>NC_083585.1:21361771-21678646 GCF_027579695.1 Neoarius graeffei
CTTTGTACGACCTCTCTTTGCCAGTAAAACAGCACCGAGTCTCCTATAACATTTTATAAGGTTGAAGATACAGAGCAGGGCATCTGAGACCATTCCTCTTGACACAATCTCTCCAGATCATCCAGTCAATCATTCAGGGTCAATTAAAGATAGGATTTTTCTCATTTCTTCAGTGTGAGATAAAGCTACTTCACCAAAAGGTGGATTTTTTCTAACCCTTTTTGCCAACCTTTACAAGGGGTCAGTGTTGTAGTCAAGTCACTAAACCTCAAGGCCGAGTTCAGTACGAAGTCCACGGTGTTCAAATCTGAGTCAAGTCCAAGTCTCATCTCATCTCATTATCTCTAGCCGCTTTATCATTCTACAGGGTCACAGGCAAGCTGGAGCCTATCCCAGCTGACTACGGTCGAAAGGCGGGGTACACCCTGGACAAGTCACCAGGTCATCACAGGGCTGACACATAGACACAGACAACCATTCACACTCACATTCACACCTACGGTCAATTTAGAGTCACCAGTTAACCTAACCTGCATGTCTTTGGACTGTGGGGGAAACTGGAGCACCCGGAGGAAACCCACGCGGACACGGGGAGAACATGCAAACTCTGCACAGAAAGGCCCTCGCCGGCCACGGGGCTCGAACCCAGACCTTCTTGCTGTGAGGCGACAGCGCTAACCACTACACCACCGTGCCGCCCCAAGTCCAAGTCATTAAAGAAAATTTCGAGTCGAGTCTGAGAACAAGACTCCAACCGCACCATTTGACGGTGTCTGTTGCTGCCTTTATGTGAAAGCGTCTCTGCTGCTGTGTTGGACTAACGTTACTGCTCGACTGCCCCATTTTAGTTAATAGGCTACAGATTAAAAAGCTTGTTCATCGCTCAACAAGCCCCGCCCACTATCAACAGGGCAAATAACATGAGAGAGGGTTAACACTAGCTAGTTCATCACTCAATAAGCAAGCCCCGCCCACTATCAACAGAGCAATGAACACAGTGTGTCACTTCCTTCTCTGGGTGGAGTCTTACCAAATGATGATTAAAGTTCAAGGTTGTCCCCGTCGTCTCCTCGATAGTTCTTCTACATATGGAACACACAGCAGTGCATTTTTTCCCACTGCATGAGAAGTCTGTATAAGCAAAGCGGACAATCCTAGCGGCGTCTCTCCAGGCATTTTAGCGCCATTAACGTTAGTTTGTTCCTGAACATGACGTATGAACAGGTGAATGTGCATTCTCTTGCACAAAATTAGTATAAAAATTAATGTAGATATAAATATCTTATGCCAAATTATTATAGCATGTTACAGAAAATAAAGAAAAAATTTGAGTCATCTCCAATGTACGAGTCTGAGTTCAAGTCCGAGTCATCAGTGCTCAAGTCCAAGTCAAGTCATGAGTCCTTAAAATTAGGGCATGAGTCAGACTTGAGTCCGAGTCCTGGACTCAAGTACTACAAGCCTGCAAGGGGTGCTAATAATTGTGAAGGGCTCTGTAGCTACAACAATATTAATGTCTCCTTCCAGTGTTATTTTCAATTTCCTTTGCAATCACATCGTAAGGTCACAAGCCAACTGAAATTCAGGCTTAAAAGATACTAATGCAATTAAAAAAGATGGTAAATTTTTAAATATGTGGAAAAAATTTGTGGCTGGCGGCACAGTGGTGTAGTGGTTAGCACTGTCGCTTCACAGCAAGAAGGTCTGGGTTCGAGCCCCGTGGCCGGCGAGGGCCTTTCTGTGCGGAGTTTGCATGTTCTCCCCGTGTCCGCGTGGGTTTCCTCCGGGTGCTCCGGTTTCCCCCACAGTCCAAAGACATGCAGGTTAGGTTAACTGGTGACTCTAAATTGACCGTAGGTGTGAATGTGAGTGTGAATGGTTGTCTGTGTCTATGTGTCAGCCCTGTGATGACCTGGCGACTTGTCCAGGGTGTACCCCGCCTTTCACCCGTAGTCAGCTGGGATAGGCTCCAGCTCGCCTGCGACCCTGTAGAACAGGATAAAAGCGGCTAGAGATAATGAGATGAGATGAAATTTGTGGCTACATGCAGCGTTACAAATTCTAATTCCTCAGATCTGTACATTGTTGAATTATTAATTTTTCTCATCACAAACAGTTATCCCCTTCAGCAAGATATATTCCATTTTACAGAATGAAAACAGAGAACCGGAGGTTTGTGCATTAAAGTTTAAAACAAAAAAAGTAAATAAAATTAAAAATAAAGTGGAATAGTAAGTAAAATAAAATAACAAAGCATCATGTAGCTCATGTGTACAACAGCTAGATATATGATCAGCTCAAAAAGCTGGTCTTTGATGACAAAATGATTATGAACAGCAGTATTTCACTTATCATACTAAAGCCTAATGAATCGAGGATACAGTGGTGCTTGAATGTTTGTGAACCCTTTCAAATTTTCTATATTTCTGCATAAATATGACCTAAAACATCATCAGATTTTCACACAAGTCCTAAAAGTAGATAAAGAGAACCCAGTTAAACAAATGAGATCAAAATATTATACTTGGTCATTTATCTGTTGAGGAAAATGATCCAATACTACATATCTGTCAGTGGCAAAAGTATGTGAACCTCTAGGATTAGCAGTTAATGTGAAGGTGAAATTAGAGTCAGGTGTTTTCAATCAATGGGATGACAATTAGGTGTGAGTGGGTGCCCTGTTTTATTTAAAGAACAGGGATCTATCAAAGTCTGATCTTCACAACACATGTTTGTGGAAGTGTGTCATGGCACGAACAAAGGAGATTTCTGAGGACCTCAGAAAAAGCGTTGTTGATGCTCATCAGGCTGGAAAAGGTTACAAAACTATCTCTAAAGAGTTTGGACTCCACCAATCCACAGTCAGACAGATTGTGTACAAATGGAGGAAATTCAAGACCATTGTTACCCTCCCCAGGAGTGGTCGACCAACAAAGATCACTCCAAGAGCAAGGCGTGTAATAGTCGATGAGGTCACAAAGGACCCCAGGGTAACTTCTAAGCAACTGAAGGCCTCTCTCACATTGGCTAATGTTCATGTGTCTATCACCAGGAGAACACTGAACAACAATGGTGTGCATGGCACGGTTGCAAGAGGAAAGCCACTGCTCTCCAAAAAGAACATTGCTGCTCATCTGCAGTTTGCTAAAGATCACGCGGACAAGCCAGAAGGCTATTGGAAAAATGTTTTGTAGACGGATGAGACTAAAATAGAACTCTCTTACAATTGGAACAATTCATGGAACAATGAATTCTGAATTATACCAGCGAATTCTAAAGGAAAATGTCAGGACATCTGTCCATGAACTGCATCTCAAGAGAAGGTGGGTCATGCAGCAAGACAACGACCCTCAGCACACAAGTCGTTCTACCAAAGAACGGTTAAAGAAGAATAAAGTTAATGTTTTGGAATGGCCAAGTCAAAGTCCTGACCTTAATCCAATGGAAATGTTGTGGAAGGACCTGAAGCGAGCAGTTCATGTGAGGAAACCCACCAACATCCCAGAGTTGAAGCTGTTCTGTACGGAGGAATGGGCTAAAATTCCTCCAAGCCGGTGTGCAGGACTGATCAACAGTTACCGCAAACGTTTAGTTGCAGTTATTGCTGCACAAGGGGGTCACACCAGATACTGAAAGCAAAGGTTCACATTCTTTTGCCACTGACAGATATGTAATATTGGATCATTTTCCTCAATAAATAAATGACCAAGTATAATATTTTTGTCTCATTTGTTTAACTGGGTTCTCTTTATCTACTTTTAGGACTTGTGTGAAAATCTGATGATGTTTTAGGTCATATTTATGCAGAAATATAGAAAATTCTAAAGGGTTCACAAACTTTCAAGCACCACTGTATGACAATATAACAAGAAGTAACATTTATGATGTTAACCCTGACATGCATAAATTATTTAAAAACTTATCCAAATTCCTTTTTTAGCTTGAAATTGTCGGTGATATTGATCTTGTCTAAATATCAAATAATATACTGCATATCAGGCTCAACCAACCCAGGCTATGTACTGTCCAGTCTGGGGTTAGCTGTTGGAGTTTTATTTTTCTCTATTTAGTTGTACTTTGTCAGTTCATTTGTATGGTTGAATTGTTTTCCATGACTGTTTGCTGAGTATGGGTATTTCAACAGTGAAGTATTGCACTTTTTATCTTATTGCACTTACTTTTGCACTTGCTGTACATTGCTCTGGATAAGAGCGTCTGCTCAATGCGATGTAATGTAATCTAATGTAATACCTGAAATAATAAAAAAAACCCACTCCAGTCTATTTATAAACAAAAATCAATAAATATCCATTATATGTAACCGCTTATCCTGTACAGGGTCGCGGGCAAGCTGGAGCCTATCCCAGCTGACTATGGGTGAGAGGCAAGGTACACCCGGGACAAATCGTCAAATCATCGCAGGGTTGATACATAGAGACAAACAACCATTCACACACCTTCACATTCACACCTACGGTCAATTTAGAGTCACCAGTTAACCTAACCTGCATGTCTTTGGACTGTGGGAGAAACTGGAGCACCCGGAGGAAACCCACACGGACACGGGGAGAACATGCAAACTCCACACAGAAAGGACCTCATCAGCCACTGGGCTCAAATCCAGAACCTTCTTGCTGTGAGGCAACAGTGCTAACGACTACACCATCGTGCCACCCAAAATCGATAATATTCAGATCTAAAACATTTAATGCCGATGACTAAAATGAAAAAAAAAAAATTATAACTTGTTAAATAAGAATGTCGCAATATTTTTTGACAGTAGGAATACCTCAATTAATGCAAAGTAGGATTTATTGATTCAGATGATTTCTGACGGTAAAAATATCTTCAATAGTAAAAAAAAAAGTAAGTAAATAAATAAATAAATAAATAAAGCATTTATTGGAATCCACACAAAATACTGTATGTATAGGATTTTATGTAGGGAAAGTTTCATAAAGATATACCACAAACCTGCTGTGTCTGTCTGGAGTCTGGAGATTAAAAAAAAAATAATTAACAGAAATCAGAAATTTAGAGGCGAATTACATGTTAGGTGTTTGTAAAAACTGCCTCAAAGTGTGAACACTATGAATGAAATTGGTAAAGGTAGAATTAAATTTGCCAGAATTGACTGTGATTCAGTCAATTCCTGATAAAATATAGTAAACCTTGCAGTTATGAGCATATAGGCAATAATGGAATTAAGTTATGGATATAGTTCAAATCTTTTTTGTCCTGGATGAGCACATAAACTTCGCCACTCTTTTCAAATCACTACATTGTAGGCATTTTGCAGACACTATTGAGGTATTTCACCCACGTGACCAGGTCACGTGATGCAGCCATTTTGGACGGCACACTTAAGTCCTTCAGTGCAAGGCAGTATGAGATGGTGGAGACCTTTGCACATTTTAACAAGAAAGTAAGCTGTGATTCGTGTTAAATTGGATCTGTCTTTTATCACAAACACTGTACCCAGCCTTGGCATGGAGCCAAGGTTGTCGACAGAAGTCAACAGTTTGATGAAGGATGACCCCAGCAGTTTGAAACGGTACAAGGTACAGTAGGCTATGTTCACAACACTGTCTTGTTACTCGGGGGATCCGAGATCCCCTGAAACAGACATGAGATCCTTTGAAAACATGATTTGGGAAATGTTGGGGGGTCTCTAAAATATTGGCAAAATAATGTTTATTGACATAGCGATCGTGTGTAACGGGAAGCATTTGCATATCCGAAGTGTTGTGTTTACATGACAACGACTGCTGCTGCCAGGTTGGTTGTTGAGTAGCCTGACTGTGTTTTTTTTTCTTGCGTGTGGTATCATTGTTGATGCGAGGCTGTTTTTTGAACATGCCAATGCGGACACGATTTCCCCTGATGAGTTATGACTTCAGACGCGATGCGTGTGTGGAGGTGTGGAGTCCGCGTGATATGTGCGTAAGATAGGCTTCTCATGTGTTTGGAGATCCGCGCTCTTTTTTTTTCTTTTTTTTTCTCTTTCTTTCTTTTTACTTAATTTCCCTGTTTATTTCTGTGTCTCGTTTCTTTCTAGCCTCTGTTATTGAGTTTTATGTCTGATGTCTGCTACATGCAACCCTAGACAAATTAACACTGCCTTGTTTCACTGCTCAGATGGGTTAACAAACACTGACCCATTTACTTTTTGCTATATATTTTATCAAAATTGTGTTAACTGATAAACTGACCTGAAATGAAATGATCACTACAAAGTCTGGAGTACTCTGTTGGCTCCCAATCCTGTCTCTTCACAGCTGCAATCCATTTGGCCCTCTTGTCTGGGTCAGTAGGTAACCGGTAGTGATGTGTCGGTCGCGAACGATCCGGTTCAAAGTGCCGGCTCTTTGAAGTGAACGACGGGAGCCGGCTCTTCGGTGGGAGCCGAGTTGGGGAGCCGAATTAGTTTTTTGTCCTTAGGTGCCTCAGAGAGAGAGAGAGACTTTCACAAAAAAAGTTGCTGTCCGATTGCGTCTTTGTGTTGTCTATTACCATTCAAAGGAAAAAAAGTAGCATGGTGTACGCCTACATTTTTTGGTTGATGTCATTCACAGCTGCGAAAATACGAAAACTGGTGTAATGCTTAAAGCTGCGGAGCACAGGGGAGAGGAATCTGTGAGGCACCTGAGGAGGGGAAAATCAGCTGTGTATTTTATATTGGTAATATAACACAGTTTTGCATTATGTTTGTGAGAAAATAATTTATTAATTGGTAAGTAAGTTTTATTTCTATAGCTAGAACATTGTTACACTGCTATACTTTACAAAGCTTTACAATGGCTACAAAAACTAAAAAATAAAATGGAAAACATCCTATTGATAAAATATAAATAATGTAATTAATTAACTAGTTAATTGCAGCAATTAAATCAAAAATAAAATCTCAGGAGCCGTTTGGGAGCCGAAAGAGCCGGCTCCTTATAGTAAGAAGAGCCAAAAGAGCCGGCTCTCGAAAAAGAGCCGAAATTCCCATCACTAGAAACCGGTAAAAGGAGCGTCCTGCACGCTGTCCCTGTCTGTTGTGGCAGCCCACAGCACAACAAGCAAACACCATGGTTATTTATAGAGTGCTTACTGGCAAATTAATCTATTCTAGGTGTCTGTAACACTTTTTTTTCAAGCCGGTTCTCCCTCTCTGTCTGCAGCGTTAGTATGTAGCTTGATGTTAAAAATGGCGGACACCGGGGCGTCACGTGACATACCTCAATACTGTAACACACCCAGAACAGCCTGGGGGTGAGGTTGGGGTTAGGTGCCTTGCCTCAAGGGTACTACAGCCATTCTTGCTGGTCCAGGGAATTGAACCAGTGACCTTTTGGTCCCAAAGCTACATCTCTAACCATCAGGTCATGGCTTGTCAGAAGCTGGAAATCTACACAGTCTGACTTGTACAGCTTAAAAACCGGCTAAGTAACATTCTTATGCAAATAATCAGCACCTTAAACTCCTCCTAACTCCCAGACCAGTTTGTAGTTGTGAAGTTGCTGAAGAGAAGATACAGCTCAAGATTGATATTTACAGAATTTTACAGAATTTGGATTTTAGAAAACCTTAAAATGGCAGAATCTACTTCATGGAAAAGTGATCGTCTCGATTACATCACTCAGGAACGAATTCCATATTTTAAAAAAGAAGAATTTGAAGTTGACTGGGAGAAAGTGTTTGAAGGCAACTTTGGCCGTGTGTACAAAGTCAAGCTCAAGCTGTGGCGGGAAAAGTGTGCCATTAAAACTTTTCTTACGTCCACTGATTACAGGTACGGCTGTTCAGTCACTGACATAACTCTGAAAACTGCAAATGATTTCCATTCAGTTGAATTCAGCTCAGTTTTATCTGTATAGCTCATTTAATATTGACACAAAGAAGCTTGACAGAAATGTGTCGATTTACCTTTCGATTATATTTACATCATGGTTTCAAATTCTGAATGTTGAGACGATTTGAGAGCATTTGTTTCGTTAGATCCAGACTTACCAGTCACCACTCCTGTTTGGATGTGGATCAGTTTACATCATGTGATCTGTTTCTCCCAGGAACATGTTGCAAGTCTCCAAAATAAGGAAGATAAAATTTAAATACTTGATGACTATTTACGGGCTGTGCAAAGACCTGTCTGCGGTGGTGATGGAGTACATGAGCAAAGGATCCATGGATAATCTTCTCACAACTCATGCTCTTATGTGGCCCAAGAAGTTCCAGATAATCCATGAGGTGACCATGGGCATGAACATCCTGCACAGCATGAAGCCACCTCTCCTTCATCTGAACCTGAAGCTCTCCAACATCCTTCTTGATGATCATCTTCATGTTAAGGTGCATAAATATAATCAGTAGTGCTGGTGAATTCACAGCGATTGGTCAGGAGGTGTTGATTAATTTTCTGTATCAGCATGGCTTGAACAGAACTGCCAGCTTGATATTAATACTCTTGTTCTCATATCTTATTGTTTCTATAGCAACAAGTTACACAGGGACTTTTATGGTGTATGCTCCACATAATTTAAAAACATAATTATCGATAAGGTGAATCTTTCTGTCAGGACAGGTTTATTTAGCATTTTTGGAAGGAGTCTTCAGTGTTGGTTCTTTGTAACAGTAAAGCTGTAACTTTAAGTTTGCAGCTATGGAAAGGCTTGAGGATAGAGTCAGGGCTTTGTTGTGGTAACATGACAAATTGCATTTTTGTCTTTTCAATCTTAAAGAGAGACGAGAAAGAGAGACTGATGAAGGAAGGACGGTTAATAGCTGCTATAATGAAATAATAACTTGATTTGCGGATGTTCCACAACATTAAACATACCCTTAAATGGATAACAATTGTGATGTGTTGTTAATTATCACAGTACCAGTCAAAAGTTTGGACACACCTACTCATTCATAGGTTTTCCTGTTTTTTGACTATTTTCTACATTGTAGAACAATACTGAAGACATCAAAACTATGAAATAACATCTGGAACATATATGGAATTGCTTTTCAATTAACAGGTGTGCCTCGTCAAAAGTTAATGAGTGTAATTTCTTGCCTCCTTCATGTGTTTGAGGTCAAACAGTAAATAATAAACATGTCCGCTGTGTCCG
Organism: Neoarius graeffei; assembly: GCF_027579695.1. Taxonomy (NCBI): domain Eukaryota; kingdom Metazoa; phylum Chordata; class Actinopteri; order Siluriformes; family Ariidae; genus Neoarius; species Neoarius graeffei. Next base: position 21,370,873 of record NC_083585.1, read on the forward strand.
AAATCGCTCACTTGTTTACTACTCCCTACTCACTATCTAGGGAATTCTATATAGAGGACGATATAGTGAGCTCATTGGTAAAATGAAAAAAAAGAACACTTTTGGACACTACTCCACCTTGCCATTATTTACTTACTTACTTACTTAGTCCTCTTCGCTCTGGTTGAAGCATAAGGTACTGACGAATTGCCTCCAGCCATCTCGATCCTGAGCCAGGCAGCTGATTTCATTCCATGACTTTCCTGCTGCCTTCATTTCCCCCTCGATGGCCCTTCTCCAGGCATGGTGATGTAGTGGTTAGCACCATTGCTTCACAACAAGAAGGTCCTGGGTTCGTGGCCGGCGAGGGCCTTTCTGTGTGGAGTTTGCATGCTGTCTGCGTGGGTTTCTTCTGGGTGCTCTGGTTTCTCCCAAAGACATGATTGGTGGCTCTAAATTGACTGTGAGTATGAATGGTTGTTTGTCTCTGCGTCAGCCCTGTGATGACCTGGTGACTTGTCCTTGTTGTTCATGCATAGGACTTGACCTAGCCATTTCCAGTATTGGTATTTCACCTCCTCTACTACATTTGTAATTCCTGTATGTCTGCTCACTTCTTTGTTGGTAATTCGCTGTTCCCAGTGAGTTCTAAGGATTCGCCGGAGACATCTGCCTTCGAAGCCCCTGAGGCGATTCTCAAGATTTTTGTTTGTTCTCCATGTTTCAGCGGCATACAGGAGGACCGAGTGAACATTTGAGTTATATATCCTCAGTTTGGTCTTTAACTGCAGGAATGATGATTTCCAGATGTTTCGCAGTTTGTTGAAGGCTTGTGCTGCCAGGCCAATTCTGGTAGAAATTTCCTTTTCAATATTGCTGTCGGCCGAGATGTAGCTGCCAAGATATTTGAAATCCTGTACCTCCTCGAGTTCTTTTCCACGTACATCTGTCTTTGTTGTGGTCCTGTTCTTCATCTCATCTCGTCTTCTTCTGCTTTATCTGGGACCGGGTCACGGAAGCAGCAGTCTAAGCATGGAAGCCCAAACTTCCCTTTCCCCAGACACCTCGGCCAGCTCCTCGGGAAGAACACCGAGGTGTTCCCAGGCCAGCCGAGAGACATAGTCCCTCTAGCGTGTCCTGGGTCTTCCCCGGGGCCTCCTCCCGGGGGGACATGCCTGGAACACCTCCCCAGGGAGGCGTCCAGGAGGCATCCGAAAAAGATGCCCAAGCCACCTCAGCTGATTCCTCTCGATGTGGAGGAGCAGCGGCTCTACTCCGAGCTCCTCCTGAGTGACTGTGCTTCTCACCCTATCTCTAAGGGAGCACCCAGCCACCCTGCGAAGGAAACTCATTTCGGCCGCTTGTATCCGCGATCTTGTTCTTTCGGTCATTACCCAAAGCTCATGACCATAGGTGAGAGTCGGAACGTAGATCGACTGGTAAATTGAGAGCTTCGCCTTTTGGCTCAGCTCCTCCTTCACCACGACGGACCGGTAAAGCGACTGCATCACTGCGGAGGCTGCACCGATCCGCCTGTCGATCTCACGCTCCATCCTTCCCTCACTCGTGAACAAGATCCAGAGATACTTAAACTCCTCCACTTGAGGCAGGACTTCTCCACCAACCTGGAGAGGGCAAGCCACGCTTTTCCGGTCGAGAACCATGGCCTCGGACTTGGAGGTGCTGATTCTCATCCCAGCCGCTTCACACTCGACTGCAAACCGCCCCAGTGCATGCTGAAGGTCCTGGTTTGAAGAAGCCAGCAGGACAACATCATCCGCAAAAAGCAAAGATGAAATCCTGTGGTTCCCAAACAGGATTCCTTCCGGCCCCTGGCTGCGCCTAGAAATTCTGTCCATAAAAATTATGAACAGAACCGGTGACAAAGGGCAGCCCTGCCGGAGTCCAACATGCACTGGGAACAGGTCTGACTTACTGCCGGCAATGCAAACCAGACTCCTGCTCCGTTCGTACAGGGACCGGATAGCCCTTAGCAAAGAGCCCCGAACCCCATACTCCTGAAGCACCCCCCACAGAATACCACGGGGGACACGGTCGAATGCCTTCTCCAGATCCACAAAGCACATGTGGACTGGTTGGGCAAACTCCCATGAACCCTCAAGCACCCTATGAAGGGTATAGAGCTGGTCCAGTGTTCCGCGACCAGGACGAAAACCTCATTGTTCCTCCTGGATCTGAGGTTCGACTATTGGTCGAATTCTCCTCTCCAGTACCCTGGAGTAAACCTTCCCTGGGAGGCTGAGAAGTGTGATTCCCCTATAATTGGAGCACACTCTCCGGTCCCCTTTCTTAAAAAGAGGGACCACCACCCCAGTCTGCCACTCCAGAGGCACTGTCCCTGACCGTCACGCGATGTTGCAGAGGCGTGTCAACCAAGACAGCCCCACAACATCCAGAGACTTGAGATACTCAGGGCAGATCTCATCCACCCCCGGTGCCTTGCCACCAAGGAGCTTGCAAACCACCTCAGTGACTTCGGCTTGGGTAATGGACGAGTCCACCTCTGAGTCATCAGCCTCAGTCTCCTCAGTGGAAGATATGACGGTGGGATTGAGGAGATCCTCAAAGTATTCCTTCCACCGCCCGACAATGTCCCCAGTCGAGGTCAACAGCTCCCCACCCGCACTGTAAACAGTGTTGGCAGAGTACTGCTTCCCCCTCCTGAGGCGCCGGACGGTTTGCCAGAATTTCTTCGAGGCTGACCGATAGTCCTTCTCCATGGCCTCCCCGAACTCCTCCCAGTTCCGAGTTTTTGCCTCCGCAACTGCCCGAGATGCAGCACGCCTGGCCTGCCGATACCCGTCAGCTGCCTCAGGAGTCCTGGAGGTCAACATGGCCCGATAGGACTCCTTCTTGACGGCATCCCTTACTTCTGGTGTCCACCACTGTGTTCGGGGATTGCCGCCACAACAGGCACCAGAGACCTTGCGGCCACAGCTCCGAACAGCTGCGTCCACAATGGAGGTAGAGAACATGGTCCACTCAGACTCAATGTCCCCTGCCTCCCTTGGAAGCTGGGAAAAGCTCTCCCGGAGGTGGGAGTTAAAGACCTCCCCAACAGAGTGCTCGGCCAGACGTTCCCAGCAGACCCTCACCATACGTTTGGGCCTGCCAGGTCTGTCCAGCTTCCTCCTCCGCCAGCGGATCCAACTCACCACCAGGTGGTGATCAGTTGACAGCTCAGCCCCTCTCTTCACCCAAGTGTCCAAGACATAGGGCCGGAGATCAGATGAAACGACTACAAAGTCTATCATCGACCTCTGACCTAAGGTGTCCTGGTGCCATGTGCACTTATGGACACCCCTATGCTCGAACATGGTGTTCGTTATGGACAAACCGTGACTAGCACAGAAGTCCAATAACAAAACACCACTCGGGTTCAGATCGGGGAGGCCGTTCCTCCCAACCACGCCCCTCCAGGTGTCACTGTCATCGCCCACGTGAGCATTGAAGTCCCCCAGTAGCACAATGGAGTCCCCAGTCTGAGCACCCCTCAGTACCTCTCCCAGGGACTCCAAGAAGGCTGGATACTCTATACTGCTATTTGGCCCATAGGCACAAACAACAGCAAGAGCCCTCTCCCCAATCCGAAGGCGCAGAGAGGCGACCCTCTCATTCACTGGGGTAAACTCCAACACATGGCGGCTGAGCTGGGGAGCTATAAGCAAGCCCACACCAGCCCGCCGCCGCTCACCACGGGCGACTCCAGAGAAGTGGAGAGTCCAGCCCCTCTCGAGGAGCTGGGTTCCAGAGTCCAAGCTGTGCATGGAGGTGAGCCCGACTATCTCTAGCCGGTACCTCTCAACCTCCCGCACAAGCTCAGGCTCTTTCCCCCCCAGCGAAGTGACATTCCATGTCCCAACAGCCAGCCGCTGTGTCCGGGGATCAGGTCGTCGAGGCCCCTGCCTTCGACTGCCACCCAATCCACACTGCACCAGTCCCCTACTGCTACCTCTGTGGGTGGTGGACCCACTGGAGGTCGGGCCCACGTCATCTCTTCAGGCTGAGCCCGGCCAGGCCCCATGGGCAAAGGCCCGGCCACCAAGCGCTCGCATACGAGCCCCAACCCCGGGCCTGGCTCCAGGGTGGGGCCCCGGCTGCGTCATCCCGGGCGACGTCACGGTCCTCGTTTTTTTCTCCATGGGGTTTTGGTGAACTGCTCTTGGCCTGGCCTGTCACCTAGGACCTGTCTGCCTTGGGAAACCCTGACAGGGGCATAATGCCCCCGACAACATAGCTCCTAGGATCATTCAAGCACACAAACCCCTCCACCACAATAAGGTGGCAGTTCTAGGAGGGGGGTCCTGTTCTTCATTTTCATTATTTTTGTCTTATCTGGATATATCTTGAGTCCAACGCTACTTGCTTGTTGGTCAACTCTCTTCGTCTTTTCCTGGACGTGCTTCTGGGTGTGTGAGAGCAGTGCGATGTCACCTGCAAAGTTGCAGTCTTCTAGTCTGGCTGAGGGTCCCCATACTCATTACTGTCGCACAATTAAAATGTGCTGGATCAGTTGGCTGGTGGGTTTTCAAAATAATAAATACACGCATGTATTTTTGTGATAAATACATTTTATACTGAGCATATTTCTCACATTTAATAAATACAAAGTAAAATTACTGTAGAAGGTATTTTTTGTGCTTTTTTTTTTACTGTACAAGGGAAAACGAGCTGGATTGCTAGCATGGATGTAATGCATCCATGATCACTAGCCGTGCTTTCTGCCATAATGGCGTAATGCATACAGTTTACTACATGAAAAACAGTTAAACAAAATTAAAAAATATTCAACAGATCATCGAATGTCAAATGGAAATTTACTTACATTTATACATATTCTCTCATTGCTGTACCTGGTGCTCCTCTCTGTCATCTGTCATTTTTCTTTCAGTGTTACTGCAGTGCATGATGGTATATATTGCTTGGTTAGTGACCATCGGTTATACACTACTTTTCACGATGCATTTTGGGATAGTATGAGTCCACTATATAGGATGTAATAATTCTCACTGTACATTCAGACAGCAATACAAAGTAGTGAACTCACTATATAGTCCACTGTATAGTGAGTAATGAATGATTTCGGACACAGCGACAGTACAGTAAATAGCCCGATTCCACAACTGTAGTAATCCATATTATGTCAAGAACCGCTCAACTAAGTAAAGAGAAACGACATCCATCATAAAGTAAAACCATTGAATGAGAAGATGTCCAAACTTTTGACTGGTACTGTAAATAAAAAAAGAAGAAGCAATTGTTCGTAATTTGCTGTGGTACAAGGTGAATAAAGCACTTTGGGACGTGCTGACATTCCAGAATAGTCCATCTTTAAAGTGGCCTCACATCTCCTTGTCATTGATTATTTTTATATAACTGTTTGTTTGCTTATATTTCATTTGATGCTTCATTTGTACTCACAATCTCCAATTCACAGAGACGAGAACAGACTTAGCAGAATATTTCCTGAAACAAATGATTGATTTGCTGATTTGCTTCTGTAAGATTTCAGATTTTGGGATAATCAAATGGGACGACTCTTCTGACAGGATGGCATTCATTGAACATTTGGCAGAAAGGGGAAACATTAGCTACGTTCCACCAGAGACTTTCAGTCAGAACCCTGAACCTCCAACTTTAAAATATGACGTTTACAGGTGTGAAGCCGAACAGCATGCAGATATAATCACATTAAATCACACCGTGTTTATGCATTTGACTAACAACTCTATCTGTTCTTCCTTAACAACAGCTTCGCCATCGTGATGTGGGAGATTCTGACCCAGAAGAGACCGTACTGTGGTACATCTACATCCTAATTTCAGCTCAAAGTGTTTGTGTGTAAACCTTTGTATCACTGATCCTCAATTTTCTGCTCTTTGATGCAGGAATGAATATGACTGAAATATTGATTCGAGTGACATCTGGCAAAAGGCCCAGTGTGGAGAATGTCCCAGATGACAAGCCTCCTGAGTATAAGGAGATGATTAGCATCATGCAACGATGCTGGCACCAAGACCTGAGCGAACGGCCAGCTTTTTCTGGTAATACATGACTGTGTTTGCTTTGATATTCACTCTAATGTGCAGATTAATTATTCACAGAAACAAAGTACACAAACACGAGCAATGAGAAAAAAATTCTTGGGTTGTAACCTTCAACGTCTTTTTTAAAATGTATTTTGTTTTTGAGATAGGATTCAGCGAAGAAGAAAAAAAGAAAGCATTGTTGAATCTTATCCATGCTCTGTTTTGATTCTGTGTTTGGTGAAGTATTGAATTAAATTTGAGGGAAAAATCTCATTAAAGGAGAACTGAAGGCAAATTTTTTTATTCTCAAAATTCTATTTCTCTCATTAAATAGAGGAATGCATTTTTGATAGCTATTTTGTCATTGCTAGAGCAAGTTATGAGTGTTTGAAATATGCTCTGTAATATATCAGCCCATATGTCAAAGCAATGGCCGTAAACGAGATTCATTGGGACCTGTGTGAGACATCGTAGGACGGAAGTAAAATGTATAGTGGAAATCAAAGTGACCAACATCTGCCAATGTTGTCAAAAGACGCTCACGCCCTCTTTCGAATGCTGACGTAATCAAACTGGAAGTTTTGTTTGTTTTGATAGCAGTCAGGAAAGCTTGAAAAAAGTAGGCAGGAATCGTCATTTAAACGCGTTTTTGTGCAATATTTCGTTTGGAAAACAGTTTTCAAAATGGTGGCACTGACATCTGGCTGACACTTCACGTTTCAAAGTCTTGCACAAGTCTTATGAAGATCGTGCGGATAAGTGACGCCTGCCGTGGACCATCTCATCTCATTATCTCTAGCCGCTTTATCCTGTTCTACAGGGTCGCAGGCAAGCTGGAGCCTATCCCAGCTGACTACAGGTGAAAGGCGGGGTACACCCTGGACAAGTCGCCAGGTCATCACAGGGCTGACACAGACACAGACAACCATTCACACTCACATTCACACCTACGGTCAATTTAGAGTCACCAGTTAACCTAACCTGCATGTCTTTGGACTGTGGGGGAAACCGGAGCACCCAGAGGAAACTCACGCGGACACGGGGAGAACATGCAAACTCCGCACAGAAAGGCCCTCACCGGCCACGGGGCTCGAACCTGGACCTTCTTGCTGTGAGGCGACAGCGCTAACCACTACACCACCGTGCTGCCCCTGCTGTGGACCAAACGAACTAAATTCAACATGGCGAAAAACTGAATAGGCCGATAAGTGTAATATTTAATTGCAATGAGTTGCCAGTACGAGTCATGATATAAGGTTACTAAAACCGAAAACGTAATTAAATAATACGTTAATTAAGAAATAAAGCATGTTTAAAAATGACTTCAGTTCTTCTTTAAGATATTTGATTTTACCATTGTATTAAAGGTGCAATATCATTTTTTATTCCTTACTTGTGTGTATATATCCTGGAAGATACTGTATGTCGAACATGACTAAACTAGAAGGGCACGTGATAGAGTGCATACCTCCACCAAGCCACGTATTCAGATTTGCATCGAAATTGAATTAATTGTTCCTTAGCCCATGGTTCACCTTTCCTCAAAATATCATCAAAATCTGTTCACTACTTTTTGAGTTATGTTAGGAACAGACAAACAAATCCTGGATCCACATATATATCTGGATTTGCATCAAAATCTAACCAATTGTTCTTTGGCTCATGGCCCACCTTGGCTGCACCACTGTACAGGCCACCATGCTGTAGATCCTGGGGGTGGAGTTTTGTGAAAATGGGCAGGAATGGGCTTAAGGAGTAAAAAACAAACAAACAAATAAACACATTAAAATGTGAACCCACCTATTTAGTGTTAGAGACCTAATCTTGAAAAACAAATGGTTTGTATTAAAACTAGACGGCCTTTCGATTGCATAAAATTGGTGAAATTTAGTTCCCTCTGAAATGTGGTCATTGTGATGTTTATTTCTGTAATATCTCACAAAATATCAAGCCATTCTGCGGCTGGGAAGTTATTTAATTTGAGGGGATTCCCGAGCAAATAATGTGCATAAAATCGCTGGTTTCGCGCAGTCAAGCAGACAGAGGAAGTCCGTGTGTGTGCGCATGCGCAGGTTTCCCTTTGAGCATGCACTGACAGTTCCATCATTCTGTCGCTAAACGAACAGCTGATCACACCGAGGTGCTCGCTGAGCGCTGATATTTAAATTTAAACTGTACTGTTTCAAATTTGTATCCCACAATGCCTTGCACGAACAGGGAAAGCCCACCACGTGATGTATCTTGAATTGGGTCATGGTGAAGCAGGAAAAAATAGCGGATAATTTAGGACCAAGTGGCCCTAAATTCATTAGTTGTTCTGTTAAACTAATAAAATTGGAAGTCTGTGATTCGAATTCAGTAGCTTTCGGTCCACTAAACAAAAATAATTAAGTTTCAGGGAAAATTCTTTTTATGACCTACACTTGAAAAATCTGAAAGGCAGTCTAGCTTTAAAAATGTAATGTACCTTTAATACATAACCGGTGAGTGGCCTAGTGGTTAGCGTGTCCGCCTCTCGATCGTGAGTTCTACTCACGGTTGGGTCATACCAAAGACCATCATACCGTAAAAATGGTACCTACTGCTGTCTGGCAAGGCATGCTGCAATACAGATGCAAGTGGGGAGTCAAACTCTCGCGGTTACCAGAGGACTAGCCCCCCACTGTAACCCTAGCTATGTAATAGGCGAGAGGCTGAGGGCTACGGAAACGGAGATTGGCGCCGCCCTATGCGCCACATGGCGTGGGAAGGACTTTTGATCACTGTTTAATGCCTGAAAATGATTTAATCCGATTTTACTCATTACAGCGTAGTTAAGTATAATCAGCTGAACATAATTAAACCTGGATATCAGCTTACTAAAATGTGATTAACACAGTTATTTGCTCAGCACTACACTTTTATGCTTCATGTTGAGCACTGTTTGATTAAGATGATCCAGCAGCTCAGCGGTTACACCTCATCTGAAGGCCAGTTAGATATTATGTACCATAATGAACGTGAAATGAGAGCTATTAAAGTAACCACCAGTGCAGATGCAGTGAAGTCACTAACACAGGATTGGACCTGACTTTCTAGAAAGTTAAACTGAGACAAAGCAGGATGACATCTGTTTTTCTTCAGAGACAGTGTGGATGACTGAAGCTCTAAGTGATGTCCTGAAACTCCCAGACAAGATTCCAGGCAGGGAGATGAAGCAGCGATCACGTAAAATTGAAAAGTCTCTGTCAGCATTACAGAGTGGAGTAAGTGATGTTTGGAGATGTTGTGCACCATCAGCAGAAACATGGAATCTCGGATTAAACTTAAATCACTGCCACTTTCCTTCAAGTTCCCTTGTCTAGACCTAATACACTGTAGACCAGATAGATGTATTTTTCAGACTTGTTTTTCCCTTTCTATTTTTTCTCTATCATAAAGAAAAATTCACTTTTGCCCTTCCAGGACTCAAAGGATACACCTGATGGACATTCAGGTTGGTTTTTCAAATATAATCCATTCTGTCTTTCAAATTTGCTTCAAAGATTAAAACAATCTTTTGTATCCATCTTGTTAACAGACAAAGACATTGTGTCTTGCTTGAAACGCAAGGACTTTGAAACCTTCAAGAACATCTTAAAGAAGGAACATGTCTCGATGCTCTTCAAAAACGACAACTCACTCCTTCACCATGCTGTCACCAGTGGCAACACTGAAAGCGTTAGGCTGGTATTAAATCACGGGGCGTCTGTGAACTGCCAGAATGCTAACGGATACACTCCGCTTGTTGTTGCATTGCTGAATAAGTTTCACAAGATCTGTTGCTTGCTTGTGGAATGTGATGCCGACGTCAACCTTGCTGAACAAGACCTGTGGACGCCGCTGCATTTCGCCTCACAGAGTGGAGATGACCGGGCTGTTCGGTTCTTACTGGATGCCAAAGCCAAAGCTGATGTGAAAGACAAAGACGGATGGACGCCTCTTCACCTTGCTGCTCAAAATGGTCATGAGAATGTTGTGCGCCATCTTCTGTCTCGCTTGAACGATGTAGATGAGCAAGAGGAACTATCTGGAAGGACGCCACTCCACACGGCGTGCGAGTATGGTCACCTGCGTATAGCCAAGATCTTACTGGCTAAAGGAGCTGACCCAAATAGGACAGATAATGCTCAAACCACGTCACTGCACCTAGCAGCTGAGCAAGGTCACTTCAGGGTAGCACGGCTGCTTGTGACCAGCGCAGCAGACGTGAAGTGCAAAGATGAACATAGTTACAGAGCCCTGCATTATGCAGCCCTCCAAGGCTTCACAGGCATCTGCAGACTCCTACTGAATCACGGCGAGGATGCTGATGTCAGGACATTGCAGAATTGGACACCCATGCACCTGGCGGCGCTCAGGGGACACTCCGAGACACTGCTGGTTCTGGAGGAGAATGGTGGCTCTGTGGATGCGCAAGGTGAAAGAGGGTGGACGCCGTTACATCTCGCATGCCACCACCGACATGATGACATTGTCTCGGTGCTGATAAACGCTGGCGCCAATCCAAACGTGGCTGAGGATGGAGGTTGGACACCGCTGCACTTAGCGTGCCATAACAGCGGCTTTGCCAATGTTCTCTTGCTCATTGCTGGGCATGCCAATGTCAATGTGCAAAACAACACCAAGAACACACCACTGCATCTGGCTGTGCAGTCAAACAGCATCCCGATTGTCAAAGCCCTGCTGATGAATGATGCCGATAAGGGCATAGTCAACTGCAAAGGATACACAGCATTAGATTTGGCTCGGCAAGCCAACAATGAGGAGATGATTCAGTTAATGAAGCATTAGAAGACTAGGTGAGACAAGGTGGCTAGGACAGACATTCTGGGGGGCAGAAGAAATGCTTCAAGGGCAATCTCAAATTGTCCCTCAAAACTCTAGAAATCAATCTCAATTCCTGAGAGTCACTTGCTCAGGATCGTCCAGCATGGCAAGCAAAGCTCACCAGTGGCGCATGTGCAGCAGAGATGAAACGCATCGCCGAGGCCCGGAAGAAACAAGCTGCGCAGACGGCTTGAACTATCACCACCCCCATTACAGCACCTACCCACATGTACCCAACATGGCATACCTTCAAAGCCCGGATTAGCCTCATCAATCACCTCCGGACCCACAACCACCACCCACACATTGAAGTCATGGTCATCTTCGACTCTGAAGGACAAACATCATCAGGACAGACATTCAAATCCACACTTAATGGCAAATACCAACAGGCAGTGGAAGAGGATGAAGGGCTGCATTGATCTTGAATATTGATTGCGTAGCTCTGCATCTGTTTTTTTTTCTGTTGTTGTTAAAAGTATTCCTATTGATTTGGTTCAGGGACATTTTCATAATGTGATGAAAAAGCCTTCCTCGGGTTCTGCTCACCCGTTATAATTGAAGAAAGTCTTCTATTAGCACTTCCTCTAAGCTGCATTGATTGATAGTTGAATCTGAGTTCGGAGCACTTTTGTAGTGACACAGTTGCATGAACAAATATCCACTGGACTCTCTGAACAGATCCACCGAGACAACCTCTTCTTCTGAAAAGGAATGACTGGCATTCATAACATTCCTCTCCTTTAAAAGTATGTACATACTAGAGTTCACAATCACTCTGACTGCATTCTTCCCTCTTCAACTTCCTCTTAGACAGACAGCCAATAAGCTACTTTAAACAACAGCATTGTTTTTTTTTTTTTTCTGAAAAGTTTGTAGATGTAGAAAAGCACTGGTTAAATGTGTAAACCTGAACTAATGAAAAATCAACAAATTCTGATCAACGGCAATGTGTGAGTTGATACGAGCGATATCGTACAACACATTTACCCCTTTTTAGCTTTTCTAATGAAGCAAACTGTTCCTAATATCAAATGTGAGAACATGTTGAAACATGCAGGGATACACACTGACTCATAGCAGCTCCCGTACAAGACAAATCCTGCTGATTCATTTTTTGTAGGGCTTGCTCATTAAAAAAATAAAAATAAAAAAAAAAGCTTTATCAGAGAAGCATTCATGCACAATAATAATAATAATAATAATCAATAAAATGGTTCTCTTTTTGTTCATTTAATGGAAAATCAAGCATCTATTATGCATGATGTACAGCCTGCTGCTGCTGTACAGAGAAAAGGTGCTGGAATGAGACCCAAAGCAGGAGTAGTGTATAAAAGGAGGAAGGAATGTAATATGAGCCACAGTAAAATTTTAAAGGTGACATATTATACCACTTTTCGACAAGTTGACAAAGCTCCCTGAGGTCTTAATGAAATGTCTGTGAGATGCTTTGGTCAAAATAGCACAAGGATAAAGCACCACAGCTCCCTTCTCACCCTGGCTAAACAACCCTGATCAAAACGGCTGATTTGAGTCTCTGTTCTTTTAAATGATAATGAGCCACAATCAGGTAGAAATTTCTCATCTCATCTCATTATCTGTAGCCGCTTTATCCTGTTCTACAGGGTCGCAGGCAAGCTGGAGCCTATCCCAGCTGACTACGGGCGAAAGGCGGGGTACACCCTGGACAAGTCACCAGGTCATCACAGGGCCGACACATAGACACAGACAACCATTCACACTCACATTCACACCTACGGTCAATTTAGAGTCACCAGTTAACCTAACCTGCATGTCTTTGGACTGTGGGGGAAACCGGAGCACCCGGAGGAAACCCACGCGGACATGGGGAGAACATGCAAACTCCGCACAGAAAGGCCCTCGCCGGCCATGGGGCTCGAACCCGGACCTTCTTGCTGTGAGGCGACAGCGCTAACCACTACACCACCGTGCCGCCCATGCCAGACCTCCCACCAAAAATACCCAAATGTATTTGCACGAGTTCTGAAAAAGTGAGTTTTTTATAACGTGAAGGGAGGGTGGCATGGTGGTGTAGTGGTTAGCACTGTTGCCTCACAGCAAGAAGGTTCTGGGTTCGAACCCAGTGGCCGACGGGGGCCTTTCTGTGTGGAGTTTGCATGTTCTCCTCGTGTCTGCGTGGGTTTCCTCCGGGTGCTCTGGCCACCACCTATAATTGGTGGAAGCTAATTGGAGGCTGTAAATTGACCGTGAGTGTGAATGGTTGTTTGTGTCTCTGTGTCAGCCCTGCAATGTCCTGGCGACTTGTACAGGGTCTACCCGGCCTCTTGCCCATAGTCAGCTGGGATAGGCTCCAGCTTGCCTGCGACCCTGTACAGGATAAGTGGTTATGGGTAATGGACGGGTGGAAAGTGAGGGGAGTTGAGTGAATGAACAGCACTTTCCCCTCCATCTGTATCATGGCTGAAGTGACCATCATAGCAAGGCACCTAACCCCCAACTGCTCCCTGGGTGCTGTAGCATAGCTGCCCACAAGACAAGAACCCTTTATTTATCACAAGTACACTCAAGCACAGACTTAAGCACAGTGAAATGTCTTCTCTGCATTTAACCCATCTGAAGCAGCGAACACACATGCACACACAAGTCAGCAATGAGCACATTGGAGCAGTTGGGGGTAAGGTGCCTTGCTCAAGGGCACTTCAGCCCAACCATGTTAACCTTCACAGACACAGGGAGAACATGCAAACTCCACACAGAAACGCCCCCATTGGCCGCTGGGCTCAAACCCAGAACCTTCTTACTGTGAGGCGACAGTGCTAACCACTATACCACCATGCTGGCCTGCTCTGGGTATGTGTGTGTACTCATGCCTGCATGTGTTCACTGCTTCAGATAGATTAAATACAGAGGAGGAATTTTGCCATGCTTGAGTGTACATGTGATAAATAAAGCCTGTGTTCAAAATCCCTCCCTACTCACTATATAGTGAGTTCACCATTTTGTAGTGCTGTCCGATTTTATAGTGAGAATTATTACACCCTATATAGTGGACTCATAGTATCCCACAATGCATCGTGAAAAGTAGTGTACAACTGATGGTCACTAACCATCATGCATTGCAGTCGCACTGAAAGAAATCAAATCAAAAGTCTCAAATTTGATTTCATAAAAGGCAGCGGCAAAGAAGAAAGGATTCAGCGTTGATTAAAAAAAACTGAAAGATGCAGCAGGCACAAAGTACTTTGTATTGATTAATGTGGGAAATACAGTGGTGCTTGAAAGTTTGTGAACCCTTTAGAATTTTCTATATTTCTGCATAAATATGACCGTTCGTGCCATGATACACTTCCACAAACATGTGTTGTGAAGATCAGACTTTGATAGATCCCTGTTCTTGAAATAAAACAGGGTGCCCACTCACACCTGATTGTCATCCCATTGATTGAAAACACCTGACTCTAATTTCACCTTCAAATTAACTGCTAATCTTAGAGGTTCACATACTTTTGACACTCACAGATATGTAATATTGGATCATTTTCCTCAATAAATAAATGACCAAGTATAATATTTTTGTCTCACTTGTTTAACTGGGTTCTCTTTATCTACTTTTAGGACTTGTGTGAAAATCTGATGATGTTTTAGGTCATATTTATGCAGAAATATACAAAATTCTAAAGGGTTCACAAACTTTCAAGCACCACTGTACGCTCAGTATAATATGGATTTATCACAAAAATACATGCAGGTATTTATTATTTTGAAAACCCACCAGCCAACTGATCCAGCACGTTTTAATTGTGCGACAGAAATGACGTAAATAACAGTGTGGTGGAGTAGGGTCCGAAAGTGTTTTTTTCATTTTACCTATGAGCTCACTATATAGTCCTCTATATAGTAATTCCCTAGATAGTGAGTAGGGAGTAGTGAACGAGTGAGTGGTTTCGGACACAGGGCATGTTCTAGCGTTATTATAATGTCAGTGACAAAATTACAAGGTACTAGACGAAAACATGTAAATGGCAGTTCCACCCTTCCAGGCGTAAATGAATTTGCTTTATTTTTCTTCAAGAAAAGTCCAAGCTAGAGCAGACTTTGTTGCTGAAACAAGCTTTAACAACATGTAATTACAGGATATTACAAAGAGATGATAGGAGAACTAACTAATTAGCTGAATTGTACATGAAAATTAAAAGTAAAAATTTTTATATGACAGAAATTTTACTTTGTAATGTTTTCAGTGTTCACACTGAGGGTGGCATTAAAATCTTTAATAATTATAACAACAACAACAACAACAACAACAAAAGCTTCCTGATATTCATTGACAGTTTCCCCCAAAGGAGAACCAGAGATATTGATTGTGTCCAGACTTCTGGCTTTAGCGAGAGGCTTGTTTTATTATTCTTGTCAAATGCTAACTAGGTGCCCTGTTAAATTGCAGCACTGTCTCAAAGCCCATTCCAATACTGTGTTTTATTATTATTATTATTATTATTATTATTATTGTTGTTGTTGTTGTAGAAGGCTGTGCATTATGTTATATATCTTAGACAGTTTTATAGGTTATATCAAATCAAATTCAAATTTTATTTGTCACACACAATCATACAGAGTACAACATGCAGTGAAATGCTTAGTGCAATGCTCTGTAGGTCGTGAAGATTTGGGGGGAGTAAAATAGAATGCAATAAATATAATAAAAAGAAAATAGGAACGTGATGGAGTGCTCTGCAGAATATACACAATATACAGAACATGTATAAATATTTTACATATGTACATATTAGACATAAATTTCCTGTAGAACAGGAAAGCAGCTACATATAATGGATGGATGGATGGATATACAGTGGTGCTTGAAAGTTTGTGAACCCTTTAGAATTTTCTATATTTCTGCATAAATATGACCTAAAACATCATCAGATTTTCACGCAAGTCCTAAAAGTAGATAAAGAGAACCCAGTTAAACAAATGAGGCAAAAATAGTATACTTGGTCATTTATTTATTGAGGAAAATGATCCAATATTACATATCTGTCAGTGGCAAAAGTATGTGAACCTTTGCTTTCAGTATCTGGTGTGACCCCCTTGTGCAGCAATAACTGCAACTAAACGTTTCCGGTAACTGTTGATCAGTCCTGCACACCGGCTTGGAGGAATTTTAGCCCATTCCTCCGTACAGAACAGCTTCAACTCTGGGATGTTGATAGGTTTCCTGACATTAACTGCTTGCTTCAGGTCCTTCCACAACATTTTGATTGGATTTAGGTCAGGACTTTGACTTGGTCATTCCAAAACATTAACTTTATTCTTCTTTAACCATTCTTTGGTGGAACAACTTGTGTGCTTAGGGTCGTTGTCTTGCTGCATGACCCACCTTCTCTTGAGATTCAGTTCATGGACAGATGTCCTGAAATTTTCCTTTAGAATTCGCTGGTATAATTCAGAATTCATTGTTCTATCAATGATGGCAAGCCGTCCTGGCCCAGATGCAGCAAAACAGGCCCAAACCATGATACTACCACCACCATGTTTCACAGATGGGATAAGGTTCTTATGCTGGAATGCAGTGTTTTCCTTTCTCCAAATATAATGCTTCTCATTTAAACGAAAAATTTCTATTTTGGTCTCATCCGTCCACAAAACATTTTTTTCAATACCCTTCTGGCTTGACCACGTGATCTTTAGCAAACTGCAGATGAGCAGCAATGTTGTTTTTGGAGAGCAGTGGCTTTCTCCTTGCAACCCTGCCATGCACACCATTGTTGTTCAGTGTTCTCCTGATGGTGGACTATTGAACATTAACATTAGCCAATGTAAGAGAGGCCTTCAGTTGCTTAGAAGTCACCCTGGGGTTCTTTGTGACCTCGCCGACTATTACATGCCTTGCTCTTGGAGTGATCTTTGTTGGTCGACCACTCCTGGGGAGAGTAGCAATGATCTTGAATTTCCTCCATTTGTACACAATCTGTCTGACTGTGGATTGGTGGAGTCCAAACTCTTTAGAGATGGTTTTGTAACCTTTTCCAGCCTGATGAGCATCAACAACGCTTTTTCTGAGGTCTTCAGAAATCTCCTTTGTTCGTGCCATGATACACTTCCACAAACATGTGTTGTGAAGATCAGACTTTGATAGATCCCTGTTCTTTAAATAAAACAGGGTGCCTACTCACACCTGATTGTCATCCCATTGATTGAAAACACCTGACTCTAATTTCACCTTCAAATTAACTGCTAATCCTAGAGGTTCACATACTTTTGCCACTGACAGATATGTAATATTGGATCATTTTCCTCAATAAATAAATGACCAAGTATAATATTTTTGTCTCATTTGTTTAACTGGGTTCTCTTTATCTACTTTTAGGACTTGTGTGAAAATCTGATGATGTTTTAGGTCATATTTATGCAGAAATATAGAAAATTGTAAAGGGTTCACAAACTTTCAAGCACCACTGTATTTAGCTCTAAAATATCCACAATATCCACTGTAGAGTATACAATATGCAGAATATTTATAAGTGTATTGCAATATAACGAATGTGTTAATGCAGGGGTTCTCAACCTTTTCTGCTTTAAGACCCACCTATTCATACTTGTAATGAGTCGGGGCCCATTAAAAAAGGATCCCCAATTATTTTGGCTCATCTATTCTATTAGAATCTAATAATCTACTGTAAAGTGTATTAATAGGATGCAACATCACTCCTTGTTACAGATGGGAGCCCAGGAATTAAATAAGTGCAATAAAAACAAACTGTTTTTAATTGTAGGTATTGTATTTAAAACTGTATGGATGTGCCAGAAGTGAACATACCGGTAAACCCATGCATGCAGGGCATTCTCACTCAAAAGGGATTAATGATCCAAAAGTGGAGTCTGGTCCATTAACACAAGAACTTATTGCCATGTTTGTGTTCAGCAAACAAGTTATTAAAACCAAGAAGTACACTCAAAAGAAGTGGATATACGGTAGTGACATACTCAGAATGCTCGCCTGTCTGCCGCAGAACGGTAGGGGCCCTCGCGGTAAGCTGCGGTAAGGGTGCAGTTACAACTTGCAGCCATGGGGGCAGCATAACACTGAAGTAGGCTTTGTCAGTGGCCGCCAAAACATGTGCGCCCGCCATCTCTCCCTCTCCTTTCGTTGATAATCGGCGATTTGGCGATAGCAAATTACCTCTATTGCTAACTAATAACAGAGACAATTGAACACATACGAGTTGATAATTGCACGCCACAAACTTGAGCAGATGCGCCAATTTCTCCTCTCACCTCCTTTCCTCCATGCAGCTGTTAAAAAAAAAAAATTGCAATTGCACAGTTTGTTTGGCATGCCCCGTCACTTAATTTTTTGTACAGACACTGCTGTTGTTTTGTAGGTGAAGACAGTTCATCTGGTTATGTTAGTTATTAATAAATATCCCAACTTAATTTATAACATTAATATTCTAGCGCATGCCGATTCAGCTGATAACGAGATCATTAAACTGCACAGTATTCTCTAGCACACTTCCAGGATTTAAGTTAGAGAGGTGAAGTGGCTGTGCGTGATTTCGGTATTTAAAATAAATGTTGTTTGTATAAACGTAGTTCGGGAGGAAGCCTGCGGAGTGATTGACAGCTGTCATTACCTGCTCCCGCCTTCCCGGAGATTTAATCCCTCCTGCTCCTTTCACCTGTCATGCGCGAAGGCTTCTCGAATTGTCCCACCACCTCCCCCTTCTCCTCCATTTCACTAGAGCACCCAGCTGCAATTCCTCTATAGGGGGTGTGTGAAGCGGATCTCATCCCGTATGATCTCCGCTGAAAGCATCCAGGTACCGAGGCCAGCTGACATGCCAAACATGCTTACTGTACACCAAGCACTCAAGGGCGAACTAGTGAAACTTGGTTTATAGTTTACGCTATTTTACGCATCTAATGACAAAAGTTAAGATAGGCTATTAAACTGTTGGGACGAAGGCTGAGCATTTTTGCACAAGTGGAATTTAAACACATAGCCTAGTTATCATGCAGTGACGTTTCATTTAATTTCTCAGCATTCCAGCTTAATGCGCGGCAGAAATGACACTGCATGAAAAGTGGGATTTACGGGAGCAAACGGGACTGTAGATTTCTGTGGAATTTCAGGTTTATGACAATTTACAGCAATTTGCAGGCAACACTGAAAACTGCCGTGAATTGTCGGAAATGGACGTGTAACTTGCTTTGGCAGTTGTCCCCCATGACCCCCCTTCCCCTAAGCCTAGGGAAGGCTATACAAATGCAAATCAGGATAGCAGGGGGAGTTCCCAGGTAACATTTTACTAAAAGGTATTAACTTAATTGTAAGAATTGTAGAATTGTAAGCTTTTTAAAACTGAGTTGCTGCACACAAGTCAAGTCAAGAAGGTTTATTGTCATTTAAGCCATACATAGTACACAGTGAGATGAAAAACTTTTACTAGTACTAAAAATAACAAAGACATGAATGCAACAATAATGTGTTTCAACAGTGTACTGTGAAAGTAGCAGCCAAGGGTATATGTCTATCAATAATAGCAACAGTACAAAACCTGTATATTGCTGGAATATTGATGGAAAAGGCAGTGAGGGAATTAACACAGAGAACATTTCCAAGTATCCACACAAACTGTTTGATGCACAGAAGAAGCGATGTGATGGCGTTATCAGAAATCTTGAAGGCTGATTGCCATGACAAAAGCATCATGGCCAGAAATTTCATCAAGTCTTCTGGTTTTTCACTTCTGGACTGATCACTTCCATGCCCCTCTCCATCTTGTATGCCTGGACAGACTTCACTCTGCTCCTCAGCAAGGCTTTCCCCCTCTTCAGTCACATACTCATCCTATGCAAATGTAAAACACACATTTAAATTCATATCCATGCAATAAATTACAATGCATGCAAATGCCCACATTCGACACCTCAAACGACCATACTCAGTGCATGAATATGTCCATGTCAGAGTGAATAGGCCATCATTAGCATGGCCATTTTAGTATGAGACCAGTCAAATGACCACAGTCAGTGCATGAATATGTCCATGGCAGAGTGAATAGGCCATCATTAGCATGGCCATTTTAGTATGAGACCAGTCAAATGACCACAGTCAGTGCATGAATATGTCCATGGCAGAGTGAATAGGCACCGTTCGAACTACGGGGGTACTCGGGGGATCCGAGATCCCCTGAAACAGACATGAGATCCTTTGAAAACATGATTTGGGAAATGTTGGGGGGGGTCTCTAAAATATTGGCAAAATGATGTTTATTGACATAGCAATCGTGTGTAACGGGAAGCATTTGCATATCCGAAGTGTTGTGTTTACATCAAAGATAAAATAAACCGATATGACAACGACTGCTGCTGCCAGGTTGGGGACACAAACTAGTAGAAAGGAAGTGTGCCAACAGTGCCAACACACTTCCTTTCTACTAGTTTGTGTCCCCAGAATTTTCCCATTGTTACCATTGGTAATGTTCCCGTTGATATCATTGTTGATGCGAGGTTGTTTTTTGAACATGCCAATGCGGACATGATTTCCCCTGATGAGTTATGACTTCAGACGCGATGCGTGTGTGGAGGTGTGGAGTCCGCGTGATATGTGTGTAAGATAGGCTTCTCATGTGTTTGGAGAGCCGCACTCTGAGACAAGCGCAAGCACAAGCACACACACCCCCCCCCCCCCCCCAA
The DNA here is from genome assembly GCF_027579695.1 of Neoarius graeffei. Lineage (NCBI taxonomy): Eukaryota > Metazoa > Chordata > Actinopteri > Siluriformes > Ariidae > Neoarius > Neoarius graeffei. The sequence continues at coordinate 21,391,434 of NC_083585.1, forward strand.
GGGAAAAAAAGGGACCCCCCGAAAATATCGGCATAGTTTGAACACTGTGAATAGGCCATCGTTAACATGACCATTTGAGTATGAAAAGATTGTGAAAGTATAGTTTTAAAAAATCATATGCATCTCAAACTGCTGTTAAAAGAAGCCTAATCTGTGGCCTCTGTGTTTATTTCAGGGGAATCTTGAAATTACTTATAATTGAATTATTTAATTCAGTCAGTAAGCAGGAACTTCATACTTCTATATTCAAAAATATCCAAAATGGTTTATATCACAAACATGCGAGCATGTACCGTATAACAATAACCTCGCATGTGATTGGACCAGGACCAGGCGGTCATGGGCGTGGCTCATACAGTATAAACAGGTGTACCGTAGCTTACCAGGTACCGTAGTTTTCATGTGCTCTGGAACTTTCTCTTGGTTTCTGGGATTTTTGCTGCTTGGTGATCTTCAATGGCTGGACGGCGCCTCGCGTTCTACTCTCCGTCGACTCCTGTGTCTGGACGCGATGGACCTGTGTCGGGAAGTCCGCAGATCGATGAGAGAAAACTGCTGTCTGCTCTCAGTGGGTTGTCTCATCAGATTGCAGAGCTGACTACGTTCGTAACCGACAGATTCAACTCTATGGACGACAGATTCAACACCGTGGAAGACAGATTGACTGCTTTGGAGGGATGTAACTTTGGGGAAAACGCAAACTCCAGGAAGAAAAGACGGGTGCAGAGTCCCATGATTGCGGTAAGAATTTGTCCGGTGTCTGTTAGCTAAGCTAAATAGCCTAAAAGTAAGCATAGCAGCTAGCCCAAGCTAAAAGTAGCCAGTAGCTAGCTATGAGGGACAAGTGACTTAAAAACGTTGTTTTGTTCTTTTCATAGGAAACAGTACGCCGTCTTCACAACTCGGAGACAAACACTAGGCGATACGAGCCGGCGCAAGGGTAAGATTTAAAGAATATGCTTTCATTCTGTATGAGATACGTTAATAGATGCAGATCCTAGCCTGATCCTAACTGTAGCCATCTTGTTTTCACAGACTAACTTTGCCTCATAACGAAGCCGTGACAAGCTATTTAGTGCGGGCTTTGTCGACAAATCCAAATCTTCATGATGCTGACAAAGACAACATTGTGTGTAAGTAACAACTATTTCACTAAATATTATGGTAGCCTATACTGTCCTTTCTCTGCTGTCTACACTTCCCTTCTTCCTTTCCCTTATTAAGCTTAGCCTACTGCTACGTTGTTAATCGTACTCTCATTTGTTTTTCTAGCTGCCTGCAAGACGTATTACGAAACCTTACGCAGGAGCTACAGATACCAGCAGCCTGATCTTTCGTTGCAGGCGGAAGCAATGAAGTAGCCGGCTTGTAGTCGCTCCAGAAGAAAGAGGGTAAGATTTTTCAGTTTTGGTCAATGTGACTTTTTTTTTCAGTGTTTTTCATGTGTTGTGTCCATACGCAGTGCATTGCTCAGTACTTATTCTCTTTATCGATCGTTTTTACAGCTGTTTGACGCGAGACGAGGTGTCCTTGCTATGGACGAGATGGATGTATGGCAGTGTGCTACCGTAGACCTGATGTCGGATGAGGAAAATGGGGTGGTGGATGGGGTGTCTGGGTGGATCGTTAAGCCTCCGCCGTCCCGTAACCCGGAGCTCAGCGAACTATTGCCGCTTTTCCACTACAAACGCGGCTGAGCCATGCCGTGCTGAGTTGGGCTGAGTCGAGCTGAGCGGGGCTGTTGGAGTTGCATTTCGACTACAACCGCGCTGAACCGTGCTGGCTGGAAGTGGGTGGACACATTGGGTGGAGTTAGCGAAAGTGGGTGGACGTCACATGATGTCGTTAAGCGGCGCAAACAGTGACATCAGTGATCTTTTAAGCGGTAGTCTCACAGCCCGGATAGTAAACAATAAACATGGAGGACATGGTGTCGTTAGTGTTGCTGGTCTTGGTGCTGTGGCTTGTTGTCACCGACAACGCCAACAGATACTGGCAAGAGCGTATAGATGAGACGAGGCGCATAAGGCTTCAGAAATTCTCGTAATTCGTAATTCTCCTTCTTCCGGGTTTACAGATCTCAGCGTGCTCGCGGGGCGTGTGAGGACACTCCTCCTCACCAATCAGTGCACAGGGGAGTGTCTGCTCACGCCCCCAGCCTCACTCAGCTCAGTTTGGCTCGCTTCAGCCCCACTCCAAAACCGTGCAAGTTTTGGGGGCTAAGCAGGGCTGAAGCGAGCTGAGTCGTGCTGTTTTAAGGTAGTCGAAACGCGAGCCGTGTCGGGCTGAAGTGAGCTGAAGCGAGCTGAAGTGAGCTGAAAAAGGGTAGTGGAAAAGGGCCATATGTGCTACCGGTACGCTGCAATCAAGGCTTGAGGCAGATCCAAAGTACAGGGCAACCCACCACAGACGACTGCATGTCGGTCCGATGCCGCCTGCTCCCCACAGCTCAGAGACCGCAAGCATGCACTTCATGGAGCTGTAGGACTAAAATACGGTGCTTATTTGCTTTTGTTTAGTTTTGTATCCTGCACATCTCTCTTGCACTAGAGAATGTATAGGCAACTACTGTTTGTCTTTGACTGAATGCTGCCATTTTGTTTATTTTTTAACGTCTTGTACTTACTCTGATTTTGAAAATAAAGCTCTTGTTTGATACAACGTTCCTTGCAAATTTTCCTTCCTCAATAAATGTGTGTCATTGATAGGATAACAATGACATGAATATACAGCATCATAGCTAATCATAACCACAACAGATATATATACCATATATAGATATATATACCATATATATATATATATATATAGGTTGTGGTTATGATGACCCAGGGTAACCAATAGCCTAGGCCTAGTGGCATCTGCCAACCAATCACGAGTGATTTCTTTGGTTTAAAAGTAGTGTTTTCATCCAATACTGAGTGAGGAAATTCGAGGCAAGCCAGGCAATTCTCGGACCACGCGCGGTTTCGCTGCTATTCATATGCAAATAGGCTACCCCGTGAGTAGAGGGGGGCCGGAGGATTTTGCTATCTGGGGCGAGTGCTCCCAAGTGCTACCTGGTGGTCGTTTGGGTACATTGCAGCTCAGTTCAAAACAGATGCGGTACGTACCGCGTCGATACCGCGTGCTTGCCGCGTCAATGCGGGCACATTGGCCTGCCCCCGACGGTAGAAACCATTCAATGGGATTAGATCCTTACATGCTAACAAAGAAGGATTTTTCCGATGAAAGAAAAATTTACTATCTAAATTTGACATTGGCGGCAGCATGGTGGTGTAGTGGTTAGCACTGTCGCCTCACAGCAAGAAGGTCCGGGTTCGAGCCCCGTGGCCAGCGAGGGCCTTTCTGTGCGGAGTTTGCATGTTCTCCCCGTGTCCGCGTGGGTTTCCTCCGGGTGCTCCGGTTTCCCCCACAGTCCAAAGACATGCAGGTTAGGTTAACTGGTGACTCTAAATTGAGCGTAGATGTGAATGTGAGTGTGAATGGTTGTCTGTGTGTCAGCCCTGTGATGACCTGGCGACTTGTCCAGGGTGTACCCCGCCTTTCACCTTTAGTCAGCTGGGATAGGCTCCAGCTCGCCTGCAACCCTGTAGAACAGGATAAAGCGGCTAGAGATAATGAGATGAGATGAGATTTGACATTAGTAGAATAAATTTTGATCCTATTGTAGCTGTAACTAAATACAAAGACAATAGTTATGCATTCTATTAATTAACTTCATGTGAAGATAATTAACAGATAATCAACAGGCTTAAGGTTTTTTTTAAGATTGTGTTTATTTTTGGTCTTTTGTATTTGTAATTATTTGTATCTGTACATACATGACCCCACCAGCTCTGCTGATCAACTTATCGTCTTTAAATAAAGTTATTAATTCATTCATTCTGAACTGGAAAATCATCCATCTGTTGAGTTCCCCGACATCTCAAACTACCTGGTGCTGCAGACATCATTCTACATGGACACACAGATGAAAACCTGGAAGAGCATGGAGGAGAACAACTTTTTATATGTAGCTGGGTTAAAGATCTGAGGATCAGGACACTACAAGATAAATCCTGTATCATTTTTGCCCGGGTAAGTTTCTGGGCTTTGTATGTATCTTTGAGAAGGTTGCTAGGATGCTACAAGTTTTAGTATCGGGTGTAAACAAACCACAGCTGTTCAATTCTCAATCCTCCCTGCTCTTCTCTTCCAGCAGGCATCACAGTTCCATATAATTACCCACAAATGTATTTATTTATTCAGCCCCCTGTGCGCTCTCTCTCTCTCTCTCTCTCTCTCTCTCTCTCTGTGCGTGCAGGTTAAATGTGACAAAGTAAAGCCTTGTTCTTCTTAATTTACCCACAAATGTATTTGTTCTATTTGAAAACTATCCGGCAAACCAGCTACCGGATTTGAGACACTACGACATCCTGAACTATTTCGTATTTGGCTTCAAACTTGAAAAAAATTCCGTGACCCACTCGATGGGGCTTCACAGCCCACGAATGGGCCATGGCCCAGTGGTTGAGAAACACTCTGTTAATGTATATTGCACTCATCTTGGATTGCACCAATCTTGGGTTGCACAAGAGAAATATGCATAACCATATAGCACACAATAAATATATTGCACTGTAATGAGTGTATTGAAGTGTATATTGCACTGTAATTAGGTTGCACAAAGAGGTATAATTGCTCTTGAATGTACTGTATATATTGTACTTAAGTTGGTTGTCTGTTGTTGTCCATTATTGTTCTTGTCTGTTATTGTCCTGATTAAGAAGCTCCTTCTCATTCTCTCCGTGTTGACCTTGAGGGAGCAAAAGCACTTCCCTGACCTCAACAGAGAGAAGGGTCCATGGTTGGGGTGGCTGAGGTCTTTCATTATCTTCCTGGCCTTGGTCCGGCACTGCTTAGTGTAAATAGATTGCAGGTCAGGGAGCTTGGTGTCGATGATGCACTTGGCTGATCGCACCACTCTCTGGAGAGCATGTTTGTCCTGTTTGGTGCTGTTCCCAAACCAGGAGGAGATATTTCCTGTCAGGATGTTCTTGATGGTACAGGAGTAAATGTTCCTTAGCATCCTCAGCAGAAGACAGAAATCTCTGAGACATCTTAGATGGAAAAGACACTGGTGGGCCTTCTTAATCAGGGCAGTGATGTGGCAGGACCATGACAGGTCTTGCATGATGTGAATGCCCAGGTACTGAAAGCTGTCCGCTCTCTCCAGTGGGGTCCCATTGATATAGAAGGGTGTGTAGTTCCTCCTCTGCTTTGTGCAGAAGTCCATAATCAGCTCCTTTGGCTTGCTGACATTTCAGAGGAGGTTGTTGTCCTGGCACCAGATCTCCAGGTTTCTGACTTCCTCCAGGTAGGCCTCCTCATTGTTATCAGAGATCAGGCCTACCCCAACAGTGTCGTCAGCAAACTTGGTGGAGTCTGATGAGGCTATGCAGTCGTAAGTGTACAGAGAGTACAGCAGGGGGCTTAGAACACAGCCCTGAGGGGCTCCAGTGCTGAGGGTGATGGGGGGGTATGTTACCCCACCCTTATTACCTGTGGTCTATCCGAGAGAAAGTTGAGGATCCACTGACACAGTAATGGGCTGAGTCCCAGATCCTTCAACTTCGTGAAGAGCTTTGAGGGGATTATTGTGTTGAATGTATAACTATAGTCTACAAACAGCATCGAAACATAATTCCCCCTACTGGAGTCAAGGTGGCTGAGAGCTGTGTGCAGGAGATGTGTGATGGTGTCATCAGTGGAACGATTAGACCAGTAGGTGAACTGTAGTGGGTCCAAGTTGGGAGGAAGTGAAGAGGTGATTACGTCTCTGACCAGTATTTCAAAGCACTTCATCACAACTGGGGTCAGTGCTTCTGGATGGTAATCATTAGGACAAGCAGGCTGTTGTTTTTTCAGGACAGGAACAATATATTAAGACCATCATATTAGTTCTACCATACAGTGCTGTATTAGTCAGCGAACATGTAACTGTACACTAAAATATCACTGATATGGTGATTTTTACATTTTGATGAAGTGGAAAAGGTAAAAAAAAAAATCGCATTTTGCAATCCTCATTGATTTCTCACCAGAGGATATTACCCCCACAAATCATCCCTTCTTAAAACAGCACACTGCATCTAGCTCGAAATGAGGTTAAAATGAACCCGAGTGTTTCCAGACTTTATCGTTATTTATGATTGTAGACATAGGCATCTTTCCTGTGAGTCATGTAAACTGACTCAGCCGTTCTGTATGTGACACAAATGAGGCTTAGAAATCCAACTTTGTATGAAAAACTCCTTTTGCATAATAACACAGAGACACCCAATAAATCAATACTTATTCAGGAATTATAGACAGACATGAATCACAGCTATCACCTCAGATGATTGTCCAGCAGATGAGATGAATTGCTTCTGCTCGTGATTTGTGACAGTAAAGGCGCTACTAAATGAATAAGTGATGTGCAGCTTTGGTTGAGTGAAGTGCCAGGCACGGTCTGTTGGGAGTGCCTTTATTAACACATTAGAAAAACAAACACAACACCTGCCCCCGGCTCAGCTGGCCCAGTGTAATTGTCTATAGAGCGGGTGAACGTCATCTTACTGAGCATGTGATTATAGGCACCGCATTGCAGGAGCTTCCTCTACCTGCTTCTTTTTCCTTTCCTTCCTTCTCGTTCATTCTTAACAACAATTTAGGCCTGGGTCAGGTAACAAGTAAGTTTTCAAGTTTGGCCTGTATCAGGAACTCGGTCATTCTATAATTGCGGGTACATTTCGAGTGTTGACTCTGTTAGTCATCGCCAACTCTGTTATCGTCAAACTGGGCAATCCATTCACAGAGTTGACATTTTTCCCCACCATTTTGTGTCTTAACTCCACATCCATCCATCCATGCATTATCTGTAGCTGCTTATCCTGTTCTCCAGGGTCGCAAGCAAGCTGGAGCCTATCCCAGCTGACTCCGGGTGAAAGGCGGGAGTTTGAACATATCATCATCTACAGTGCATAATATCATCAAAAGATTCAGAGAATCTGGAAGAATCTCTGTGCGTAAGGGTCAAGGCCGGAAAACCATACTGGGTGCCCGTGATCTTCGGGCCCTTAGACGGCACTGCATCACATACAGGCATGCTTCTGGATTGAAAATCATAAAACGGGCTCAGGAATATTTCCAGAGAACTTTATCTGTGAACACAATTCACCGTGCCATCCGCCGTTGCCAGCTAAAACTCTATAGTTCAAAGAAGAAGCCGTATCTAAACATGATCCAGAAGTGCAGACGTCTTCTCTGGGCCAAGACTCATTTAAAATGGACTGTGGCAAAGTGGAAAACTGTTCTGTGGTCAGACGAATCAAAATTTGAAGTTCTTTATGGAAATCAGGGACGCCGTGTCATTCAGACTAAAGAGGAGAAGGACGACCCAAGTTGTTATCAGCGCTCAGTTCAGAAGCCTGCATCTCTGATGGTATGGGGTTGCATTAGTGCGTGTGGCATGGGCAGCTTACACATCTGGAAAGACACCATCAATGCTGAAAGGTATATCCAGGTTCTAGAGCAACATATGCTCCCATCCAGACGACGTCTCTTTCAGGGAAGACCTTGCATTTTCCAACATGACAATGCCAAACCACATACTGCATCAATTACAGCATCATGGCTGCGTAGAAGAAGGGTCCGGGTACTGAACTGGCCAGCCTGCAGTCCAGATCTTTCACCCATAGAAAACATTTGGCGCATCATAAAATGGAAGATACGACAAAAAAAGACCTAAGACAGTTGAGCAACTACAATCCTACATTAGACAAGAATGGGTTAACATTCCTATCCCTAAACTTGAGCAACTTGTCTCCTCAGTCCCCAGACGTTTACAGACTGTTGTAAAGAGAAAAGGGGATGTCTCACAGTGGTAAACATGGCCTTGTCCCAACTTTGAGATGTGTTGTTGTCATGAAATTTAAAATCACCGAATTTTTCTCTTTAAATGATACATTTTCTCAGTTTAAACATTTGATATGTCATCTATGTTCTATTCTGAATAAAATATGGAATTTTGAAACTTCCACATCATTGCATTCCATTTTTATTTACAACTTGTACTTTGTCCCAACTTTTTTGGAATCGGGGTTGTATTTTTTTAAAGCTTTTCGTTCATGTCTTTACAACGAAGTGCTGCAAATTGAAGTGTAAACAAACAACAGTTCGCTTGATTCTCACTTGTGTTGGCTCTTATCTCTCAGGTAAATCATTCACAAAGATCATCAGAAACCCCTTTAAAGACCTGGATCTTAGTTAAGCAAGATGGAGAAGTGATCACAGCGCATTGTAACTGTACGGCTGGGGAAGAATTTTGTCGCGACCTTCATGCATATGGACTTTGTGAGGAGTAAGGAGGAAACAAAGAAACAGCTGGGGACTTCAGCGCTTCGTGATGAAAAAAAGTAACAAAATAATGACACATAACAAGAAAAGTCCTTGGAAAACACTAAGGCCATAGCTGAGAGGGATACAAACCTTTCACCAAGTGATCACTGCAAACTCGAGCATGCTTCAACTCGGCTCCCTTCGATTTCAGTGAGAGGTTCAAAAGCCACCTTTCCCGACGTCTTTTTGTGAAATCCTGTGTTTGTTCACCCTTTTTTATTCATTCACAGGGAACCCTGAAGAAATTTTTATCAGTTTCATGGTTTGATTGATTCGAAGAACCTAAAACAATGCCAGCGTAAGACATTTTTCATGCAAGCAATGCACCTTCTCCGTACAAGCGCTTTGTCAACTGAGCTTTGGTAGACCACCAGCTAAAGTTTTGAGTAACTGATGAGGTAGATGTGATGTCACGTGAAACCCAACAATAGTCAGCTGGGATAGGCTCCAGCTTGCCTGCGACCCTGCACAGGATACAGTAGTGCTTGAAAGTTTGTGAACCCTTTAGAATTTTCTATATTTCTGCATAAATATGACCTAAAACATCATCAGGTTTTCACACAAGTCCTAAAAGTAAATAAAGAGAACCCAGTTAAACAAATGAGACAAAAATATTATACTTGGTCATTTATTTATTGAGGAAAATGATCCAATACTACATATCTGTGAGTGGCAAAAGTATGTGAACCTCTAGGATTAGCAGTTAATTTGAAGGTGAAATTAGAGTCAGGTGTTTTCAATCAATGGGATGACAATCAGGTGTGAGTGGACACCCTGTTTTATTTAAAGAACAGGGATCTATCAAAGTCTGATCTTCACAACACATGTTTGTGGAAGTGTATCATGGCACGAACAAAGGAGATTTCTGAGGACCTCAGAAAAAGCGTTGTTGATGCTCATCAGGCTGGAAAAGTTTACAAAACCATCTCTAAAGAGTTTGCACTCCACCAATCCATAGTCAGACAGATTTTGTACACATGGAGGAAATTCAAGATCATTGTTACTCTCCCCAGGAGTGGTCGACCAACAAAGATCACTCCAAGAGCAAGGCATGTAATAGTCGGCGAGGTCACAAAGAACCCCAGGGTGACTTCTAAGCAACTGAAGGCCTCTCTTACATTGGCTAATGTTAATGTTCATCAGTCCACCATCAGGAGAATACTGAACAACAATGGTGTGCATGGCAGGGTTGCAAGGAGAAAGCCACTGCTCTCCAAAAAGAACATTGCTGCTCATCTGCAGTTTGCTAAAGATCATGTGAACAAGCCAGAAGGCTACTGAAAAAAATGGTTTTGTGGACGTATGAGACCAAAATAGAACTTTTTGGTTTAAATGAGAAGCGTTATGTTTGGAGAAAGGAAAACACTGCATTCCAGCATAAGAACCTTATCCCATCTGTGAAACATGGTGGTGGTAGTATCATGGTTTGGGCCTGTTTTGATGCATGTGGGCCAGGATGGCTTGCCATCATTGATGGAACAATGAATTCTGAATTATACCAGCGAATTCTAAAGGAAAATGTCAGGACATCTGTCTATGAACTGAATCTCAAGAGAAGGTGGGTCATGCAGCAAGACAACGACCCTAAGCACACAAGTTGTTCCACCAAAGAATGGTTAAAGAAGAATAAAGTTAATGTTTTGGAATGGCCAAGTCAAAGTCCTGACCTAAATCCAATCAAAATGTTGTGGAAGGACCTGAAGCGAGCAGTTCATGTCAGGAAACCTACCAACATCCCAGAGTTGAAGCTGTTCTGTACGGAGGAACGGGCTAAAATTCCTCCAAGCTGGTGTGCAGGACTGATCAACAGTTACCGCAAACGTTTAGTTGCAGTTATTGCTGCACAAGGGGGTCACACCAGATACTGAAAGCAAAGGTTCACATACTTTTGCCACTGACAGATATGTAATATTGGATCATTTTCCTCAATAAATAAATGACCAAGTATAATATTTTTGCCTCATTTGTTTAACTGGGTTCTCTTTATCTACTTTTTGGACTTGTGTGAAAATCTGATGATGTTTTAGGTCATATTTATGCAGAAATATAGAAAATTCTAAAGGGTTCACAAATTTTCAAGCACCACTGTAAATGGTTATAGATAATGGATGGATGGAATTTTGGCTGTTTGACATCCAATGAGTTTTCTTATGCCATAGGGTCTAATGGTTAGAGAAGTAGCTTTGGGACCAAAAGGTTGCCAGTATGATTTCCTGGACCAGCAGGAATGGCTGAAGTGCCCTTGAGCAAGGTGCCTAACCCCCAACTGCTCGCCAGGCTGCTCTAATGTAATGTAGTTATAATGTGTGGTACACTTAGTAGTTGTCAGGTTTGGAATAATATCAAAACGTTTATATTGTATGAAACTATGTTTGGGCATGGAATTTTAATGTGAGCTACACTGCATTTGGCAGCATCTAAGAACTGGAATAGTACATAATTAGAACTGGGACAGTAGCCGAGTAAACGGTAAGTATGTACCTTTTAGGATCAATTACATCATGTTTTAAATCTAACTTTACTAATAAAAAAAAGACATTTACTCTTCTCAGTGTGAATTTTTAATTCTGTATACCGGGTCTGGTGTACGTGCTTAAGCTTTTCTCTGCTGTGTAGGACTGAGGTGTATCTTGTTTGTGCAAACCATCTCCAGAGTAATTGACTGCATGCACTTGTGAAATTATACTTGTGGTCCATTCAGCAGGCAGCTGTTGCCTTATTGATATCACTGTGGAGCACTATTCGTGCATTCCCATGATAAAGGGTGCCCATTCCGAATACAGTAAAATACAGCTGCTCTGTTTCGCACCTTAATTTGGCCACATTTGCATCTAGCATTGCATCATTTCCTTCTCTGTGAAGGCATTTTCACAATTCTGTTCCAGTCCCTTGGAAAGGTAAAGAACGTGATGATTAGAACTGATGCTCCATTTACACTCATGCAGTTTACATACAGTAAATTGTACATAAATGCACTCCTGTTTCGTAAATAGAAATTTACTGCTTCAGTAGCTGTATAGTGTTTATAGAGAGAAAACAGTCATTTCCTTGGTGAAGTCTGGAGAGCGAAAGAAAAAAAAACACCTCAAGCTGATTTAAGATTTTAAGAGCTACAGAACTTTCCAGAAATTTCCAAGAAATTTTATTCTTAAAGTGCATATTCTGGACCAATTTTGTGTTTTTTTTTATCTGAAAGTACGTCCCTTTACACACTCGTCCAGAAGGGTAATTTTGCACAAGGCCGTCTGTCTACAGCAGAAAAAAATAAAATAACAAAATGCGTCTGGAAAAATCCCAAGGGAGTCTGGAGCCAGATTTGTGACGTCACCTGCGGAAGCGCCAGCAGGCTGCGAGAGCTTTGCACGGTTTCAGTGCACAGCCTGTGTAGACCAAGCGCTCCCTCGTTGTCCGGTCTTTTGGAAAACGATGAGTACTAATCCCATCAAGATTGGTGTTGCTACACCCTCCTACGATACATCTCATCTCATCTCATCTCATTATCTGTAGCCGCTTTATCCTTCTACAGGGTCGCAGGCAAGCTGGAGCCTATCCCAGCTGACTACGGGCGAAAGGCGGGGTACACCCTGGACAAGTCTCCAGGTCATCACAGGGCTGACACATAGACACAGACAACCATTCACACTCACATTCACACCTACGGTCAATTTAGAGTCACCAGTTAACCTAACCTGCATGTCTTTGGACTGTGGGGGAAACCGGAGCACCCGGAGGAAAGCCACGCGGACACGGGGAGAACATGCAAACTCCACACAGAAAGGCCGTCTCCGGCCACGGGGCTCGAACCAGGACCTTCTTGCTGTGAGGCGACAGCGCTAACCACTACACCACCGTGCCGCCCCTACGATACATCTGTTAACCATTTTAATAATTACGCGATAACGTTGAAGAAATTTGCAGAAAACCACCAGGTCGTTTTCTCATAAACAAACCAGTGCTGATGTAGGATTCAGAGGGAGGCGTCCTGCAGATGATGTCACGAAAATCAATCATTCCCAGGAAATCCAAATGGCAAGTTTTTTCAGAGGTGGACCAATTCGCCTCAAATGGCTTGATTTCAACTGAATTTTTCTGGTATTGCACAAAGTAAAACAATTGCAGAGAATGCAGAATGTTACAGATATTTGACCAAAGTTTAATATAAAATAGGAGAATTACATTGATCTTGCTCCTGAATTTACCCGTGATATGCACTTTAACAGGCTTTCGGAAACATGCATTTTAAAGTAATATGAACTCAGTGGCGGCACGATGGTGTAGTGGTTAGCACTGTTGCCTCACAGCAAGAAGGTCCGGGTTCGAGCCCCGTGGCCGGTGAGGGCCTTTCTGTGCGAAGTTTGCATGTTCTCCCCGTGTCCGCGTGGGTTTCCTCCGGGTGCTCCGGTTTCCCCCACAGTCCAAAGACATGCAGGTTAGGTTAACTGGTGACTCTAAATTGAGCGTAGGTGTGAATGTGAGTGTGAATGGTTGTCTGTGTCTATGTGTCAGCCCTGTGATGACCTGGCGACTTGTCCAGGGTGTACCCCGCCTTTCGCCCGTAGTCAGCTGGGATAGGCTCCAGCTTGCCTGCGACCCTGTAGAACAGGATAAAGCGGCTACAGATAATGAGATGAGATGAGATGAACTCAGTGCTAAAAAAAAAAAAAAAACCAAAAACAAGCAAAAAAACCTGTTCTCATATGAAAAATGCAGTATTCCTAGGAGAAACCACAAAGCAGTATTGCCTGAAAAATCTTCACAGGCTTTTTGAAAATTAATTTTTATAATGTAAAAATATACGGTACTGTGAAAAAATCTGAGGCCCTTTTTTTTTTTTTTAGTATAAACTTTGTTATCGATTTTTATTCTATGTCACGTCAGGACAAAAACATTTCCAATTTAGAAACGTTACTATGTTACATAAAATGTTTTCTTTGTCAGTAAAGAAAGCAGGGGATAATGTAAGAGACAACATTTCAGATATGAGGGAAAATGAAGAAGCGAGTGTAACAGTCAAAGTGTCCAGAAGAACTGGGGCTGGTTCTGTAAGATGCTCAGTAAAACCTACAGCTCATTTCCTTATAAAACTGCACTCACTGTACCTGAGATAACTAAACTATATATATATATATATATATATATATATATATATATATATATATATATATATATATATATATATTAAAGCAAAACAAAGCGTCGTAACAACAAATATTGGCTGTGTTTCATTTAAGAAGAAGAACAACAACTTTATTCATCACATGTACACTTGTGAAATTTGTCTCTGCATTTAACCCAACTGAAGCAGCGAATGCACACAAGTGAGCAATGAGCACACACACATACCCAGAGCAGTGGGCAGCTATGTTGCTACAGCACCCGGGGAGCAGTTGGGGATTAGGTGCCTTGCTCAAGGGCACTTCAGCCCAACCTCAGACCATGGCTGCCCCATGTTAGCCTAACCTGCATGTCTCTGGACTGTGGGGGAAACCAGAGTACCCAGAGGAAGCCCGTTGGCCACTGGGCTTGAACCCAGAACCTTCTTGCTGTGAGGTGACAGTGCTAACCCCTACACCACCGTGCCACCCATGAGATTCACTCCAATATCACAGTAACAGATTTGACGAATAATTTAATCTACTGTTGGTGTATCCTCAACATTTTGTTTAAAATTAATGAGCGTAAGAAACATATAACATAACAACATACCTCACTGCCTTTTCCTAGGTTTTCTATTCCTTCAGCATTTTAACTCTGCCTCTGAATTTGCCTCTAGATGTTTGAAAGACTTAAATTTTCTGCCTCAGCCACAATCATTATTCAGAAATTATGAAGGGTTTCAGCGTCACTCAATGCTTTTGGGATATTTTTTTTTTTTTCTGGTCATGCATCTAACACAAACAGTAATATCTCCAAACAACTCATTTGATCCCCTTCCATCTGTCGCTGCACATGGATCAGTGTATATTGCCTTGTGAAAGTATTTATCTCCTTGGTGTTTTTTTTTTCTGTGTTGTTGTATTACAACCTGGAATTAAAATGGATTTTGGGAGATTTGTACAAACTAATTATATGACTCCTGAAGTTAATTAGTTGGAACAGATCTTATTTAGCGGCTTCATAGCACAGGGGGTGAATACATGTGCATTGCGCACTCACAACTGTTGGGTTTTCATAATTTTTTTTTCACTCCACTTCAATTATTTGGACTTTTGTTAGGTCCAAATACATAAAATCCAAATAAAAATCCATTTTAATTCCAGATTGTAATGCAACGAAACAGGAAAAACACCAAGGGGGGAGAGATGCTTTTTCCACAGCACTGTAATTTTCTGCCTGACTGACCGCTTTCGGATTCGTTCCAATTGGAAACTCTAAAGCTTGTGAACGGTACATAAGGAGTGGTGAAATCTTTCATTACATCCAACCTTCCATTTGCTTTCACGTTGAAGAAAGTGCTTTGAAGTGTCTGCAGGCCAAAGCAGTACTTTTCAACTTGTTCCTTTATCAATCATGGCTCACTCATTCCCCACTCAGCGAGTAGTTACTGTTGGCCTCAACATCATCATTTTAAACCACTTGGCAAGGCTTTGGAGTAAATCATTCTCGTCAAACCTATGCTTTAGACTTTGTAATACAGGACTGTGTGTTCATCTCATCTCATCATCTGTAGCCGCTTTATCCTGTTCTACAGGGTCGCAGGCAAGCTGGAGCCTATCCCAGCTGACTACGGGCGAAAGGCGGGGTACACCCTGGACAAGTCGCCAGGTCATCACAGGGCTGATACATAGACACAGACAACCATTCACACTCACATTCACACCTACGGTCAATTTAGGCTACATCCACACGACAACGGCAACGAGATGTTATTTAAAAATATATCGTGTCCAAATGGGCAATGATCAGTAAAATATCAGGTCCATATGGCAATGCAACGCTTGCTGAAAATGATGCAATACACATGCCACACCTCTAGGGGCGCTGTAAGACGGTCCCTTCGGAGACACCAGAACAATAGAAGAAGTAAGGACGCATGCGCATAAACTATTATGCGTGAGACTTCATATTAGCCACAAAGTCAGGAAAATCTGTTGGTAAAATTACATTATAATGACCAAATACAATGAAAAGTATTTTCCAGTCTCACCTGTGAAAGGTAATCCCATGTGATCTCGTTTGGACGGCAAACCTGTTGGTACGGTTAAACGCAGCTAATCTTTATTCTCCGCTTTGACCTATCCAATATGGCGGCAAGGATGACGTATGATTCTACGCGGAAGGCGGCGTCTTTAATGGTCCGGAATAAATTGAATGCTACACGTTGATGGATTAATTTGTTGTTTCTCACCTGTGAAAGGTAATCCCATGTGATCTCGTTTGGACGGTAAACCTGTTGGTACAGTTAAACGCAGCACATGAATCTTTATTCTCCGCTTTGACCTATCCAATATGGCGGCGAGGATGACGTATGATTCTACGCAGAAGGCGGCGTCTTTAATGGTCCGGAATAAATTGAATGCTACACATTGATGGATTAATTTGCTCTTCTACGCCCTTTTTGAGGAATGTATTGTAGGACTTAAACCAACATCTGAAGAGGTGAGATCGCTCCTTTTTTTCCCTATTTTTGCTGGCGGTATTGACTCTGCGCAGAGTCTTTCTCTCTCTCTCTCACTTTGCACCATTACACAATAAATATTCACAGTGAAAATATTTTGTAAGCGCGTTTCATGAACCAAGTTATAGGATTTGTTGACAACTCGCATCGAGTTCGTTACACTTCTACTCGGCATGAAGCACTCACAGTCATGTGGTTGTGACGTCATCATAAACAAATCCGTTCTACTCATCCAGACGACTTCACAACGGCAACGTTGCCAGATCTTTCCACTCTGGAACCCGTTCTCAAAAAGATTGCGTTTTGGGCACCCAAAACGCCGGTGCCGTGTGGATGCCAGGCCTAAACGATAAGCAATTGTATCGGAGTCACCTGAATCTGTTGCCGTGTGGACAGGGCCTTAGAGTCACCAGTTAACCTAACCTGCATGTCTTTGGACTGTGGGGGAAACCGGAGCACCTGGAGGAAACCCACGCGGACACGGGGAGAACATGCAAACTCCACACAGAAAGGCCCTCGCCGGCCCCGGGGCTCGAACCCAGACCTTCTTGCTGTGAGGCGACAGCGCTAACCGCTACACCACCGTGCCGCCCAGGACTGTGTATTTCACAGGAATTACAATCAGCAATAAAATAATAAACAAAATACTACCAAAAATCATTACACAATTCCCAAAATATCTCAAAATCATACTGTAATATCATCACAGGTGGCTACAAATCATTTTATATAACATGATTACATTCAGTCACTAAAAGAACATCATGCATGTGCTCTGATGTTCAGCCCACTGCTCTCAAACTCATTAAAAATAGTTTGGACACCTTCTAATTCAATGTTTTTTCTTTATTTTTATTCATTAAAAGACACTCTGTGTCTTAAAGCAGTGGTTCTCAACTGGGGGGGCGCGCCCCCCTGGTGGGGCGCGGAGGTACTCCAGGGGGGTCGCAAGTAGGCTTCATGTATGGAGGAAAAAAAAAATCTGGGGCTAACAGGCTATAGTAGCTAAGCAGATGCAACACATTTACCCATGTCAAAATGCAGGACATTGGACTATTACATACAAATCAATACTATTATAAAATCTATCATCAATCTATCATAAAATCTTGTGTGTAGGTTATTTTAAGCCCGTGACGCGAACATGACGCAACGTCACATGAGTGAGTCTGCATACCATGGCCACCGTGTGAGTGCTTGCCACACACACACTAGTCTGGTTTCTTGCCGAGTTAACTCGTGCCGACTCTCGCTAGTCTACTATCATCAATCCATCGATACAGCGCAAAACCCAAACAGTCTTTTTAAAGACTACTACCCCACACTGTATTTTTGCTTTCCCCATTTCACCTCTACCCAAATAATTTGTTGTTTTTGTTGTTTTCTTACTGCTAGTCTACTATGGATAATGCTACTACTGCTGCTACTACTACTACTACTAATAATAATAATCTAGCCCAGGGCTATCTATCTATCTATCTATCTATCTATCTATCTATCTATCTATCTATCTATCTATCTATCTATCTATCTATCGGTCGATATAAGGTGCTGTAGGTCGGGGTGGCGTCACTGCGGGTGAGTGTGTTTGGGGGGGGGATGGGGGCGGGGCGAGAAGAGGGGCCCCCAACTGCAATGAACCAGCTTTGGTGGGGCCCAGGTTGCAAAAGGTTGAGAACCCCTGTCTTAAAGTAACGATGGATGTCGTTTCTCTTGACTTAGTTGAGCGGTTCTTGACATAATACTGTATGGAGTAGTACAGTTGTGGTACAGGGCTATTTACTGTATTTTTATTATTTATCAGTTATTCCACGCAATCGAGCCGTATATGAGCTGATAGCTGACAAGGCGCGAAGCACCGAGTTGTCTATAAGCCATGTACGTATGACGAGACTGAGTGTAATAACTGTTTTATTCTATCCACATTCACTGGATTTTGAGAAACAGAGCATTTTTATTTTTTTGCAAATTCAATAAATAAAAACTTTATACAAAACGTGCGACAAAATCATTTCCACTTCGAATGTAAACAAACCGGTGACATGACAGGACCAATTTGTGAAAAATGCGTTAATAATAATAATAATAATAATAATAATAATAATAATTCTTGAAAAATAAAAAAAGATACATTCTGACCATCAAATACTTTCATTTCATATTTTGTTGCTTATTTTTTCTTTTTTTTGTGTGGTTTTGTTTTCGAGTAGAGTTTTTATTTTGTCCTCAGTTGGTTCAGCAACACGCTACGCTATTTTGTTTTCTCTCCTCACAGTATCCTTGACTTCCAAGTGACATCAAAGCAAACAAATGCGGGGTCAAGCGACATTCCATACAAAACCTAGTCATGCATGCGCAACTCTCTTTGTTGTTCCACTGCTTCAAGCATTCTTTTAGCTCTGCCATATCTTTGTGCTGTACGTGGTTGTGGTCACAACAGTACTCGTGACTGTGGCATGTTCCAATTTTTTAGAATTGCGTTCGTGATTCGGAAAGAGGGCGAGGAAACTCCGAGGCTTAGTACGGAGAGGAGACGCGCACGGCTGAACAACATCGGCAGGCCTGATCTAACAGAGGCTAAAACCAAAACCGCTCGTGTCTGCAGTGATCATTTTATCTCAGGCGAGATTCAAAAGCTTTCTCGATAATATCATGGAAGAATTTTATTTCATGTTGCTAGAATTTTGCTATAAAATGAGCGTTCTCTTGTCGTGGTTGTTATAATTTTAACACGTGTATTACCGTTTCACTTCTAGGAGCGCCAGCGAAATTATATGATAGAAACAATCCAGACTGGGCGCCCGCTCAGAACATGGGCTGTGTTTCGTCCAAGGTCGGACTTGATTCTTCGGCAGCCAAACCAGATAGAATATGATATCTGGGGACTTGATGGCCAGTAGAAGCGTCTTATCTTCAGAAAAGTCTCATCTCATCTCATTATCTCTGGCCGCTTTATCCTGTTCTACAGGGTCGCAGGCACGCTGGAGCCTATCCCAGCTGACTCCGGGTGAAAGGCGGGGCACACCCTGGACAAGTCGCCAGGTCATCACAGGGCTGACACATAGACACAGACAACCATTCACACTCACATTCACACCTACGCTCAATTTAGAGTCACCAGTTAACCTAACCTGCATGTCTTTGGACTGTGGGGGAAACCGGAGCACCCGGAGGAAACTCATGCGGACACGGGGAGAACATGCAAACTCCACACAGAAAGGCCCTCGCTGGCCACGGGGCTCGAACCCAGACCTTCTTGCTGTGAGGCGACAGCGCTAACCACTACACCACCATGCCACCCTCAGAAAAGTCTGACTTTTTTAAATAATATGGGTCAAAACCACACATATCTATCTTCTCTTTGTATTGAATCTTCGCTCGAGCGTTCAAATCGTCGTAATACTGAGAAAATTCAGCATTGTTTACGGACACGCTTTCAGCGGCTGCCGTCCTAGTTGCTTTGTGAAAACCAGGACGGCAGCCGCTGAAAGCCACCATCATGGCAGATGCTCATGATGTAGCACATTTTGATCATGTGGTTGCAAGTCACCCATATGAGCTAGCCTAGTAGTAGAGTCGCCAATCGGAGCATGTGATTGCTCATATCCAGTGAATGTGGATAGAATATTTACTATTTGATCTCAAAATTAAAAAGGCAAGAATTTGCACAAATTAACTTTTGACAAGGCACACCTGTTAATTGAAAAGCATTCCAGGTGACAGTCACTCACACACACACACACACACACACACACACACACACACACACACACACACACACAGTGGTGCTTAAAAGTTTGTGAACCCTTTAGAATTTTCGATATTTCTGCATAAATATGACCTAAAACATCATCAGATTTTCACACAAGTCCTAAACGTAGATAAAGAGAACCCAGTTAAACAAATGAGACAAAAATATTATACTTGGTCATTTATTTATTGAGGAAAATGATCCAATATTACATATCTGTCAGTGGCAAAAGTATGTGAACCTCTAGGATTAGAAATTAATTTGAAGGTGAAATTAGAGTCAGGCGTTTTCAATCAATGGGATGACAGTCAGGTGTGAGTGGGCATCCTGTTTTATTGAAAGAACAGGGATCTATTGGGCATCCTGTTTTATTGAAAGAACAGGGATCTATCAAAGTCTGATCTTCACAACACATGTTTGTGGAAGTGTATCATGCTACGGACAAAGGAGATTTCTGAGAACCTCAGAAAAAGCGTTGTTGATGCTCATCAGGCTGGGAAAGATTACAAAACCATCTCTAAAGGGTTTGGACTCCACCAATCCACAGACAGACAGATTGTGTACAAATGGAGGAAATTCAAGACCATTGTTACCCTCCCCAGGAGTGGTCAACCAACAAAGATCCTTCCAAGAGCAAGGCGTGTAATAGTCGGCGGGCTCACAAAGGACCCCAGGGTAACTTCGAAGCAACTGAAGGCCTCTCTCACATTGACTAATGTTCATGAGTCCACCATCAGGAGAACACTGAGCAACAGCAATGGTGTGCATGGCAGGGTTGCAAGGAGAAAGCCACTTCTCTCCAAAAAG
The DNA here is from genome assembly GCF_027579695.1 of Neoarius graeffei. NCBI lineage: Eukaryota > Metazoa > Chordata > Actinopteri > Siluriformes > Ariidae > Neoarius > Neoarius graeffei. Next base: position 21,412,034 of record NC_083585.1, read on the forward strand.
AACATTGCTGCTTGTCTGCAGTTTGCTAAAGATCATGTGGACAAGCCAGAAGGCTATTGGAAAAACGTTTTGTGGACGGATGAGACCAAAATAGAACTTTTTGGTTTAAATGAGAATCATTGTGTTTGGAGAAAGGAAAACACTACATTCCAGCAGAAGAACCTTATCCCATCTGTGAAACATGGTGGTGGTAGTATCATGGTTTGGGCCTGTTTTGCTGCATGTGGGCCAGGACGGCTTGCCATCATTGATGGAACAATGAATTCTGAATTATACCAGTGAATTCTAAAGGAAACCGTCAGGACATTTGTCCATGACCTGAATCTCAAGGGAAGGTGGGTCATGCAGCAAGACAACGACCCTAAGCACACAAGTCATTTGACCAAAGAATGGTTAAAGAAGAATAAAGTTAATGTTTTGGAATGGCCAAGTCAAAGTCCTGACCTTAATCCAATCGAAATGTTGTGGAAGGACCTGAAGCGAGCAGTTCATGTGAGGAAACCCACCAACATCCCAGAGTTGAAGCTGTTCTGTACGGAGGAATGGGCTAAAATTCCTCCAAGCCGGTGTGCAGGACTGATCAACAGTTACTGGAAACTCTTAGTTGCAGTTATTGCTGCACAAGGGGGTCACACCAGATACTGAAAGCAAAGGTTCACATACTTTTGCCACTCACAGATATCAATTCTGATGATGTTTTAGGTCATATTTACGCAGAACTATAGAAAATTCTAAAGGGTTCACAAACTTTCAAGCACCACTGATATATATGAATTTATTAATGAGTCCAGTCTTATTACATCATCAAGTAGTTTAAAATACAAAGTCTTCCCAAATCCTAACCCTAGATACTGTATAGTAAGTCTCCCTAATGTGAGTAGCAAATTATGAACTGGGTTAAAAATTCTAACTGAGGTTGAAAAATTCCACCTGACCTACAATTCTGACCTGGAACAAATGCAGCTTGTCATGTGACTGAGAAACTACAACATCACTTCAAACTGGTCTTGGAACAGTCTGCCTAAAGATGTCCAAAACCTCACTAGCTACAGTAAGTGTGCTTTTCTCCCACACAGTTGGTGAATCTCACAGTTTGATCAAATTGTATGGTATCGCAAAACGATCATGCACTTAACCCATTTGGTTTGTCATCAGACACGGTCCTGTTCGATCACACCATGAAAACAGAGAAAACTGCAGACAAAGTTTTAAACTATTTCACTGACCTAATAAAAAAATGTGGGAAATTTCAAAGACAGAAGTCACTAAAGTTATTATTTCAGCACTGACGTGTGAGTGAACAGTGAACAGTTTATATGCCGTGAGTGACTTTTACCTCAGGTGATACCTCAGGACACAGACTGATGTGGATGATGCTGATGAATCTCAATTTTCATCATCAACTTATATTCTTTGATCAAATTTTAACATATAAAATATTACTATTTGTATATCTTTTTTTATTGCCTGGTGCAGGGAATAAATGGAATCCACCCCAGTCTACCGCAGGGCTCTGAAATGGTCATATCAGTAAAGAGTAGTTGCTTTTAGAAAGTCAAGACGAGACACAAAAAGAGGCCGACCAGCCTTTAAACTGCCTTAACTGTATTTCTGGTGCAGAAAAGAAACACATTTCACTTCAGGAAAACCTCATCTCATCTCATTATCTCTAGCCGCTTTATCCTGTTCTACAGGGTCGCAGGCAAGCTGGAGCCTATCCCAGCTGACTACGGGTGAAAGGCGGGGTACACCCTGGACAAGTCGCCAGGTCATCACAGGGCTGACACATAGACACAGACAACCATTCACACTCACATTCACACCTACGCTCAATTTAGAGTCACCAGTTAACCTAACCTGCATGTCTTTGGACTGTGGGGGAAACTGGGCTCGAACCCGGACCTTCTTGCTGTGAGGCGACAGCGCTAACCACTACACCACCGTGCCGCCCCTCAGGAAAACCTATGAATTTAAATTTTTAAAAAAGAGGCAAAATAACACCATGTGAAGGATTTTTTTTTTGGGCTGACACACATCCTCATTTTTTGTGACAAGTCCTCCTCTTCTTTTTTTTGAAAATATGTTCCAACTAACTACAAACATAACCTTACTCACAAAGAAAGGTTTTTGGAGTGAGAAAACTGTGAACTTCTTTGCAGAATTCCTTTATTTGTTTGCCTCACCTCCAAGTAGTTAATCAAAGCCAGAATACAGTTCTGCTCAGGGGACCTTGCTCTTACCAATGATGCATAAAATCATGTTTGTCATGTTGTTCTGCCAAAAAAGAAAGAAAAAAGCCTGAAAACAAACGGGAACTAAAAAGATTTGTGACAGCAATTTTCCTTTCTTTTCTCAAGACCTCAGAATGAACAATTCATGGCTGTGGATTTGTTTTACAGCACAGTAAGGCTGAAACTTCTTGTAGATGAGAAAAGGTCAGAGGAGAATGGCTAGACTAGTTTGAGCTGACAGGAAGGCTTCAGTAACCCAAATAACCACTCTTTACCACCATGTTGAGCAGGAGAGCATCTCAGAACACACATCAATCCATGAAGCAGATGGGCTGCAACAGCAGAAGATCACTTTAGGTTCCACTCCTGTCTGCCAAGAACAGGAATATGAAGCTACAGTGGGTCAAGGCTTTCCAAAATTAGACAAGTGAAAAATGGAACACTCATTTCAGGATTGCAGTGTTCGCATTCTAGAAGAAGACCAGTGGTGTGAAAGAGGAGTAAAAGAAGCCATATTCATCAATCTGGAACAACCATCACTGAACAGAGGTGGTCTGAGACACCACTTATCAGCCAGCTACAATGCAGTCCTTGGTACACTTCCCAGAATACTGAATATACATCCACACCAAGACTCAGCTGACTTCAATGACTCGCATGATGGCAGAGAGAGCCAACGACCCACAGATCACCCTAACGACTCTCCAGGCTACTAAGGCCAAGTTTACATTAGACCGTATCTGTCTCGTTTTCTTCGCGGATGCACTGTCCGTTTACATTAAACCGCCTGGAAACGCCGGGAAACGGGAATCTGCCAGGGTCCACGTATTCAATCTAGATCGTGTCTGGTCCGGTGCTGTGTAAACATTCAGAATACGCGGATACGCTGTGCTGAGCTCTAGCTGGCGTCGTCATTGGACAACGTCACTGTGACATCCACCTTCCTGATTCGCTGGCGTTGGTCATGTGACGCGACTGCTGAAAAACGGCGCGGACTTCCGCCTTGTATCACCTTTCATTAAAGAGTATAAAAGTATGAAAATACTGAAAATACTGCCCATTGTGTAGTTATGATTGTCTTTAGGCTTGCCATCCTTCCACTTGCAAGTGGTAAGTGATATGCGCTGGGATCACACACACAGCGGCTCAGTCCCGAATCACTGCTTGTGCACTACACTCGCGCACTCTGTGAGCTGCGCAAGGCCGGAGTGCGCACCCTCTAGAGGGCACTCGCTGTTCAGGGCGGAGTGATTTGGAGCGCAGGATGCCTGCAGAGCCGAGCGTATCCGTGTATTGGTGTTGCTGTGTGCACACTAATCGTTTTAAAAACATTAATCTGATGATCCGCTGATACGGTCTAATGTAAACCCCACCATAGGCCCTGTCCACACGGCAACAGATTCAGGTGACTCCGATACAATTGCTTATCGTTTAGGCCTGGCGTCCACACGGCACCGGTGTTTTGGGTGCCCAAAACGCAATCTTTTTGAGAACGGGTTCCAGAGTGGAAAGATCTGGCAACGTTGCCGTTGTGAAATCGTCTGGATGAGTAGAACGGATTTGTTTACGATGACGTCACAACCACATGACTGTGAGTGCTTCACGCCGGGTAGAAGTGTAACGAACTCGATGCGAGTTGTCAACAAATCCTATAACTTGGTTCATGAAAAGCGCTTACAAAATATTTTCACTGTGAATATTTATTGTGTAATGGTGCAAAGTGAGAGAGAGAGAGAGAGAGAGAGAGAGAGAGAGAATAGCTCTTAGGGCAGAGTCAATCCCGCCAGCAAAAATAGGGAAAAAAAGGAGCGATCTCACCTCTTCAGATGATGGTTTAAGTCCTACAATACATTCCTCAAAAAGGGCGTAGAAGAGCAAATTAATCCATCAACGTGTAGCATTCAATTTATTCCGGACCATTAAAGACGCCGCCTTCCGCGTAGAATCATACGTCATCCTCGCCGCCATATTGGATAGGTCAAAGCGGAGAATAAAGATTCATGTGCTGCGTTTAACTGTATCAACAGGTTTACCGTCCAAACGAGATCACATGGGATTACCTTTCACAGGTGAGAAACAACAAATTAATCCATCAATGTGTAGCATTCAATTTATTCCGGACCATTAAAGACACCGCCTTCCGCGTAGAATCATACGTCATCCTCGCCGCCATATTGGATAGGTCAAAGCGGAGAATAAAGATTAGCTGCGTTTAACTGTACCAACAGGTTTACCGTCCAAACGAGATCACATGGGATTACCTTTCACAGGTGAGACTGGAAAAATACTTTTCATTGTATTTGGTCATTATAATGTAATTTTACGAACAGATTTTTCTTTCTTTGTGGCTAATATGAAGTCTCGCGCATAATAGTTTATGCGCATGCGTCCTTACTTCTTCTATTGTTCTGGTGTCTCCGAAGGGACCATCTTACAGCGCCCCTAGAGGTGTGGCATGTGTATTGCATTGTTTTCAGCAAGCGTTGCGTTGCTATATGGACCTGATATTTTACTGATCATTGCCCATTTGGACGCGATATATTTTTAAATAACATCTCGTTGCCGTTGTCGTGTGGATGTAGCCTAACACCATTCACACCCGGCCTCCAGTGACCCTAACAACCTACAGGATGGCGCAATGACCCATGTGATTTCAACGACTCTCCTTAGAGTTGCTTTTGGTCCACGAGAGGATAAATACCTGGAACTCCCCACTAGTCGGACAGAACTGAAGGAGCCTTTCGGATGAGAGGTCTTCAAGAATTTCAAGCAAGTCCAGTTGTCTTCTTTAGCACCTATGGTTTACTATGAGGGGCGGCATGGTGGTGTAGTGGTTAGCACTGTCGCCTCATAGCCCAGTGGCCGGCGAGGGCCTTTCTGTGTGGAGTTTGCATGTTCTCCCCGTGTCTGTGTGGGTTTCCTCCGGGTGCTCCGGTTTCCCCCACAGTCCAAAGACATGCAGGTTAGGCTAATTGGTGGCTCTAAATTGACCGTAGGTGTGAACGTGAGTGTGAATGGTTGTTTGTCTCGACGTATCAGCCCTGCGATGACCTGGCGACTTGTCCAGGGTGTACCTTGCCTCTAGCCCAAAGTCAGCTGGGATAGGCTCCAGCTTGCCTGCGACCCTGTACAGGATAATGGATGAGTTTACTATGACCTGGATGACTGAGAACCTTCACAGACATAAGATTAGGAAGTTTTTCCACTATAATTCAACTCTTCTGTTTTTTTTTTCTTTTGCACAATTCTGTATAAACACTAGAGACTGGTACACGTTCACTGAGAAAATCCTAGGTGATCAGCAGCTTCTGGAATATTCAGCAGCCTGGACAAAGCCACTTGTTTCTTTGATGCTTTTATGCATTGCACTGATGTTCATGATTGCATGAATGGGTACAGGTGTTTTTAATAAAAGTGGCTGGTGAGTGTATAATGTGTGTATGAGACTTTTTCAGTCCTGGTCTCATTGCTAGACCTTTTCCTTGATACCGTTTGAAGCTCTCAAACGATGTGTGCTCGTGCTGTAAGCAGGGCACAGTGCCTCAGGTTCCCAGCTGATTCACTCCACAGACGGTTGCCAGGATGACATTGTGGTATTCAAAGTGCACACACGCACATCAAGCTGCTTCATACCATATTATTCAGAGAGTGCATGCAGGCACCAGTCTCGGCAATGGGGGGACAAAACAACCAAAAAACAACCGAGTTGAGTGAGGTTAGAAGGACAAAATGGTACACAATAATTTATTTCAATTGGATTCATTCCAGATCGCCTGATGATCTCCACAGTGTTTATCAGCAGATATTATAATTGTAACTCCGTTCTAATTGCTTGTTAATCGTTTTGCGGCGTTATAATCATCTGCTTATTTCCACTTCACTTAAGGTCTAGAATGTCGTTTGCCTTTTGTGTATGTGTTGCCTGTAAAACTGAAACCCACATATTTCAGTTTTATTACTGAATCAAGTAAACAGCTCCTGTAAGGTTCATTTTACCATATTTTTATTATATTCTGACATTTTATTTGTGTAATTTTTTTGCAGACAATAATTGTATCCGCTTTTGCCATAGTACAACATGTGAACATAACATGCTCTATATTTTTTTTCAAAGCAGGCTTATCACATTCAATGGATGTTATTAAAAGCATGAACTTATTACAATAGTTTTATATACACAGTTCCAGTCAAAAGTTTGGACACGTCTTCTCATTTAAAGGTTTTTCTGTATTTTCTATATTGTAGAACAATACTGAAGACATCAAAACTATGAAATAACACATGGAACAAATATGGAATTCTGTGGTAAACAAAAAAGTTTCATATTTTAGATTCTTCAAAATAGCCACCGTTTCCCTTGATGCTGCTTTGTACACTATTGTCATTATCTTAACCAGCTTCATGAGGTTGTCACCTGGAATGCTTTTCAATTAACAAGTGTGACTGAGCCTAAAGTTAATTAGTGCAATTTCTTGCCTTCTTCATGTGTTTGAGATCAAATAGTAAAAATACAGTAAATAGCCCAATTCCACAACTGTACTAATCCATATTATGTCAAGAACCACTCAACTAAGTAAAGAGAAACAGCATCCATCATTACATTACTTTAAATCATTCCAGTCCAGAAAATTGCAAGAACTTTGAATGTGTCTTCAAGTGCAGTTGCAAAAAAACATCAAATGCTCTGAAAAACTGGCTCTCCTGCGAACCATCCCAGGAAAGGAAGACCAAGACTTACCACTGCCGCAGAGGATATGTTCATAAGAGTTACCAACCTCAGAACTTACCAATTAACAGCACCTCAGATTAGAGTCCAAATTTGAGATTTTTGATTCCAACCGCTGTGGCTTTGTGAGATGCGGAGAAGGGGAACAGATAATATCTGCATGTGTGGTTCACACCACGAAGCATCAAGGAGGTGTTGGTAATTTTTTCAAAATTGAAGGCACATGTAACCAGCATCACTACCAAAGCATTCTGTAGTGACATGCCATTCCATCTGTTTTATAATCTGTGGGACCATCATTAGACAATAACCCAAAACACACCTCCATGTAAAGGTTATTTAACCAAACGAAAGGTTTGGTTAAAAACAAAACAAAAGAAGTTGACTGCTACTTTGCGTTCGTTCTCATTTTCCTCCATCATTTCATAGGCCAGAAACAGATGTTTTGACGTAATTTAACTTAGTAGGCTATGATCAGACCCGTTGCAACAAGGTAGGCAGACTTGGCAATTGCCTAGGGCCCCAGCCCTCGAAGGGCCCCCGCTGCCGAACGACTGGTTATGTATCCAATAGCAATGACAACTTTTTGAGCGCGGCAGCGCAGCACCTAATGACACTTGTTGAAATACCCTAGTTCCAAGGGGGGCCCCCTAATGCACAACAGCGCCTCCCTACATGCTTTGGCCGAAAAGTGCAATGACAGTCTGTTGTCAACCCCTCAATGCCCATCTCCGTCCAGTCAAGTGGTTGCAGAGCTCCGCAGCAAAAAAAAAAAAAAATCAAATATGAAGCGAAATTACCCCTCAGGGAGCCAGAAGAGAAAGAAGAAAAGGGAAGAGGAAGACAGAAAAAAACAAGACACTGGTAAGTGAGAATGTACACACTCATTAATACCAAGCGGGTCGACAAGCAAATTTGGTAGCTAGCTTACGTTAATGGTAGTTATCTTGTAGACAGTGTTTATAACAGTGATGTAAACGTTGTCATGCACAACAGGCTTACAAACTTGCAAGGACTGGCTAAAAATTCTAATATGTGCCACACAAATAGGTGAAAGACTGTCAACTTCTCCCAGATTAACTTAGTGTTTATCAAAATGTCATAGTCAGAGTTAGTTTCAGCGAGCTGCAAGGCTTTCATCAGAAGTAGCTAGTGTGTCGTGAGCATGAATGGAGTAGGACAGGGATGGCTCACAAGAAAGCTCTTTTTTACATAAATAGCCTATTTATGTAAAAAAGTGGCACTGATGTCAATTGAATGTGATGTCCACAGGTCTTTGGACATGGAGGGTATTGTAGCTGCCTTTGCTGAAGCCAAAGCCCGCAAGCAGCAGTTTTAGACGACATTTTGCCCATGATTCTAGTTATGTATTCTTAAATTTTTATGTGTTTTTCTATACCTTTTGCACTTTTCTGTGTGCTGGTTCTTATTAAGATTCTTATTCATGTTTGTAATCATTTAATCACCATTTGAAGTTATTTCTACTTGTGTATATACTGTAAATATTTAGTGTTGTGTTATTTGCACATTTTATATTACTTTGTCTTATTTTCATATTTGATATATATATATGTGTGTGTATATATATATATATATATATATATATATATATATATATATATATATAGTCTATTCTTGTGTTTAATTGGGTTTGATAATTATTTATAATAATGTAAAGAGTTAATTTATTAAGTAAAAATCGTAAGAATGATTACAGTATGTGTGATGTTTATTTATTAAGTCTTCAGTGGGTAGGCGGCCATAAGGCCTTTCGTCGAGGGGGGGATAATTATGGGCCCCAGATCCCCCTTTGCCTAGGGCCCCCAAATAGCTTGAAACGGGCCTGGCTATGATTATTATTTAACCATAGTCTTCTAGACATTTAGACTGTTTGGGGCATTGAACGCTGGTGTATGATTTTCAGGGAATAAAGTTTAGCGCATGTCGGAACATCATTGCGCTCGCAGCCTCCAACTCCTCAAACGTCCTTTAAATTGGGATATAACGTAGGCTATAAGGCACGGTTCTAACATACCTTACACATTGGCCTAACGAAAATAATAATTGTTGGGGCGTCTGCTGATGTGTTAGCTATAAATTTAGGTCTAATTACTTCTGACAGTCTGCAAGCATTGCATCGTCGGGTCTTCAAGTCTGGCTGAAGCAGAGGAGCGGGCTTTCCGGGCTTTATTTTTTCGTTTGTTTTTTAACATGCTCTATTTCTATATGTCCAGGTTTTAACTAAGTCATTTTGGCAAGATTTAATTTAATACAAAACAGAAATGGTCAGACACAAGCACGCCAAGCACATGGGAATGTATTTTGCCAATTTTGACAGCGCATGTTTTTTTAATGGCGCACCGTAGACAGCGAACGTTTAAACATGATCAAACATAGGAAATGAACGACACAAAGCATGGCTCAAAAACAAAAAAGTGAAATAAACCCTGCTGATAGTTGATGGTGTTGCAACACATCAGTGTTATAACCCAATCTCTACCCAACCACCCGTCATTTTAATTCTCCTCGGATCAGCACCGACCTCATATTTGGCCTTGGGAGAGTTCAGTTGACGGAAATCCGTCACACGACGGAAAACTTTGATCCATGGGTAGGTGCCCTGTAAATCTTTGGAAAAGGTACATTTTCTTTTCGGCATAATTGCTGCGGCATTACTGCTGCTGGCTGCTAGACAAAGAACATTCGCGCCAGTTAATGTTTATTTTATTGTTGCATGGCAACCTGTTCTGTTGTCTGGAATAATGTGGCTAAATAAACACCCATGCCACAGGGCCAGGGGGCAGTAACCAGGGAAGTCTGCGATTCCTGTCAATTCATCAAAATAGTAAATGCAGACATTTCTCCGCTAATGATTCCCAAGCTGCTCAGTCGCAAACGTCGTGAGTGGCGAAAACCGGGACATATCCGTGTCCCGACAGAATTTTGTCGGGACTCGGGACACACAACCCCAAATCGGGACTGTCCCGGTAAAACCGGGACGTCTGGTCACCCTAGGTTTGGGACAAGTTGGACTGCAGAGTGAAAGAAAAGCCGCCAACAAGTGCTCAACAGCACAAGACTGTTGGAAAACCATTCCAGGTGACGACATCATGAAACTGTTTGAGAGAAAGCCAGCAGTGTATAAAGCTGCCATCAAAGCAAAAGAGGGCTACTGTGGATTTAAAACATTTTGCTTTGTTTACACTTTTTTTGTTTATGTAATTTTATATGTATTATTTCAATGTTTTGATGCCTTCCACAATATTCTACAATGTAGAAATCCCCCCGCCAAAAAAGAAACAAAAAACACAAAGAAGCAAACAAACAAACAAACAAACAAACAAACAAACCCACTGAATTAGAAGGTGTGTCCAAACATTTCACACTGGCACTGTGTGTGTAGATAGATAGATAGATAGATAGATAGATAGATAGATAGATAGATAGATAGATAGATAGATAGATAGATAGATAGATAGAGAGGATATTACACAGTTGCACGAAGATATGAAGTTTATCTTCGAGTGGTGAATGGATATATCACGAGTGAGCGAAGTGAACGACTGAAAATATTTTCAATACGAGAAGCTAAACTTCATGTCCTCGTGCCACCGTGTAATGTTCTTTATATTATATGGACATATCCACAAAAACAAATCCGCACGTTAATCAAAAGAATTTTAACTTTGAACTGGTTCGCCATTTTGAAAACGTGCATCTAGTCAGCGGGAAAACACTGGGAGTGATGTCATCGGAGTGAAATATTGGGAAATATGTCACTCAGATCCGTGATATATTTCATATGAAAAATGAGTTTTTCAACATGGGAAGATAAACTTCACATCTTCAAGCCAGCATGTGATGCTATTTTTATTTTATAGACACATTCACAAACAAAAAGTACCCAAATTTATCAAAACAATTCATTGATTTCCTCAAGAGTGACATCTAGAGAAATATGTCCCAGAAATGGAGCTCGTATGAAAAATTTGAGTGGTGTATTTCCCAGTAAAACACTCGTGTCCACACACACACACACACACACACACACACACACACACACACACACACACACACACATATATACACACACTACCGTTCAAAAGTTTGGGGTCACCCAGACAATTTTGTGTTTTCCATGAAAAGTCACACTTTTATTTCCCACCATAAGTTGTAAAATGAATAGAAAATCTAGTCAAGACATTTTTCTGGCCATTTTGAGCATTTAATCGACCCCACAAATGTGATGCTCCAGAAACTCAATCTGCTCAAAGGAAGGTCAGTTTTATAGCTTCTCTAAAGAGCTCAACTGTTTTCAGCTGTGCTAACATGATTGTACAAGGGTTTTCTAATCCTCCATTAGCCTTCTGAGGCAATGAGCAAACACATTGTACCATTAGAACACTGGAGTGAGAGTTGCTGGAAATGGGCCTCTATACACCTATGGAGATATTGCACCAAAAACCAGACATTTGCAGCTAGAAGAGTCATTTACCACATTAGCAATGTATAGAGTGGATTTCTGATTAGTTTAAAGTGATCTTCATTGAAAAGAACAGTGCTTTTCTTTCAAAAATAAGGACATTTCAAAGTGACCCCAAACTTTTGAACGGTAGTGTATATATATATATATATATATATATATATATATATATATATATATATATATATATATCTTACATTATAATTGCACAGTCATTTTGTGACACAATTTTTGTAAACTGGGTAACTAGGTTGATTAATTGGCTTGAGTGGTGTTTTCCTCTCACACTCCATACACCAAAGCTAGTGTCATGGTTACCATTGTACCGTTTCTTATAATTTTGTTCATATGAAATTTAAAAAAAACCTCCAACCAAATTACACTTAGGACAAATTTCTCGTGGGATCTGTTTGATGCTAAAGACCAAACCATCAATCAAATAACAGCGACTGAATGCATCTTGATTGGAGACCAAATGTACACCACTACCATGTATATGAGGATCAGTATTTCCTGAACATTATTATTACTTTTTAAAAAGCACTTTTATTCTTGTGCATATTATTTTTTATACATGTGTATATATGCAATTTGTTGCATTAGTATATTAAAACGTTCATACTGTTGCTGCATATTACACTGCTGTATGTGACCACCACTATGAAGACTGCAATATTAATCTAAATGATGTTTAATTTACCTTCATTGTGAAATTAATAAATAAAAGTAATACTGTTGAGCTTATACTGAAAGAAACCTCCGTAGCAATTATCAAGAAATGTCTTATTGTTGCATGAGATGAGGCTGGGAAAATTGCTTGATTTTATAACACATCCTTAATGTCATATGTACATACATGTCATTCCCAGTAATCTCCTTCAAGTTTAGTTCCCTTTTCGAACAGTCTTGAGGAATGAGCTTTATTCAGGCCACATGTGGATGAGCTGTGTTTTTCTTCACTTATGGTATGTCCTCTCTCAGCAGTGCAAGATCTTAATGAAAGCCTTGCGGAATTCAATATTAAAGGTGGTGTATATGATGGGGTTCACGGCACTGTTGACGTAACCAAGCCAGGTAAAAGCTGTGTAGAGTTCTGCTGGGACGTGACAATATGTATTCACGATGTGTGTGATGAAGAATGGCAGCCAGCATATAATGAACACACCTACAAAAAAGGAAGAGAAACAACAAAAGGTGTAAAACTGTATTGCAGATGTATGTGAAAATGTTGAGAAAGAACTATATACAGCCAGGTCCATAAATATTTGGACATCAACAAAGTTATTGGGCGTATCAGACGCTCGCTGGCCGTGCTGTGAAAATTGTGCATGCAGACGCTCATTTAAGTTTCCAAACCTGCCATTGCTTAACTCTTGAATATTTTCTATTGTGAATACTATAATTAAAAAGCTTATTTCTGCTTTCCAAATAAATTTACTTTGGGAGTAACGGCAGGTTGAAGTTGGTACAACAGAGTTCACTCTCTGCTCGTGGGACGTCGGGAAACTGCTGGTGATTTTTGAGTCACGGGCAAGCAGTCAGGCTCCCTCTCTCTCTCTCTTCTGATCGGCTTCCGCCTGGATTACTTGTGAATATCTCATCTCATCTCATTATCTGTAGCCGCTTTATCCTGTTCTACAGGGTTGCAGGCAAGCTGGAGCCTATCCCAGCTGACTACGGGTGAAAGGCGGGGTACACCCTGGACAAGTCGCCAGGTCATCACAGGGCTGACACATAGACACAGACAACCATTCACACTCACATTCACACCTACGGTCAATTTAGAGTCACCAGTTAACCTAACCTGCATGTCTTTGGACTGTGGGGGAAACCGGAGCACCCGGAGGAAACCCACGCGGACACGGGGAGAACATGCAAACTCCACACAGAAAGGCCCTCGCCGGCCACGGGGCTCGAACCCGGACCTTCTTGCTGTGAGGCGACAGCGCTAACCACTACACCACCGTGCCGCCCTTTTTTCAAATCAAACTGATTAATGTAAATAAATAACTATTTTAGAATAGAACTGTCGTTGTTTTTATGAAAAATATTAAGATCTTAGTGGTTGGAATGAGATTTAAAAAAAACGGAAGTCAGAAACGCTAGTGTCAATTTCATTTCAATTAGCTGGAATTATTTACTGGATGTGGATCAGACAGTTTTTTTGAGGTTCGCCTTGAAAGCTGTGAATATTATCATTTATATTCTTTCATATAAACACTAGTAGGCCCTACTTTTGAGAAATACAAAGCCCTACAGAGCACAAAGAGGGTATTAGAAATAATCTTTCATTTTTTTTAATTGAGTGTACTGATTTAACGGTTTACTGAATTAGCATAATTAATACGAATTAAATACTAATTTACATTATTTGTTTTTACTAATTCTTCAAACTTTGCATTCAGTATACAACCATCTATGTTCCTGCCAATTTCCATGTAAACATCTTGAAAAATAGAAAAGTTATTAAGAATAAACATTTGATCTCATTGGTTAATGAGGCCCATTTTGGACCATGTGATCCTCGGACGGAATATTACGGCAGTTTTCTAAACATTAAGCCGTTTTTTTCAATCTTTGATTTGTAATACCTCAAGAACGGATAAACATATTTTAATTCGGTAAAAAATTATGTTGCTTAGCATTCAATTCTGAATTCAACAAGTGCAGTTTCAAGCGGTTAGGACTGAATTTTAATTTTCACCTGATATGACGATTATTATTATTTTTTAGCTGTTTGCCACAGTATATTGAGGAGCAGAATTTCAGTATGTATTTGGAGAAAACCGGCTGTTCAGCCGTTCCATGGACAGGTGTGTGTCATTCTCTCATTATTTTACTTACAAGTAAGCAAATAAAAAGTCGAGAGTTGGTTTCAGTTGTGGCTTTTACTTTGGGAATGTGTTGCTGTTAACTCTCAATGGGAAGTCCAAAGAGCTGTCACTGTCAGTGACGCTTACAAACTTATCAGAGAGCGAGCAAAAACATTAGGTGTGGCCAAATCAACTATTTGGTACATTCTGTACTCAGGAACAACAAAAAAAAAAGCCTGGAAGACCATGAAAAACAACTATGATAGATAACAGAAGAATTCTTATCCTTGTGCAGAAAAACTCCTTTGAAGACATCACCAGAGTAAATACAGAGAGTTTACCACAAAATGTATAGCACTGGTAAGCCTCAAACCAGATTAAAGATGAGAGTTTGCCCCCCAAAAAAGAGGCCGTGCAGTACTAGAACAACACAGGCTCTGGACAGATGACACAAAGAGCAACTTGTACCAGAATGATGGGAACAGAAGAGTGTGGAGAATGGAAAGGACTGCTCCTGATCCAAATTGTGCCCCCTCATCTTATGGCATGAGTGTGTGTGGCTGCCCGTGGAACTGGTTCCCTTGTATTTATTGATGATGTGACTTGACAAAAGCAGCAGGATGAATTCTGAAGTGTGGAGGGCTATAATATCTGCTCAGTTTCAGCCAAATTCTTCAAAACTCACTGGATGGCACTTCACCCTAGAAGCGGCATGGACAAGTCAATCACCTGACCTGAATCCAACTGAGCATGCATTTCATTTGCTGAAGGCAAAATGGCCCAAGAACAAGCAGAATCTGAAGACAGCTGCAGTAAAGACCTGGCAGAGCACCACCAGGGAAGAAACCCAGTGTCAGATAATACCTAGTAGTTCCAGACTTCAGCTGTTCGTTGACTGCAAAGGATTTGCAACATTTGCAAGTATTAAAATGACAAGTTCATTTATGAGTATGTTATGAGCTCATATTTAATTTTTAACCCAAATATACTGTAGCAGACAGCTAAAATCACAATAAAACACATTTATTCATCTGTATTTCAAAAGCATCAGACCGGATGGCCCATGAAAACTTGTAAATATATGGGTCTAGACAGCAATTCCAGCGTTATGGACGTGACACTTGAACTCAACATGGCAACAAATGACCCAGTGCATGTTTTATTGTCTCCCAGTATTTAAACAGGTGTTGCATATTTTAAGGCTGTTCCATACTGGAGAAGTGATAGAACAAGAACAATTCCCATAGTACATCTAGGGCATGCCAGAAAATGCCAATAAAAGATGCATTATGGATGTGACAGAAAAAGTATCACTTTTCTTAGGTGACTGTACATTTTTATCAAACTCTGTGAAATTGTAAACCTAATGTCGAAATGGAGATATCCATTTGATAGAGGGGTCCAAGGTGAATATTAAAAAGAATCTTTGTTTAAAATATTTTGTATTTCATGCAGAGTTTCGGAAGGAAAAGTCTGCGTTATGGATGTGACGAAATTCCGTTATGGATGTGACGCGTCTGAAATAGACATGGCATACGTTTAGAAAATCAGCAATTTAACCACCATAACCCTTTGAAAAACTCTCTAAATATCAGCTAAAACTATCAAAGTTCTTAAATATTTAGGATGGCTATTGTTTTGCTGTTTTGTGGATTTTAGCATACATTTCTGTGGCTTGTGGCAATAATATAGAATTGTACATGATCAAAGTTGATTTTAGCTTGGGGTTTACATTATAAGAAAGAAAGACTGACAGTGACATATTAGGTTGGTTACAAATTGGTTCAACTTATTCACATCTGTAAAATACAGGCCTAGTTGATATCTCTGGGAGTGGTTTTGATGTATTACATGTTATTTTATTTTTGCATGGTGAGGTTGACATTTACATGGAATTGCCCTAATCTAATTTTAATTTTCTTCCAAATGTTACACTGGGCGGATACATTATGTCGTAACACGGCCTGTGAAACAGGGGTTCCCGCAGGTGCGACTTTAAAAATTCATAACTTGGCCACTGATGGGTCGAGCCCCACCAAAATTTACAGGCACGTCCCTCTCCCTGAGCCCTTTTGAACCAGTCTAGGCACGGCCTGCTACAACTGCGGCTCAGTCCGCTATTCACCCCAGAGCCCCCAAAACTTTAACACAAGCCTTGGCTTGAGCCATCCTTTAAAAATTCATAACTCAGACAACCAAAGTCCCAGCCCCGCCAAACCTTACAGCCTCCCTCCCTCTCCCCGAGACCTTTCAAACAAGCCCAGGCACAGCCTGATCCGACATCAGGAGCGAGCATGGCTTGCGGAAAGCTTTAGCACAAGCCCTTGTTCCAGCTGCTTGCGCGCACAGGGATTTAAAAATTCATAACTCGGCCACCGAAGGTCGTAGCCCCATCAAAATTTACAGGGACCTCCCTCTCCCTGAGTGGCACACTAAATAAGACAATAATAATACACTCAGTATTCACTGTTTTTATTGCACGATTAGGTGTGAATGTGAGTGTGAATGGTTGTCTGTGTCTATGTGTCAGCCCTGTGATGACCTGGTGACTTGTCCAGGGTGTACCCCGCCTTTCACCCGTAGTCAGCTGGGATAGGATCCAGCTTGCCTGTGACCCTGTAGAACAGGATAAAGCGGCTACAGATAATGGATGGATGCAGTTGAGCTAGTGTTTAGGGTTGACAGTATCTGACTGATCCAATCAGTTGATTAAGAGTTCAGTTTACATGAAACTTTGCAGTACAGTATTATGCCAAGCACCAAATGGTTATGTTGTTATTATTATGTGCATTTTTTTCATTCATAATAAGAATGACAGTCACAGTCGTATGCTTTGTAGGATGTAGATTTACATTTTAATAGATTTTATTTTCTTCTATTTTCTAAGTTCTAGTGCAGCAGATTTTAGTCTGAATGCCAAATGATATTCCCATGTCTAGTTTAGTCATTTTAAAAGTCATTTTGTTACAAAGTTACTTGGAATCTCGTATTCAAAATTTTAACTCTATTATGTAAGGATAGTTGTATTGTTGGCGCCTAAATTTCTTACAGACTTATTATAAACATAGTATAAAATAGTCATTGTTGATGTAATGTTTCATGAGTGTTATTATAGCTCCAATATATGAGTTGTAACCAACTGGAACATCCTTGGCCCCCCATACTTTTTTTCTAGACATGGATCTGACCTGTGTGTGCTACTGTTTTCTTAGGTAGAACTTTAAACATGTTTTTCTTGAATCTTCTGACATTTTCTTGTAAATTATATTCAATTTGTAGTGTGCAGTAATCAGCAATGAATGTCTCCTGTAATTTCGCCTTTGAAGATCACAAAATGTGCCTGGAAATAGCTGAGAAGCCATCTCCAGGCATCTAAAGCCCTTCAGCTTCCTAAGGTGAGTCCCGGACCCCTGGCTGCATTGTTCTGGGCCTTTGGCCCGTCATTCGGACAGGCTGAAATTTGGACGGACAGACAACATTTCAGACTTGCCTGTCCTGTGACAGTCTGCTTAAAATTCCTTATTTCCCACACTGTAACAGTATTTATGGACATGACTGCATGTTATTGCCAACTTTCACCTGCAGGCTGTTTTATTCTCAACAATGGCTGTGCAGATAAAATGTTTGCTTACCAAGTACAACAGCCAACATCTGCGTAGCTTTCTTCTCTTTCTGCTGAGAGATTTTGCGCTTGCTGATGGACTTCACTGATGTCTGCATTTTGCCACTGGGAGACACCTGAGTCTCAAACACTTTAGCCATTTTGGTGATGTTGCAGGTCTTTCCATTCCTTGCTGGCTTGAGCTCAGGAGCAGAGGGAGCTATATCTATTTCATTGTGGTTTGAACCAAGCAGAAGCCCTTGCTGACTCTCACCTGTCTGCTGACGTGTCCTCTGGTTTGGAGGGTTAAGGTTTGTGATTTCATTCATTTGGCTTTCATTTTCATTGTCTGCCACCTCATTTTTGAAAGCCTGTCAGAAAAAAAGAAGACTTGTGTTGGTGAATTGCTCTACAATTTGCTGACATTCGTTTTTTTTTAAAAGGCAGCATCATAATACAAAATCTATTTTAGTAACATTATTATTTGATTTGAAATAGCATATTTGTAATTTGTCAACTCAGACATGATCAATTAATATTCTGAAAGGTACACAAGATCTGAAGTGAATGGTACTGTAACACTGTACTCAGTAAAACAGACCAGTACTTTAATCAGTGGGCAGGGCCCATGAGTAAGAAGTACAACCTCAATTCCCCCAAAAAAAGTTGGACGTGGAGGAAAACGTAAATAAAAACAGAATGCAATAATTTGCAAATCATGGAAGCCCTATATTTCATTGAAAATAGTACATAGACAGCATGTCAAATGTTGAAACTGAGAAATCTTATTGTTTTCTGAAAAATATATGCTCCTTTTTAAATTTAGTGCAGCAACACTTTTCAAAAAAAATTGGGATGGGGCAACAAAAGGTCCCAAAAACCTTTCCATCCATCCATTATCTGTAGCCACTTATCCTGTTCTACAGGGTCGCAGGCAAGCTGGAGCCTATCCCAGCTGACTACGGGCGAAAGGCGGGGTACACCCTGGACAAGTCGCCAGGTCATCACAGGGCTGACACATAGACACAGACAACCATTCACACTCACATTCACACCTACGGTCAATTTAGAGTCACCAGTTAACCTAACCTGCATGTCTTTGGACTGTGGGGGAAACCGGAGCACCCGGAGGAAACCCATGCGGACACGGGGAGAACATGCAAACTCCACACAGAAAGGCCCTCGTTGGCTGCTGGGCTCGAACCCAGGACCTTCTTGCTGTGAGGCGACAGTGCTAACCACTACACCACCATGCCGTGGTCCCAAAAACCAATTAGGTTAATTGGCAAATTAACATAGTATAAAGACAACATATCAAATGTTGAAATAGAACAGAATGCCTTTATCGTCACTGCACAAATGTACAACGAAATTTAGTTCATCATAGGAGAGCAAAGCCGCTGCGTATGTGCGCACCGCCACTCTTGGGCACTTCAGCCCAAGGCTGTCCCATGTTAACCTAACTGCATGTCTTTGAACTGAGAAATTTTATTGTTTTCTGAAAAATATATGCTCATTTTGAATTTAATGCCAGCAACAGGTTTTAAAAAAGTTGGGACATGGGCAACAAAAGTTTTTAATGCTAAAAACACACCTGGTGGACAGGGCCGTAACCAGGATTTTTCAAATACCGAGGTCAAACATTGCGATACATCTTATTTGCCAAAAAAAAAAATATCCTAATATGTTGACTTTTCATACATTTTGGAAACGAGTCAAAATCACAAGCCCAACAAGATGAACATGTAGGTGAACATGTTTATTTTAACAATTTCAAAACTGCACGATCACAAAAGTATTTTGTGTGTGTGTGTGCGCGTGAGTGAGTGAGTGAGTGAGTGAGGAGTTTGAGTGAGTGATGGTGTGAGTGAGTGTGTGAGAGTGCGAGTGAGAGAGAGAGAATGAGAGTGTGAGTGAGTGAGAGTGTGAGTGAGAGAGTGAGTGAGTGAGAATGAGTGAGTGAGTGAGTGAGTGAGTGAGTGAGTGAGTGAGTGAGTGAGTGAGTTAGTGTGAGTGAGTGAGAATGAGAGTGTGAGTGAGTGAGTTAGTGTGAGTGAGTGAGAATGAGAGTGTGAGTGAGTGAGAATGAGAGTGTGAGTGAGTGAGTGAGTGAGTTAGTGTGAGTGAGTGAGTGAGTGAGTGAGTGAGTGAGTGAGTGAGTGAGTGAGTGTGAGTGAGTGAGAATGAGAGTGTGAGTGAGTGAGTTAGTGTGAGTGAGTGAGAATGAGAGTGTGAGTGAGTGAGTGAGTGAGTGAGTGAGAGTGAGTGAGAATGAGAGTGTGAGTGAGTGAGTGAGTGAGTGAGTGAGAATGAGAGTGTGAGTGAGTGAGTGAGTGAGTGAGTGAGTGAGTGAGTGAGTGAGTGAGAATGAGAGTGTGAGTGAGTGAGTTAGTGTGAGTGAGTGAGAATGAGAGTGTGAGTGAGTGAGAATGAGAGTGTGAGTGAGTGAGTGAGTGAGTGAGAGAGAGTGACAGCGCAATCTAGCCGAGCCTGAATGGACTTCAATTGCTTTTTAAAAAATATGCGCCCTTTTCAATAGCAAAATACTAGACGGTTATTGGACAAAACCGACTAAACCGCTCCATTCGGAGACTGAGCCTCACTGGAGATGGGAGTCAATAAGAGGGGCGGGACAAGACTTCCCGAGAGGAGGCTCATCTCCAGCTGGTGATCGGAGGAGGAGCTGTGAACGCGGCTGGGCTGCTCATGATTGACAGAAAGCAGTCAGAGGTGGTACATCATGTTGTAAATAAAATGTGAACACAAGTTTGCTACCGGTTTTCATTTCCGTTCGAAAATACAACCAATGATCAAAACAATAGTGTCTTGTGTTCACGTTAGCCTATAGTCTGGTAAGTTAGCAAAATAGCTCAAGTCTCGTCAGCACCCAATAACTTCATAAACAACAGGTCACGACTGTCCAGCCTTTTCTGATCTGAAACGCACCAAATCAAATCGAGAGAGAGAGAATAAAAGAGTTTGTGCCGCCTGGAAAACGAAAATCCTATCTAGCCAAGTGGCTTCGACTGTTGTTGCTTGAAATGCTAATTAAAATTGCACTGTTAATGATCATAAGCATTCCGGCACATAACTGTCAGTGACTGGCAAAATTAACTCACCTTCTTCCCTCTTTCTTTTTCTCTCACTTGTTGACTTTCCAGAGCTGAGTTTGATTTGTTTTAGTGTAGTAGAAGCTTCTTCATCTTATGTCAATTTTCAGATTCCACGACTAATTGACAAACTGCCTGGCTGCGGAGTCGGACCTTGATGAGAACACTTCTCAGCTCTTGTATATCCCGTGGTGCTTAGCTGACTATCGCGAGGCTGCCTAATATGAAATGTTTCCAATGTCGGATATTTCAGCTTCGTTTAAAAATGATTATGTGGACTTTATGTTTAGACAAACAAATGAGAACAGGGGGATGCAAGCTGAATTTAGAATTTTCCACCGATCAAAGTCAAAGCGATTTTCATCATATATTAATTTCACATTTCTGAGTGGAAAAAAAAAAATACCGTGGGAAAAAAATGCCGAGGACATGACCTCGGTGTCCTCAATGGTAGTTACGGCCCTGCTGGTGGAACATCTGACAACTAATTAAGCAACAGGTCAGTAACATGATTTGATATAAAAAGAGAATCCCAGAGAGGCGGAGTCTCTCAGAAGTAAAGATGGGGAGGGGTTCACCGCTCTGTGAAAGACTGCGTGGGCAAACAGTGCAACAATTTAAGAATAACGTTCCTCAATGTAAAATTGCAAGTAATTTGGGGATCTATGGCACATAATATCATTAAAAGGTTCAGAGAAGCCAGAGAAAGTTTTGTATGCAAGAGACAAGGCTGAAAACCAACAATGGATGCCTGTGATCTTCAGACCCTCAGGCGCCATTGCATTAAACACAGACACGTGTCTGTAGTGGAAATCACTGTATGGACTCAGGGACATTTCAGAAAACCACTGTCTGTGAAAACAGTTCATTACTGCATCCACAAATGCAAGTTAAAACCAGATATAAACAATATCCAGAAACGCCGCCACCTTCTCTGGGCCTGAGCTCTTTTACGGTGGACTGAGGTGAAGTGGAAAATTGTCCCGAGGTCTGATGAATCAAAAATAGAAATTCTTTATAGAAATCATGGACACCATACCCTCCAGGCTAAAGAGGACAGGGACCATCCGGCTGGTTATCAGTGCGCAGTTCAAAAGCCAGCATCCGTGATGGTATGAGGGTACAAATACAAAATCTTTCTTTATCCTCCCTGTAGGGGATCTTCCAGATTAATTTACAAGGTAATAAAAAAACAAAAACAAAACCCAATATTAAATTTACGTTGGTACAATAATAAAAATAATAAACTAGTTACTTAAAAATCTAGACAATAATAATTTATTTAAATTGCCCTTAAAGGCATGTGCGCTAGAGCTTGACTTGATGTTTGGGGGAACGGTGTTCCATGCTCTGGTGCCACAATATACAACCCCGATTCCAAAAAAGTTGGGACAAAGTACAAATTGTAAATAAAAACGGAATGCAATAATTTACAAATCTCAAAAACTGATATTGTATTCACAATAGAACACAGACAACATATCAAATGTCGAAAGTGAGACATTTTGAAATTTCATGCCAAATACTGGCTCATTTGAAATTTCATGACAGCAACACATCTCAAAAAAGTTGGGACAGGGGCAATAAGAGGCTGGAAAAGTTAAAGGTACAAAAAAGGAACAGCTGGAGGACCAAATTGCAACTCATTAGGTCAACTGGCAATAGGTCATTAACATGACTGGGTATAAAAAGAGCATCTTGGAGTGGCAGCAGCTCTCAGAAGTAAAGATGGGAAGCGGATCACCAATCCCCCTAATTCTGCGCCGACAAATAGTGGAGCAATATCAGAAAGGAGTTCGACAGTGTAAAATTGCAAAGAGTTTGAACATATCATCATCTACAGTGCATAATATCATCAAAAGATTCAGAGAATCTGGAAGAATCTCTGTGCGTAAGGGTCAAGGCCGGAAAACCATACTGGGTGCCCCTGATCTTACTCAGGTCGAGCATCAAAATGCCAGTCACCTTTTTCTCGTCAACAGCCCTTAACAGATGGCTAGTAAAAAGAAGACTGAACATTGAATGAAACCGTTTGTTGCCACTCTGATGGATGGACATCTTGTTGTCCATCCATCCATCCATCATCTGTAGCCACTTATCCTGTTCTACAGGATCGCAGGCAAGCTGGAGCCTATCCCAGCTGACTATGGGTGAGAGGTGGGGTACGCCCTGGACAAGTCGCCAAGTTATCATAGGGCTGACACAGAGACAAACAACCATTCACACCTACGGTCAATTTAGAGCCACCAATTAACCTAACCTGCATGTCTTTGGATTGTGGGGGAAACCGGAGCACCTGGAGGAAACCCACGCAGACACGGGGAGAACATACAAACTCCACACGGAAAGGCCCTCGCGGGCCGCTGGGCTTGAACCCAGGACCTTCTTGCTGTGAGGCGACAGTGCTAACCACTACACCACTGTGCTGCCGACATCTTGTTGTTTGAAGTCAAAAAGCGGACGAGCTGGTTGTGGGCAATGCATTCCAAGATCTTAGATAAGACTGGCAGTAATGATATCGGGTGGTTGTTGGTAGTCATATCCTTGACTGTGTCAGGTGAGACGTGTTCAATGATGAACTTAGGCGATGCGTCGTCCTCAACAGGTGGAGAGGAAGAGGGATCATGAGCAGTCAAGGGGCAAGCAGGTAAACCATGGTCAATGGCTATCGTCTTTGCTTTGGTTGCAGCTGTTCCACCAACAGAAACGAAGTACTCATTGAAGGCGTTAGCGACCCGAGTGCACTGTTAGTTGGAGCTACCATACTGGTTGAGGCATCGATGAAGAATTTTCCATACTGATGAGTTGTTGGACTGATTAGAGGCGATTTCCTCTCTAACATGTTTTGACTCGGTTGCTCTGATCTTAGACTTGACATCTTGTCTCAGGATCCTGTAGGCCTCCCAGTCAGAGGGATGCATTGTCATGCGGGCGTGCTTCAACAAGTCGTCATGTTTTGACATCAGCTGTTTAATCTCTGCAGTGATAACACATGATTTCTTGTATTTGGCTTTGAATGATTTGATAGGCGCATGTTGATCCAGAATTTCAAAGAACAGCTTGTTAAAACGACGATACCTGATCATCAGCATGATCGAAAATACTAACAGTGTCCCAGGGAGCTTCCGAGATAGCCTTGCAAAATGCCTCAATATTAAAATTCTTAACACTGTGAGTAGTTATTGAAGGAGGAATAAATTTCGGACTCTTCAGGGTTAAATTACAGGATACCAGAAAGTGATCACTTATCGTAGTCTGAAGTACGTTGCTCTGATTAATCTATTACAACCTTTTATAAAATATTCCTCTGTATCGCCTTTACTTCAGCAGTATATAAAACAAGTTTCCACACAGTTTACTTAAAATAAATATAAAAATAAGACCAACAAAACACCTCTCGCCTGCTGTTACACCTCCCAAACAGTACAAGCAGCTGTTCTGTTATCTTTCTCTACTGCGTGCATTAGTGCACATGACATGGGTAGCTTGTACATCTGGGAAGGCATCATTAATGCTGAATGATATATATACATGTTTCAGAGTAATATGCTGCCATCCAGACAAAATCTTTTTCAGGGAAGGCCTTCCTTCTTTCAGCAAGACAATGCCAAACCGCTTTCTGCACGTACTGTAATAAACTGCATGGCTCCATAGTAAAAAAAAAGTCCAGGTGCTAAACTGGCCTGCCTGCAGTCCAGACCTGTCTCTCATTTAAAATATTTGGTACATTATGAAGCACAAAATACAACAAAAGAAACCCCAAACTGTTGAGCAACTGAAATGGTATATCAGGCAATAATGGGACAACATCTCATCTCATCTCATTATCTCTAGCCGCTTTATCCTGTTCTACAGGGTCGCAGGCAAGCTGGAGCCTATCCCAGCTGACTACGGGCGAAAGGCGGGGTATACCCTGGACAAGTCGCCAGGTCATCACAGGGCTATGGGACAACATTTAAATTTCAAAACTACAGGAACTGGTCTCCTCAGTTCCCAAACATTTACAGAGTGTTGTTAAATGTAGAGCTGATGCAACACAGTGGTAAACATGCCCCTGTCCCTACTTTTTTAACCCTTTGATGCAAAACATGGGTCAAAAGTGACCCGGCTGAGTTTTTATCTTCTATATCTTTGCAATAAATTAATTCTATCATTCAGTATTCAAGGTATTCCTCAATTAACTTGTTTTTGATCATCATGCCGGTATATCCTTATTTTATTTTTTCCTTTCTTGCTTTTTGAATAAAAACCCTTTTTGTATCACTACCCTTCTAATGCACAACATGGGTCAAAAACGACCTGCATTCATTTTCCAGGTTATTTCATGTACGGCTGAGTGTTTCTATGATATACTTTTGAAATAAATTCATTTTGTCATTTACTTTTCCAAATATGCAGTAAATATCTTCTTTTTGTTTCGCACAAATCATCATTTTTATTTTTCCTTTCTTAAGTTATGAACAAGCACAGCTTTTGTAATTCTACATCAAGTTTACACACATGGGTCAGAGACGACCCGCATGCATTTACTCCAGCGTTTGGTGGGAACTGTGAATTGTGCTTGCGTCAGACATTTCACAGCTCAGCACAGCGCCCTTTGCCCATCTCATACATGCAAGTAATGT
Organism: Neoarius graeffei; assembly: GCF_027579695.1. Classification (NCBI taxonomy): domain Eukaryota; kingdom Metazoa; phylum Chordata; class Actinopteri; order Siluriformes; family Ariidae; genus Neoarius; species Neoarius graeffei. Next base: position 21,437,623 of record NC_083585.1, read on the forward strand.
TTTTCAATTGTTCGAACATTACCTTAGAAAAAAACTGATTATGTTTAGGTTACCTTGAGAGTGAGTAGATTACTTGTCAGAAAGTTACAAGTAATTACTATTAGCTACCGAGCTGTTGACATATTCTACTTTAGTTAGCTAATTTTATTGTAGTTGGCTTAGCTAACTACATAATAAATAAATAACTGGCCCCATTCACTGCTAAAGTAATTACTTGAAAAAATTATTATTATAGTATTAAGACATTTAATTTTAAATCACACTTGGATGACCCATGTGTAGTAATATAAAAAGTATTTTTGTTCATAAAGTAGGAAAGAAAAAAATTAAATTAATGATTTGTGGTAATTAAAAAAAAGATATTTAAAGAATACTTGGAATATTCAATCATAAAATAAATTGATTTCAAAAGCTAGAGCAAAGAAAAACTCAGTCAGCATGAAATAACCTGGAAAATGAATGCGGGTCATTTTTGACCCATATTGTGCATTAGAAGGGGTGTGCATATGTTTTGCATCAAAGGGTTAAAACGTGTTGCTGACATCAAATTCAAAATGAGCGTATATATTTCAAAAAACAATAAAATATCTGTTTCAATGTCTGATATTTCGTCTTTGTACTATTTTCAATGAAATATAGGGTTTCCATGATTTGCAATCCATTGCATTCTGTTTTTATTTATGTTTTACACAGCTTCCCGACTTTATTTGGAATTGGGGTTGTAAATCTGCCACATACTATTCCCAGTAGTCCTTAGAAGGTTAGATATACAGTATATTGTTTTAAAATGGACAACAAGCCTGCTCAAAATGGATAACGAGCTTCAAAGCATAAGCTTCCAAATTGTAGTTAAATATAAAAGACCCTCAGTCATTTTTCTTCGAAGAAAACGATGCCACTGTTAATGATGTGACTGCAATCATAGATGGTTAATCCAATTTCTTTCTTCTCTGTGCTAATTTAAGTAACTGTCCTACTTAAGTCCAGCCCAGTCTATAAATAATTTGGCAATTCAATATTTAGTCTCTGAACTTCCAGCATGATGGATTTAAAATAATAACTATTTGGTTAAAGTAGAGAATGTTAACTTTAGTATCAGACTTTATATTTGATGAACCATATAGGAATCACAACCCTATATTCCCTTTTTTTAACATACTCTGTCCATTTTATGTGGCAATTTTTATAAAATAAATGGTTTCAGTAATTTATAGACAGCTATTATTCACTGCCAAAACAGCTATAGAGTTGGTTCTAGATACGACAAAGTAGACACAAGCTGTTACAGCTTGATAAAAAGTATGTGTTATGCTCTGAGACAAAAGAATATGAAGAGATGAAACAAATATTAACCTTCAAGACAATGATGAATGTCCGTAAGCAAAAGTGAGTTGCTAATGAGCCTAAACACAATCACTGACAGCATGAACATGCATGACTGCCATAGATATTTAGGCACTGCCGAAAAGCGGAGCTCCTGATGAGTGAATGAGCAAAATATTTGCAAGGGCGCAAAATTGACCTGAATAGAATAATAATATTAGAGCATATGAATTATTGAATTGTGTAATGTAGTGTATTTCATGTCAATAAACTGCTGCATTGTCTTGTTACAGTGATACCAATAATGAGATACGCATCGCAGTTACGAATACATATTTATTCCTTTCTTTGACACCGCATGCCATGTGCCAGAAACAACACCACGACATTTATTTTGGTGTGACTCTGCTGGGTGCTTGGTGGACAGCAGTGCACCAGCGCTTTCACTTTACAGCATTACAATATAGTTATGATCGAATATCAAACTTGATATGTCAAACAGTTGTCTGGTTACATCTCTCACGTCCACACCACACCATTAGGACTAATTACCATGCACCTGTTCCTGATTAGAACTCAATCACAGCGCATACATTTAAAGACTCACAGAAACACACAGACTTTGAGAAGTGTATGCTCTGAACTTTAAGCACTGCTTATATCTCAGTGACTACAACCTTTTAACAGGAAGGTGACATACAGCATGCTAATAAAAGTTTTTTTTTTAATTCAGATCTGAAAAGCGGCCTTGCATTTTACTTACTGTCGACATAACGAAAAAGCCAAAGCTGCTGCTTCAAGAAAGAAATGAAAATAGCTGCATCATGTGTCAAAACATTCTTTGAAATGTGGGAGTTTTTTTTTTTTTTTTAATATATACGTTTTTGCCCATTTTCTGTAAGAGTGCCAATAATTCTGGAGTTGCCTGTGGAAAATGAGATGTGATTTCAAATACAGTTCACCCAAAACAGATGTAAATAATTTTGGATTAAAACTGATATTCTGCTCTTTGGTTTTCAAAAGCATAAATCAACCTTTCTCGCGACAATATACTGCACTACACTTTTATTAGAGCACAGCTTCCCCTACACTGACTTTTACACAAAGAAACATAATACATATTGTGGCAGCGGGGGCGTGGTCAAGCATCAGTCTGTGACTGGAGGGCAGAGTCAGGGAAGGTAAGTGGCAGAATCACTGCACCTGATGTGAGTTAACATGTGTCTTCCCCAGTGACCGCGCCCTATATAAGGAGAGAGAGAGAGAGAGCAGAAGAGGGAGCTCTCTCCCCAACCAGACAACGAATGTGTGTGTGCGTGTCTGTGTGGCTGGGAGAGTGTAACACTGAAAAGTGTCAAAATAAAGAGTTTTTGTAACTCAGTTCTGGCCTGCCGTACTTCTGTGCTCCACCCACCCGCTCAAAGCATTACAGTGGTGCTGAAACCCGGGATCGGAGCACAGAGAAGAACAGCCCCATGGAGTCCTCCCCCTTCACGGACCTGGTCCACACCCTCGCCACGGCCCAGCAGAGCCAGCACCAGGCGCTAGTTGCCCTCCGGAAGGAGCAGGAGCAAAGGTTCAAGGCCCTGGTGATGGTGCAGCAGGAAGATCATCAGGCGTTCCAGCACCTCTTCGCGTTGGCGGGGTCCACCACCTCCACCACCGCGGGCCCTCCCCACCTCACCCTAACAAAGATGGGCCCACACGACGACCCCGAGGCCTTCCTTGCGCTCTTTGAACAAGCAGCAGAGGCCTCGGGCTGGCCGGTGGAACAGTGCGTGGCGCGCCTCCTCCCCCTGCTAATGGGCGAGGTGCAGCTGGCTGCGCTACAGCTCTCTGCCGACAGCCGGCTGGTCTACGCAGACCTCCGCCGGGCCGTCCTCCAGCGTGTGGGGTGCACTCCAGAACAACATCGACAGCACTTCCGCGCTCTACGCCTGGAGGAGGTCGGCCGGCCGTTCGTGTTTGGCCAGCAACTCTGGGACGCCTGCCGGCGGTGGCTGAGGGCTGACAACTGCGACGCCGAGGGAATCGTCAATCTGGTGGTACTGGAACAGTTCATCGCCCGACTACCCGAAGGGACCGCGGAGTGGGTCCAGTGCCATCGCCCGGCGTCGCTGGATCAGGCCATCGAGCTGGCGGAGGACCATTTGGCGGCTGTTCTGATGGCAGGACAGCAGATCTCCTCTTCTCCCCTCTCCTCTCTCTCTCTCTCTCTCCCCCTCCCCTTCTGTGTCTCATCCTCGCCCTGTTCCCCCACTGTGGAGGCGGGGGCCGGTTCCACCCCAGCCGGCCCGCCGCACCCGCGGTGCCCTCCCATTTCCCACTTATGTGTCTGTCTCTTCCCCCCTCAGGTGAGTGAGCCCCAGAGTGCCAGTGCAGAGAGAAAGCCCGGGCCGGTTTGCTGGCGCTGCGGGGAGCTGGGCCACCTCCAGCAGCAGTGCTCGGCAATGGAGGTGGGCGCGGTGGTCCGGATCCCCGACGCGCCAGGAGCCACCCTCGATCAGGCCGGAGCGTATCGCATACCGGTGAGTGTCCAAGGGGATACATATCAGGCTTTGGTGGACTCTGGCTGTAATCAGACCTCAATCCACCAAAGCCTGGTGAAAGACGAGGCATTGGGGGGAGCACAATTGGTGAAGGTGTTGTGTGTGCACGGGGATGTTCACAACTACCCTTTAGTGTCGGTCCACATTCTTTTTCGAGGGGAAAAATTTAGTGTAAAGGTGGCGGTTAATCCTCGCCTTACCCACTCGATAATTTTGGGGACGGATTGGCCGGGATTTCGGGAATTAATGACTCATTTAGTTAAGAGTGGGTCCTGCCATAGTTCAGCAGGGGGAGGTCCCGGTGTGGCATTGGCAGGAGCAGCTGTCACAGAGCCATCTACGTCATCACCGCGTCAGAGCGAGGAGCCGCAGTCTGCTCCTCCTTCTCTCAGGGAATCCCTCGTGGATTTCCCGTTAGAACAGTCGCGGGATGAGACTCTGTGGCATGTGTTTGACCAAGTGAGAGTAATCGATGGTCAACCGCTCCAGCCAAACGCCACCCCGTCCTTCCCCTATTTCTCCATTATGAGGGATAGGTTATACCGGGTGATGCAGGACACTCAGACTAAGGAGCCGATTACACAATTTTTGATTCCAAAGAGCCGCTGGGAATTGGTATTCCAGGCGGCTCACTTTAATCCCATGGCTGGACACTTGGGGCAGGATAAGACACTAGCCCGAATAATGGCCCGGTTCTATTGGCCAGGGATTCACGGCGATGTCCGTAGGTGGTGTACGGCGTGCCGTGAATGCCAGTTAGTAAATCCCGTGGCCATTCCAAAAGCGCCTTTGCGCTCTCTACCATTAATCAAGACCCCATTCGAAAGAATTGGGATGGATCTCGTCAGGCCATTAGATCGGTCAACATGAGGGTAACGCTTTACTTTAGTTCTGGTGGACTATGCAACGCGATACCCGGAAGCAGTGCCTCTTCGCAATATCTCAGCACGCAGTATTGCGGAAATGCTCTTCCGCGTCATCTCCCGAGTCGGAATCCCCAAAGAGATTCTGATTGATCAAGGCACCTCATTTATGTCACACACACTGAGCGAACTGTATGGATTATTGGGAATTAAGCCGATCCGCACCAGCATTTATCAGCCACAAACGGACGGTTTAGTCGAATGGTTCAATCACATACTCAAGAGCATAATTAAAAAATTTGTTCGTGAGGAGGCACGCAATTGGGATAAATGGCTCGAACCCCTGTTATTCACAGTGCGAGAGGTCCCACAAGCCTCCACGGGGTTCTCCCCCTTCGAATTATTATATGGGCGTAAGCCACGTGGCATCCTAGATGAAAATTGGGAGGAGGGACCTTCCCCTAGCGAAAATGAAATTCAATACGTTATTGACCTGCACGCAAAACTCCACACACTCACACACCTAACCCAGGAGAATTTGCGGCAGGCCCAAGAACGGGAAACCCGCCTGTATGACAGGGGTACGCGCCTTAGGGAGCTCGCATCGGGAGATAAAGTACTTGTACTGTTGCCCACGTCGAGCTCCAAATTGGTTGCCAAGTGGCAAGGACCCTTTGAGGTCGCACGGCGAGTCAGGGACGTTGACTATGAGGTGAGGCGAACGGACAGGGGTGGGGCGCTACAGATTTACCACCTCAATCTGCTCAAACTCTGGAACGAGGAGGTCCCCGTGGCGTGGGTGTCGTTGGTTCCGGAGAAGGCAGAGCTGGAGCCGGAGGTTCAAAAAGGGACATTGCTTACCTCTCCGGTCCCCTGTGGAGACCACCTCTCTCTGACCCAACTCACGGAGGTTGCCCAGTTGCAGGCCGAATTTTCGGACGTGTTCTCGTCCCTGCCCGGCCGCACCTGCCTCATAGAACACCACACTGAGATGCCCCTGGGGGTGGTAGTGCGCAGCCACCCTTACAGGCTACCCGAACACAAGAAAAAAGTGGTTCGGCAAGAACTCGAGGCCATGCTCGAAATGGGCATCGTCGAGGAGTCCCACAGTGACTGGAGCAGCCCGGTGGTTTTGGTTCCCAAGGCCGACGGGTCGGTCCGGTTCTGTGTGGACTATAGAAAAGTCAACGCGGTGTCTAAATTTGATGCGTACCCAATGCCTCGTATTGATGAGTTGCTTGATCGGCTGGGCACGGCTCGCTTTTACTCAACACTGTATTTAACAAAGGGATATTGGCAGATCCCCTTGACTCCGATATCCTGAGAAAAAACGGCCTTTTCCACACTGTTTGGCTTACACCAATTTGTCACACTTCCTTTTGGGTTGTTTGGGGCGCCCGCTACGTTCCAGCGGCTTATGGACAGGGTCCTCCGCCCCCACGCCACCTATGCGGCCGCATACTTAGATGATATTATAATCTATAGTAATGACTGGCCGTGGCATTTACAACACCTGAGGGCCATCCTTGGGTCACTGAGGCGAGCGGGTCTCACGGCTAACCCGAAGAAGTGTGCGATTGGGCGGGTGGAAGTACAGTATCTGGGCTTTCACTTGGGCAATGGGCAGGTGCGTCCCCAAATTAATAAGACAGCAGCGATTGCGGCCTGACCGAGGCCCAAGACCAAAAAGGGGGTGAGACGGTTCCTGGGGCTGGCTGGCTACTATCGTAGGTTCATACCTAATTATTTGGACGTCACCAGCCCACTGACTGATCTCACTAAAAAGGGGGCACCAGATCCGGTCCAGTGGATGGAGCAATGCCAGCGGGCTTTCTCTGAGGTGAAGGCTGCACTGTGTGGGGGGCCACTGTTACACTCCCCTGACTTTTCTCTCCCCTTTATGTTGCAGACGGACGCGTCGGACAGAGGGCTGGGGGCTGTTCTGCCCCAGGAGGTGGAGGGGGAGGATCGCCCTGTCTTGTACATCAGCAGAAAGCTGTCGGTGCGTGAGGGGCACGACAGCACAATAGAAAAAGAGTGCTTAGCCATCAAGTGGGTGGTCCTTGCCCTCCGCTACTACCTGCTGGGACACCCTTTCACCCTCTGTTCAGACCACGCGCCCCTCCAGTGGCTCCACCACATGAAGGATGCCAATGCGCGGATCACCCGTTGGTATCTGGCACTCCAGCCCTTTAACTTCAAGGTGATCCACAGGCCGGGGGCGCAGATGATCGTGGCGGACTTCCTCTCCCGTCAAGCGGGGGGAGTCAGCTGCAGGCTGGACGGCTGGCCAGCCTGAGTTGGGTGATGGGGGTATGTGGCAGCGGGGGCGTGGTCAAGCGTCAGTCTGTGACCGGAGGGCAGAGTCAGGGAAGGTGAGTGGCAGAATCACTGCACCTGATGTGAGTTAACGTGTGTTTGTGTGTCTTCCCCAGTGACCATGCCCTATATAAGGAGAGAGAGAGAGAGAGAGAGAGAGAGAGAGAGAGAGAGAGAGCAGAGGAGGGAGCTCTCTCCCCAACCAGACGACGAATGTGTGTGCACGTGTCTGTGTGGCTGAGAGAGTGTAACACTGAAAAGTGTCAAAATAAAGAGTTTTTGTAACTCAGTTCTGGCCTGTCGTACTTCTGTGCTCCACCCACCCGCTCAAAGCGTTACACATATATACTGCCTGGCCAAAAAAAAAGTTGTGCACACTAATATTTCACTGACCCACTTTTACCTTTGATTACATCATGCATTAATTCACCAGGCATTGTTTTGACAACCTTATGCAACATCACAAGATTTATTTCCATCCAGAGTTGCATTCCATTTTTCCTAAGATCTTGTGTTGTGGGGTGGCATGGTGGTGTAGTGGTTAGCACTGTCGCCTCACAGCAAGAAGGTCCGGGTTTAAGCACCGTGGCTGACAAGGGCCTTTCTGTGTGGAATTTGCATGTTCTCCCCATGTCCGCGTGGGTTTCCTCCGGGTACTCCGGTTTCCCCCACAGTCCAAAGACATGCAGGTTAGGTTAACTGGTGACTCTAAATTGACCGTAGGTGTGAATGTGAGTGTGAATGGTTGTCTGTGTCTATGTGTCAGCCCTGTGATGACCTGGTGACTTGTTCAGGGTGTACCCCGCCTTTCGCCCGTAGTCAGCTGGGATAGGTTCCAGCTTGCCTGTGACCCTGTAGAACAGGATAAAGCGGCTAGAGATAATGAGATGAGATGAGATGAGATGAGATGAGATGAGATGAGATCTTGTGCTGAGGATGGGAGAGTTGAACCACTCTGTAAAGTCTTCTTCAACACATCCCAAAGACTTGCAATGGAGTTAAGGTCAGGAATCTGTGGTGGCCAAATCATGTGTGAAAATTATTCCTCATGCTTCCTGAACCACTCTTTCACAATTTGAGCCTGATGAGTCCTGGCATTGTTGTTCTGGAATATGCCCGTGCCATCAGGGAAGAAAAAATCCATTGATGTGATGATAACCTGGTCATTCAGTACATTCAGGTTGTCAGATAACTTCATTTTATTGCCTCATAATGTTACTGAGCCTCAACCTGATCAACTGAAGCTCCTACAGATCATAACACTGCCTCCAGAGGCTTGTACAGTGGACACTATGCATGATGGATGCCTTGCTTCATGTGCTTCCCTTCTTACCCTGACACACCCATCACTCGGGAATAGGGTAAATCTGGACTCATCAGACCACATGACCTTTTTCCATTTCTCCAGAGTCCAATCTTTATGCTCCTGAGCAAATTCAGATTAGTCTCATGAACAAGTGGTTATTTTATGGCTACACAACTCATTCTCATCTCATCTCATTATCTCTAGCCGCTTTATCCTTCTACAGGGTCGCAGGCAAGCTGGAGCCTATCCCAGCTGACTACGGGCGAAAGGCGGGGTACACCCTGGACAAGTCGCCAGGTCATCACAGGGCTGACACATAGACACAGACAACCATTCACACTCACATTCACACCTACGGTCAATTTAGAGTCACCAGTTAACCTAACCTGCATGTCTTTGGACTGTGGGGGAAACCGGAGCACCCGGAGGAAACCCACGCGGACACGGGGAGAACATGCAAACTCCGCACAGAAAGGCCCTCGCCGGCCACGGGGCTCGAACCCGGACCTTCTTGCTGTGAGGCGACAGCGCTAACCACTACACCACCATGCCGCCAGAAATACTCTTATTTTCACTATTAAATAGCCATGAGTTCTACTGTCGATTTTTTTTTACAATTCGACTTCACTAAGAGTTTAAGTGATCTCTGATCATAGTCAATCAAGAGTTTTTTCCGACTGCATTTCTTCCACGAAGTTGATGGTTCACCACTATTCTTCCAGGTTTTAATAATGCATTGGACAGCGTTATTCTTAACCCAGTTCCAGTAATATCAGCAGTCTCCTTAGTTTTCTTTGCTTGATACAGGCAAAGACCCTTGTGAAACACAGTAGCATATTTTCCATGACTACAAGATACATCTTCTGATATGGCTTTTAAAGAAATGAGAAGCTACTCACTGCATCAGTTAGGGTTAAAAGAATTGTTGCCAGTAATTATCCAAAGGCTCTTAAGTATTTATTTAAAATTAACGATGACTTTTTGTGAACAGGCAGTGCATATTACTCAAAACGGCAATCTCAACCTCATCTCATCTCATTATCTCTAGCCGCTTTATCCTTCTACAGGGTCGCAGGCAAGCTGGAGCCTATCCCAGCTGACTACGGGCGAAAGGCGGGGTACACCCTGGACAAGTCGCCAGGTCATCACAGGGCTGACACATAGACACAGACAACCATTCACACTCACACCTACGGTCAATTTAGAGTCACCAGTTCATCTAACCTGCATGTCTTTGGGGGAAACCGGAGCACCCGGAGGAAACCCACGCGGACATGGGGAGAACATGCAAACTCCGTACAGAAAGGCCCTCACCGGCCACGGGGCTCGAACCCGGACCTTCTTGCTGTGAGGCGACAGCGCTAACCACTACACCACCGTGCCACCGGAAACACTCTTATTTTCACTATTAAACATAGCCATGAGTTCTACTGTCGATTTTTTTTACGAATCGACTTCACTAAGAGTTTAAGTGATCTCTGATCATAGTCAATCAAGAGTTTTTTCCGACTGCATTTCTTCCACGAAGTTGATGGTTCACCACTATTCTTCCAGGTTTTAATAATGCATTGGACAGCGTTATTCTTAACCCAGTTCCAGTAATATCAGCAGTCTCCTTAGTTTTCTTTGCTTGATACAGGCAAAGACCCTTGTGAAACACAGTAGCATATTTTCCATGACTACAAGATACATCTTCTGATATGGCTTTTAAAGAAATGAGAAGCTACTCACTGCATCAGTTAGGGTTAAAAGAATTATTGCCAGTAATTATCCAATCAAAGGCTCTTAAGTATTTATTTAAAATCAACGATGACTTTTTTTGAACAGGCAGTGCATATTACTCAAAACAGCAATCTCAACCTTCAAAAAGCTAAAGTCATAACGTCAGGAAGTAGATAGAATTGACTTGCAGATTTATGATAAAAAAAAGTCCCTTCGGGGCATGCTTTTTTAAAAAGGAAATAAAAACTGATACATCACATTTTTGTTATTAACAGGGAAATTCCCGCTGGAGTTCACAGCAACAGTGCACAGCTTCACATCATCAGGGTGAGTGCATTTCTGAAACAGAAGAGCACAGAAGAGCATTCAGTTACTCGTCACGGACAGATGAGTTCAAAAAAAGTGGACAATGTCAAGCACTTTCACTTACAGCTGCCTTTACTCTCGGAGTCCCTAAACTGATATGCATAATAAAACACACAGTACTATGACCTTGAAATGCAGTGGGTTCTTTCTCCACTACATAGCTCAAGATCATGAATATTGAAGCATGATGTGAGAAAGATACTTTTATAGGAGGCACAGGAAGATTAGACATCGCTGATAAAAACAAACAAACAAACAAACAAACAAAAATGCTGGAAAAAGGAGAAACTTCGCTGCTTGCTCCTGGATTATCATGAAAACTGGGAATACATGTGACAAAAAAGTAAAAGCAAATAAAAAACTAAATGGTCAACATACTTTTACAAGGGCAGCATATTCCCCATAAAAAAATGAGCAGGTTCCCAGCTAATAGAGAGGTATGGGTCAGCTTTCCTTTTCTGTAGGACACACACACACACGAGTGTTTTACTGGGAAACACGCCACTCGTATTTTTCAAATGAGCTTCATCCAGAACATGGAGAAATAAAACCTTGACCTAAATCTCTATATGTCACTCATGAGGAAATCGGTGAATTGTTTTGATTAACTTATATAGTTTTTGTTTGTGAATGTGTCGATATAATAAAAGGAAATCACATGTTGGCTTGAAGATATGAAGTTTATCTTCTTGTGTTGAAAAACTTGCATTTTTCATACAAAATACATCGCAGATCTGAGTGCTATATTTAAATAATATTGTCTGGCTTTTTTTCATGGTATATCAGATATATTCCATTCAGCTAGCATGATACTGAACGAGTTGAAGATGAGTAGCTGAATGGAATATATCTGATATACCATGAAAAAAGCCAGACAATATTATTATTATTATTATTATTATTATTATTATATGAGGGTAAGTCAAAAAGTTCTAAGACAAATTGAAAAAAATCTTTATTTATGAAAATAACAAAGCTATTTCTCTACATATCCTCCATTTAAGTCTAAACACTTCTGCAAGTGGTGTTTCCATTGGAGAATTCCTTCTTTGTAGAATTCTGGGGGATGTCTTTCATACCTTTTGAAATTATAACATCTGTCTTAGAACTTTTTGACTTACCCTTGTACATACACACACACTCTTTTCCAGTTTTTTGATGTCTGTTGGTATGTTTTTCTCTTGTAAACAGAGGGGACACATCAGGGCCTTCTCAGCATTCAGAGAAGGCCCAAACATATCAGCATTTCAGATATCATATTTAATTCCTTTCATTTTTTAATTGCTTTAATTCGTTCATAATTTCATTACAGTTATTCTCTTCTAATTCTAACTTGGCCTCATTTTGTATCAAATTTGCTTCATAAATGAAAGCGTTACTGTCCTGAAAACACGAAAATGAAGTTATCCAATGAGATTTTTTTTTTTTTTTGTCTCTACGCTGAGTTTAGAGCTGGATCGCTCACTGATTAGGACTTAATTGCCAGGACAGAAGGTCCACTGAGTTCTATATAAAATCTGGAGAGCTCCTAGGCTTGTCAGAGTGAAGCCAGCTGGCTGCCATCTTACCACTCACATCGCGGCGCGAAACTGTCATCGAGACTACTGGAAGCTACACAAAATTGGACAAGTTATTTATGTAGTTGGTGAGAACAATTAGAAGAAAAATGCCAACATGTGCAGCAGCAAACTGTACAAATAGTCAGGTAAAAGGTTGTGGACAGACTTTCACCTGCATGTGTGTGTGTGTGTGTGTATACAGTGGTGCTTGAAAGTTTGTGAACCCTTTCGAATTTTCTATATTTCTGCATAAATATGACCTAAAACAACATCAGATTTTCACACAAGTCCTAAAAGTAGATAAAGAGAACCCAGTTAAACAAATGAGACAAAAATATTATACTTGGTCATTTATCTATTGAGGAAAATGATCCAATATTGCATATCTGTGAGTGGCAAAAGTATGTGAACCTCTAGGATTAGCAGTTAATTTGAAGGTGAAATTAGAGTCAGGTGTTTTCAATCAATGGGATGACAATCAGGTGTGAGTGGGCACCCTGTTTTATTTAAAGAACAGGGATCTATCAAAGTCTGATCTTCACAACACGTTTGTGGAAGTGTATCATGGCACGAACAAAGGAGATTTCTGAGGACCTCAGGAAAAGCATTGTTGATGCTCATCAGGCTGGAAAAGGTTACAAAACCATCTCTAAAGAGTTTGGACTCCACCAATCCACAATCAGACAGATTGTGTACATTCTCATCTCATCTCATTATCTCTAGCCGCTTTATCCTTCTACAGGGTCGCAGGCAAGCTGGAGCCTATCCCAGCTGACTACGGGCGAAAGGCGGGGTACACCCTGGACAAGTCGCCAGGTCATCACAGGGCTGACACATAGACACAGACAACCATTCACACTCACATTCACACCTACAGTCAATTTAGAGTCACCAGTTAACCTAACCTGCATGTCTTTGGACTGTGGGGGAAACCGGAGCACCCGGAGGAAACCCACGCAGACACGGGGAGAACATGCAAACTCCACACAGAAAGGCCCTCGCCGGCCCCGGGGCTCGAACCCAGGACCTTCTTGCTGTGAGGCGACAGCGCTAACCACTACACCACCGTGCCGCCAGATTGTGTACAAATGGAGGAAATTCAAGACCATTGTTCCCCTCCCCAGGAGTGGTCGACCAACAAAGAACACTCCAAGAGCAAGGCGTGTAATAGTCGATGAGGTCACAAAGGACCCCAGGGTAACTTCTAAGCAACTGAAGGCCTCTCTCACATTGTCTAATGTTAATGTTCATGTGTCTATCACCAGGAGAACACTGAACAACAATGGTGTGCATGGCAGGGTTTCAAGGAGAAAGCCACTGCTCTCCAAAAAGAACATTGCTGCTCATCTGCAGTTTGCTAAAGATCACATGGACAAGCCAGAAGGCTATTGCAAAAATGTTTTGTGGACGGATGACACTAAAGTAGAACTTTTTGGTTTAAATGAGAAGCATTATATTTGGAGAAAGGAAAACACTGCATTCCAGCATAAGAACCTTATCCCATCTGTGAAACATGGTGGTGGTAGTATCATGGTTTGGGCCTGTTTTGCTGCATCTGGGCCAGGACGGCTTGCCATCATTGATGGAACATTGAATTTTGAATTATACCAGCGAATTCTAAAGGAAAATGTCAGGACATCTGTCCATGAACTGAATCTCAAGAGAAGGTGGGTCATGCAGCAAGACAACGACCCTAAGCACACAAGTCGTTCTACCAAAGAATGGTTAAAGAAGAATAAAATTAATGTTTTGGAATGGCCAAGTCAAAGTCCTGACCTTAATCCAATGGAAATGTTGTGGAAGGACCTGAAATGAGCAGTTCATGTGAGGAAACCCACCAACATCCCAGAGTTGAAGCTGTTCTGTATGGAGGAATGGGCTAAAATTCCTCCAAGCCGGTGTGCAGGACTGATCAACTGTTACCGGAAATGTTGAGTTGCAGTTATTGCTGCACAAGGGGGTCACACCAGATACTGAAAGCCAAGGTTCACATACTTTTGCCACTCACAGATATGTAATATTGGATCATTTTCCTCAATAAATAAATTACCAAGTATAATATTTTTGTCTCATTTGTTTAACTGGGTTCTCTTTGTCTACTTTTAGGACTTGTGTGAAAATCTGATGATGTTTTAGTTCATATTTATGCAGAAATATAGAAAATTCTAAAGGGTTCACAAACTTTCAAGCACCACTGTATATATATAAGGAATAACAGACTTTCACCTGCGTGTGTGTGTGTGTGTGTGTGTGTGTGTGTGTGTGTGTATATAAGGAATAAGAAATATATGAAAGAGAAAGGTACACCGTATAAGAAAAAAACTGAAATAATCTCCATAAAAATAATTATAGTAGTAAAAAAGAGCCATTCAAAAAAAAAAAGCTCAGAGACTGAACTGGAAAAGGAAAAAAAAACAATAACAGTGAAGCAGAGCACTATAAAGATATGTAAGGAATGGGGTAAAGTTGAGAAAATAAGAGGAGGTAATGAAAGGGAAAAAAAAGTCGGGAGATACTTTTCTTGGGGCAAATTTGATCGAATACGACGGTTTAACCAGGGATGTGATTTGGGGCTGGTGAAATTATCTGAAAATTTTAGGCGGGGGCCTGGGGGCCGCAGGCCCCCAGCTGGTCCAGGGCAGCGCCCTGGTGGGGGAACAAGGGGGGAAGCCCCCCGAAGCTCCTGGGTTTTGGGGTTTTCTGACTTAAAAATTGTATTAAAATGGCAAGCAAACACACAAGAAAAAACTTGTCATGATTAACAAATTCAAGCCAATTTAATGGTCAACATGCAACTCTGACACACACGCTCACTCTCTCTCACACACTCTCTCACACACTCTCACTCACTCACACACACACACACACACACACACACACACACACACTCACTCACTCACTCACACTCTCACTCACTAATTCACACTCTCTCTCACTCATCCCCCCCCCCAAAGAACCAGCGCGAGCAGGGCCCGCTAGCCCCGCGACTTGGGACGTAATTCGCCCCAAGGCGAGCCGCGGCGCTCCGCTTAGGTTTCGTTTCTATCCCGGGCTCCAGCCCGACTTTGGACACTCGTAGCTCGGGCAGGGGAGGTCCCAGTATCCCCAAACTTGACAGCCAGAGACCTCTGCCCTCTCCCCAAAGAACGAAATCGCTGAACAAATGTCTCACAATCTTATGTCCAACGTCTGTAGCAACCTCTTTCTCCAACCATTCCCAGCGGAACTTGTTTTTCACTATTCTGTCGATTTCTTTAACTCGATTTGCATCTTTACGCTCGATCACGGAGGCTGCCATCTTTCAACTCTTTGTTTGAAGCGAGCTTACGTACAGCTATCTAACAAGCGCGTTCATTGGTTGTTACAGAGTGATGGGCCAATCACGTACCTCGTTTCATCTCAATGACGTAATTACGTCAATGAGATGAAACGAGGTATGTGATTGGCCCATCGCTCTGTAACAACCAGTGAACGCGCTCGCTTCAAACAAACAGTTGAAAGATGGCAGCCTCCGTGATTGAGGCATAAAGATGCAAATCCGAGGCTGCCATCTTTCAAACAAAGTCGGAATGAATAGGATACGAATGTGGATTTGAGGGAAAAATCGGAAACATTTTTTTTTCCAAGTTTTGAGGTGAAAAAAGCGGAATTCCGCGAATTCGCGGAAAAATCACATCCCTGTTTAACACATAAGCCAAATACACGTGATGGGAGTGGTAAAATGGCGGCCAGATGGCTTCACTCGTCTCTACAGCGGGGAATGGGCTCTGAGCTTGCCAGATTTTATATCGAGCTCAGTGAGAAGGCCATGGCAGTGTATGTTTATGTAGGAAGTGACAGATGAATTAACCAATCAGATTTTGATTTATAGTGGGCGGGACCAAAAATGTATCGCGCTCGGCCTTCTTGAAAGCCAACACGAGCTTAACCACAAGTTAGCACCGTCGGTGTAGTGTTCATCAGTAGTGTTAACGAATGCTAATAAAGCAGTCAAGCCAGTGCTATCGAGAGCTAGTAGCACAGGCTAACAACCAAGAAACTAAGATTTCTGTCTCCAGACGCTTTTTTTTTTTTTACTGGATAACAAGCCTGCTCAAAATGGATAACAAGCTTCAAAGCATAAGCTTCCAAATCGCAGTTAAATATAAAAGATCCTCAGTCGTTTTTCTTCGAAGAAAATGATGCCACTGTTAATGATGTGACTGCAATCATAGATAGTTAATCCAATTTCTTTCTTCTCTGTGCTAATTTAAGTAACAGTCCAGTCTATAAATAAATTGGCAATTTGTTATTTAGCCTCTGAACTTCCAGCATGATGGATTTAAAATAATAACTATTTGGTTAAAGTAGAGGGCGGCACGGTGATGTAGTGGTTAGCACTGTTGCCTCACAGCAAGAAGGTCCTGGGTTCGAGCCCCGTGGCCGGCGAGGGCCTTTCTGTGTGGAGTTTGCATGTTCTCCCCGTGTCCGCGTGGGTTTCCTCCGGGTACTCCGGTTTCCCCCACAGTCCAAAGACATGCAGGTTAGGTTAACTGGTGACTCTAAATTGACCGTAGGTGTGAATGTGAGTGTGAATGGTTGTCTGTGTCTATGTGTCAGCCCTGTGATGACCTGGCGACTTGTCCAGGGTGTACCCCGCCTTTCGCCCGTAGTCAGCTGGGATAGGCTCCAGCTTGCCTGCGACCCTGTAGAACAGGATAAAGCGGCTAGAGATAATGAGATGAGATGAGATGGTTAAAGTAGAGAATGTTAACTTTAGTATCAGACTTTATATTTGATGAACCATATAGGAATCACAACCCTATAGTCCCTTTTTTTTAACATACTCTCCATTTTATGAGGCAATTTTTATAAAATAAATGGTTTCAGTAATTTCTCATCTCATTATCTCTAGCCGCTTTATCCTGTTCTACAGGGTCGCAGGCAAGCTGGAGCCTATCCCAGTTGACTACGGGCGAGGTACACCCTGGACAAGTCGCCAGGTCATCACAGGGCTGACACACAGACAACCATTCACACTCACATTCACACCTACGGTCAATTTAGAGTCACCAGTTAACCTAACCTGCATGTCTTTGGACTGTGGGGGAAACCGGAGCACCCGGAGGAAACCCACGCGGACACGGGGAGAACATGCAAACTCCGCACAGAAAGGCCCTCGCCGGCCACGGGGCTCGAACCCGGACCTTCTTGCTGTGAGGCGACAGCGCTAACCACTACACCACCGTGCCACCCCGGTTTCAGTAATTTATAGACAGCTATTATTCACTGCCAAAACAGCTATAGAGTTGGTTCTAGATACGACAAAGTAGACACAAGATGTTACAGCTTGATAAAAAGCATGTGTTATGCTCTGAGACAAAAGAATATGAAGAGACGAAACAAATATTAACCTGCAAGACAATGATGAATGTCCGTAAGCAAAAGTGAGTTGCTAATGAGCCTAAACACAATCACTGACAGCATGAACATGCATGAATGTAGATATTTGGGCACTGCCGAAAAGCATGAGCAAAATATTTGCAAGAGCACAAAATCAACCTGAATATAATAATAATAATAATAATAATAATAATCTTATTCTGATATACCACTCAAAGCCAGCCAATATTATTTAAATATGTCGCTCAGATCTGCAATGTATTTTGTAAAAAAATGCGAGTTTTTCAACATAAGCTAAACTTCATATCTTCAAACCGTGTGATTTTCTTTTTATTATATAGACGCATTCACAAACAAAAACTATGCAAGATAATCAAAACAATTCATCGATTTCTTCACGACTGACACATAGAGATTTAGGTCATGGTTTTATGTCACATTTTTTTGTGGATGTCTATTTTTTGTGGATATTACATGGTGGCGTGAAGATATGAAGTTTATCTTCTTGTGTTGAAAAATATTTTCACTCATTTGCTTTGCTCACTCATGAAATATACAGTCACTACTTGAAGATAAATGTCATATCTCTGCACAACTGTATAATGTCCACTATGTATGTATGTTTAAAATTATAGCATTACCTTCAACGTGCCCATGTCCATGTTGCTACTTGGGTACGTGCGCTTTGTGCTGACACGCTTCCGCCGTCGACGCAGCACTACGTAGATCTGCACGTACACGAGCAGGGTGATGATGAAAGGTACATAGAAGGACACAACAGAGGAGTAGACGACAAAGGCAGGGTTGGCGATGACACACAGAGCTTCATCATGGCTCTCTGCAAAGTTGGAGCAGAATTGAAATTCAGTAAAGATCTGTTCAGAAGGAGCTTCTCTGCTTTCTTCCTGCTTTGGAATCGCAAAATAATCAAATTGACATAAAACTACTCCTTGCAGGTTTTCACAGCATAAAATTACCTGTGTTATTGAGTCCAAACAGCAGGGGGCATGAAATGGCAAAGGACAGGATCCACACTACCGAGATCATGACTGTGACTCTCCTCTTGGAGCTGTAGCGTGTATTATACAACATTGGCATGGCAACTGCTGTATACCTGGAGGAGGAATACTTTGATCAAGCACAAAACACCTTTGCATTTTCTAAAAATTCAATTTACATCATGGTATGAGTCAAACTTCTTGAAATGTTTTCTTTTCTCCATCCATCCATCCATCCATCCATCCATCCATCCATCCATCCATCCATCATCTCTAGCCGCTTTATCCTGTTCTACAGGGTCGCAGGCAAGCTGGAGCCTATCCCAGCTGACTATGGGCGAGAGGCAGGGTACACACTGAACAAGTCGCCAGGTCATCACAGGGCTGACACATAGAGACAAACAACCATTCACACTCACATTCACACCTACGGTCAATTTAGAGTGTTTTCTTTTCTGGAGACATGTATTTCATAGTCACAATATTGATCTAGCTATTCGGAAAAAATACTAACCGCATTCAAAAGAACACTGAAGGCACACACCCTGTTTCTCACAGACTTGCAATTGTTTGGAAGCTGTTTTAATAAGATCAATATTGCAGTCATGGCCATTTCTAGCTACAGGCAGCATAAGCAGCTGCTTCGACCTCTGTGAGAATGCAGGATAATAAATCCTATAATGGATCCTGAGTCTATCCCGGAAACACTGGGTGTACGGCAGGAATACACCCTGGGTAGAACAACATGCACACAGGAAAACAGAGAACCCAGAAGAAACCCAAACAGATACAGGAGAACATACAGGAACTAATAATACCACTTAAATAAGTTTCTTATTACTTCCTATTTACAGTCATGTAAAAAAGAAAGTACACCCTCTTTCAAGTCTAGGTTTTAAATGTCAGGACATAATAAACAAATCATCTGGTCCTTACCAGGTCTTAAAATTAGGCAAATACAACCTCAGATGGCCAATAACACATGATATATTCACTTGTCATTATTTATTTAACACAAAGTAAGCCAAAAATGCAGTATCAGTGTGTGTGGAAAAATTAAGCACACCCTTACTGCTTTCACTGAAATTATGAAGGAAATTAGCAGCCAGGTGTTGCTGATCAAATCAATTTGATTAACTGATCATCAGCAAGTGTGGCCACCTCTTAAAAATCAGAAGTTTTGGCAGTTTGCTGGCCTGGAGCACTCAGGTGTATGTTAACACAATGCCAAGGAGGAAAGACCTCAGCAATGATCTTAGAGAAGCAATTGTTGTGGCACATCAGAATGGGAAGGGTTATAAGGCCATTTCCAAACAATTTGAAATCCATCATTCTACTGTGAGAAAGATTATTCAGACATGGAAAACATTCAAGACAGTTGCCAATCTTCCCAGGAGTAGACGTCCCAGCAAATTTATTTCAAGGTCAGATTGTGCAATGCTCAGAGAAATTGCAAAAAACCCAAGAACTACATCTAGGACTCTACAGGCCACAGTTAGCATGTTAAATGTTAAAGTTCATGACAGTACAATTAGAAAAAGACTGTGCAAGTATGACTTGTTTGAAATTGCCAGAAGAAAGCCTCTTCTATCAAAAAAAAGAACATGGCAGCATGGCTTAGGTTTGCAAAGATGCATCTGAACAAGCCACAAGCATTCTGGAACAATGTCCTTTGGACAGATCAGACCAAAATGGAAATGTTTGGCCATAATGCACAGCGCCATGTTTGGTGAAAACCAAACACAGCATATCAGCACAAACACCTCATCCCAACCATCAAGCACGGTGGTGGAGGATTTGGGCTTGTTTTGCAGCCACAGGGCCTGGGCACCTTGCAGTCATTGAGTCAACCATAAACTCCTCTGTATACCAAAGTATTCTAGAGGCAAATCTGAGGCCATCTGTCCAACAGCTAAAGCTTGGCCACAATTGGGTCATGCAACAGGACAACGATCTTGAGCACACCAGCAAATCTACAGCAGAATGGCCGAAAAAGAAAAGAATCAAGGTGTTGGAATGGCCAAGTCAAAGTCCAGACCTCAACCCAACTGAAATTCTGTGGCGGGACCTTAAGAGAGCTGTGCATAAACAAATGCCCTCAAACATGAATGAACTGAAGCAATGTTGGAAAGAAGAGTGGGCCAAAATTCCTCCACAACGATGTGAGAGACTGATAAAATCATACAGAAAATGACTGCTTCAAGTTATTGCTGCAAAAGGTGGTTCTACAAGCTATTGAACCATGGGATGTACTTACTTTTTCACACATGTATTCTGCATTTTCACTTAATTTTTGTGAAATAAATAATGACACGGTGGAATCTGTTGTGTGTTGCTTTACACCTGAGGTTAGATTTGCATAATTTTAGGACCTAGTAAGGATCAGATGATTTTTTTTTTGTTGTGCCTTGATTGGTAAAACCATGTACAGTGGTATTTGAAAGTTTGTGAACCCTTTAGAATTTTCTATATTTCTGCATAAATATGGCCAAAAACATCATCAGATTTTCACACAAGTCCTAAAAGTAGATAAAGAGAACCCCGTTAAACAAACGAGACAAAAATATTAGACTTGGTCATTTATTTATTGAGGAAAATGATCCAATATTACAGATCTGTGAGTGGCAAAAGTATGTGAACCTCTAGGATTAGCAGTTAATTTGAAGGTGAAATTGGAGTCAGGTGTTTTCAATCAATGGGATGACAATCAGGTGTGAGTGGGCACCCTGTTTTATTTAAAGAACAGGGATATATCAAAGTCTGATCTTCACAACACATGTTTGTGGAAGTGTATCATGGCACGAACAAAGGAGATTTCTGAGGACCTCAGAAAAAGCATTGTTGATGCTCATCAGGCTGGAAAAGGTTACAAAACCATCTCTAAAGTGTTTGGACTCCACCAATCCACAGTCAGACAGATTGTGTACAAATGGAGGCAATTCAAGACCATTGTTCCCCTCCCCAGGAGTGGTCGACCAACAAAGATCACTCCAAGAGCAAGGCGTGTAATAGTCGGTGAGGTCACAAAGGACCCCAGGGTAACTTCTAAGCAACTGAAGGCCTCTCTCACATTGGCTAATGTTAATGTTCATGAGTCCACCATCAGGAGAACACTGAACAATAGCAATGGAGTGCATGGCAGGGTTGCAAGGAGAAAGCCATTGTTCTACAAAAAGAACATTGCTGCTCATCTGCAGTTTGTGAAAGATCACGTGGACAAGCCAGAATGCTATTGGAAAATTGTTTTGTGGATGGATGAGACCAAAATAGAACTTTTTGGTTTAAATGAGAAGCGTTGTGTTTAGAGAAAGGAAAACACTGCATTCCAAAATGAGAACCTTATCCCATCTGTGAAACACGGTGGTGATATTATCATGGTTTGGGCCTGTTTTGCTGCATCTGGGCCAGGATGGTTTGCCATCATTGATGGAACAATGAATTCTGAATTATACCAGCAAATTCTAAAGGAAAATGTCAGGACATCTGTCCATGAACTGAATCTCAAGAGAAGGTGGGTCATGCAGCAAGACAACGACCCTAAGCACACAAGTTGTTCTACCAAAGAATGGTTAAAGAAGAAGAAAGTTAATGTTGTGGAATGGCCAAGTCAAAGTCCTGACCTTAATCCAATTGAAATGTTGTGGAAGGACCTGAAGCGAGCAGTTCATGTGAGGAAACTCACCAACATCCCAGAGTTGAAGCTGTTTTTTTTACAGAGGAATGGGCAAAAATTCCTCCAAGCCGGTGTGCAGGACTGATCAACAGTGACTGAAAACGTTTAGTTGCAGGTATTGCTGCACAAGGGGGTCACACCAGACACTGAAAGCAGAGGTTCACATACTTTTGCCACTCACAGATATGTAATATTGGATCATTTTCCTCAATAAATAAATGACCAAGTATAATATTTTGTCTCATTTGTTTAACTGGGTTCTCTTTATCTACTTTTAGGACTTGTGTGAAAATCTGATGATGTTTTAGGTCATATTTATGCAGAAATACAGAAAATTCTCAAGGGTTCACAAACTTTCAAGCACCACTGTAGAAGGCCATTTCCAAACAATTTGAAATCCATCATTCTACTGTGAGAACGATTATTCAGAAGTGGAAAACATTCAAGACAGCTGCCAATCTTCCCAGGAGTGGACTTTTCAGCAAATTTACTTCAAGGTCAGATCGTGCAATGCTCAGAGAAATTGCAAAAAACCCAAGAATTACATCTAGGACTCTACAGGCCACAGTTAGCATGTTAAATGTTAAAGTTCATGACAGTACAATTAGAAAAAGACTGCGCAAGTATGGCTTGTTTGGAAGGGTTGCCAGAAGAAAGCCTCTTCTATCTTAAAAGAACATGGCAGCACAGTTTAGGTTTGCAAAGATGCATCTGAACAAGCCACAAGCATTCTGGAACAATGTCCTTTGGACAGATCAGACCAAAGTTGAACTGTTCAGCCATAATGCACAGCGCCATGTTTGGTGAAAACCAAACACAGCACATCAGCACAAACACCTCATACCAACCATCAAGCACGGTGGTGCAGGGGTGATGATTTGGGCTTGTTTTGCAGCCACAGGGCCTGGGCACCTTGCAGTCATTGAGTCAACTATGAACTCCTCTGTATACCAAAGTATTCTAGAGGCAAATGTGAGGCCATCTATCCAACAGCTAAAGCTTGGCCACAATTGGGTCATGCAACAGGACAATGATCTTGAGCACACCAGCAAATCTACAGCAGAATGGCCGAAAAAGAAAAGAATCCAGGTGTTGGAATGGCCAAGTCAAAGTCCAGACCTCAACCCAACTGAAATTCTGTGGCGGGACCTTAAGAGAGCTGTGCATAAACAAATGCCCTCAAACATGAATAAACTGAAGCAATGTTGGAAAGAAGAGTGGGCCAAAATTCCTCCACAATGATGTGAGAGACTGATAAAATCATACAGAAAACAATTGCTTCAAGTTATTGCTGCAAAAGGTGGTTCTACAAGCTATTGAATCATGCGGTGTACTTACTTTTTCACACACATTCTGCATTTTCACTGAATTTTTGTTCAATAAATCATGACATGGTGGAATCTGTTGTGTGTTGCTTTACACCTGAGGTTAGATTTGCATAATTTTAGGACCTGGTAAAGATCAGATTATTTATTTATTTATTTTTTTAATGTCATGTCTTGATTGGTAAAACCATGTAACTGGAAGAGGGTGTACTTTCTTTTTCACATGACTGTATATGCATTGTTGTCTTAATTGTTGACTTGCTAATTACTCTTACCGGTATATGGATTTCAAATTTCTACTTTGATGCTGTATGATAAGCGACATTTTCAATACATTGCTAATAAGCATTGCCTAAATATGTGCCTTTGGTTTCCATGACACCATGCTTTTGTGATCCATTCAGACTCTTAGCAGCATATAATGAAACAAAAGCTATATATTAGGATTAAATAAATTAAATCTCAAAATGGCATTAAAAAAAACCCCCACCACAACCTGAAGTCCCAAAGGAACAGGTAGTATAGATTAAGAAGCTTTCCATCTACTGAGTGAATTCATTCAGGTTTTCCTAATTTGGATTATACTGTATCTGTATTACAGCATGAAATCATGGCCTTCTTACAAGAGCAAATCTTCAAAGTTTTCAGTACCTTTTTTTTTTTTTAATTTTCCAAAGTTTTTATCTCCAGATAAAGAGCGAGTTACACAAGGCTGCTGACTAATCATTTAGGCACAGGCATGTTATTAAGAGAGTCGACTGAAAGAGAAAGAACATATTATTCACTACAGGGAGTTCATTTTATTTTTAATTACGTTAATCTATTGGCATTACTCTGTCATTTGAAGATGTATTAAATGCGACTCCATTAAAGTGGTTTCTTGCAAGAAGTTTAACAAGGACACGTTTTGTGCTCAAAAAATACAAGGTTCAAAAAATATATTAGGCAAATATTTTGTTTAATAGATGAATCAGTGCTACAGTTTTATAAGTAAGATGACTGTATTCCATCAGAACATGTTCTTTGTTGGTGAGAGTTGGCCATGATCATTTGCAGTCACCTCAAAGTCCATGAAAAATTAGTGTGTTAATATTAGCAGCTTTGACAGACTGCATCGTGAACTTGCACAAACTACTTACTTATGCAACACAGTGCATTAAAATTGGAAGTTAGTGGCCAACAACCAAACTCCTATAATAATTAATACTAATCCTATTTGTATTAATAGGAAGGAAAATGGTTTACCAGCTCTCTCTGGCTCTTATCTCTTATTAGGTGTTCATTGCATTTACTGTTCTCTGTGCTCTCTCTCTCTCTCTCTCTCTCTCTCTCTCTCTCTCTCTCATACATGCATTCAAACCATTTCCAAAACTGGAGGCAATTCATGCTGTTTTCATGAGTGGATTAATAAGTAAAATGGATTTTTTTTTTTTTAAATGTAAAGGAACCTACTTTGATGCTCATTGATATTATCTGGTCACAGCACCAAGGTACAGTGTCTTGCAAAAGTATTCATCCCCCTTGGTGTTTGTCCTGTTTTGTCGCATTACAAGCTGGAATTAAAATGGATTTTTGGGGAGTTAGCACCATTTGATTTACACAACATGCCTACCACTTTAAAGGTGAAAATTCTTGTTTTATTGTGACACAAACAATAATTACGGTAAGATGAAAAAAAAAACAGAAATCTGGTGTGTGTGTATATGTATTCACCCCCCAAAGTCAATACTTTGTAGAGTCACCTTTTGCTACAATTACAGCTGCAAGTCTCTTGGGGTATGTCTCTATTAGCTTAGCACATCTAGCCACTGGGATTTTTGTCCATTCCTCAAGGGAAAACTGCTCCAACTCCAAGTTAGATGGGTTGCGTTGGTGAACAGCAATCTTCAAGTTATGCCACAGATTCTCAATTGGATTGAGGTCTGGGCTTTGATTAGGCCATTCCAAGGCATTTAAATGTTTCCCTTTAAACCACTCTAGTGTAGCTTTAGCAGTATGTTTAGGGTCATTGTCCTGCTGGAATGTGAACCTTCATCCCAGTCTCAAACCTCTGGCTGACTCAAACAGGTTTTCCTCCAGAATTGCCCTGTATTTAGTGCCATCCATGTTTCCTTCAGTCCTGGCCAGCTTTCCTGTCCCTGCAGATGAAAAACATCCCCACAGCATGATGCTGCCACCACCATGCTTCACTATAGGAATGGTGTTCTCAGGGTGTTGAGTTTGCACCACACATGGCATTTCCCATGATGGCCAAAAAGATCAATTTTTAACTCATTTGACCAGAGAATCTTCTTCCATGTGTTTTTGGAGTCTGCCACATGCTGTTGGGCAAACTCCAAACATGTTTTCTTAAGCAATGGCTTTTTTCTGTCCACTCTTCCATAAAGCCCCACTCTGTGGAGAGTACAGCTTAAAGTGGTCCTATGGACAGATACTCCCATCTCTGCTGTGGATCTTTGCAGCTCCTTCAGTGTTATCTTTGGTGTCTTTGTTGCATCTCTGATTAATGCCCTCCTTGCCCGGTCTGAGTTTTGGTGGGCGGCCTTCTCTTGTCAGGTTTGTAGTGGTACCATATTCTTTCCATTTTGATATAATGGATTTAATGGTGCACCATGGGATATTCAAAGTTTGGGATATTTTTTATAACCCAAACCTGATCTGTGCTTCTCCACAACTTTGTCTCTGACCTGTTTGGAGGCTCCTTGGTTTTCATGTTGCTTGCTTCGTTGTTTTGCATAGTCAGGGTCCTTCCAGAACAGGTTGATTTATACAGACATCATGTGACAGATCATGTGACACTTTGATTGCACACAGGTAGATCTTAATCAACTAATTATGAATTATTAAGTGACTTATGAAGTGAATTGGTTGGAGCAGCTCTTATTTAGGGGTTTCATCTGAAAGGTTGTGAATACTTATGCACACTCCAGATTTCTGTTTTTTCATCTTAATTCTTGTTTGTGTCACAATAAAACAACAATTTGCACCTTTAAAGTGGTAGGCATGTTGTGTAAATCAAGTGCTGCTAACTCCCCCAAAATCAATTTTAATTCCATCTTGTAACGCAACAGAACAGGACAAACAACAAGGGGGATGAATACTTTTTTAAGACACTGTATATCCTATCTGGGGGAATTGCTGGAGCTAAAGATTTAAAGATGAATTCAAATCAATAATGAATGAGCAATTGAAGTGGCTAAGCAATCAAATTTATTTGATTTGGTCTTTGTTAGTTACACTGCCACTCAAAAGCTTTTAAACACCTATCATATAGTATCATTTGAAAACCAGGGACGAGATACAAGTTGTTTATTATTAATGGAAAGTAAATTGAATTGTAAATTGAATTTAATCAGAAAAGGCCTAATGGGTTTACTTTCTCAGCACTCATGTCTTTAATAAAGCACTCATTTCGAGTCCCATTAGGCAACTGATTAATAAATTCCACTAAGTTATTGGTTACCTTATTTAATTGTTATTCATTTTGCTCAGTTTTTGGCAATAAGTGATTGAACTGTAACAAAACAAAAGAAATTCCAGGCAACAAAAAACCTGACTTGCTGTCGAAAAGAAATTATGCTCGTAATTCAATATTACCAATATTGTATTGAATCCTTCCCTATATATTTTGTAAAATGGAAGTAAAACAGGATGTGGAACATTGAATTCGAACCAAAATACGCTATAAGGCCAAAGGTTTGTGGGCACCTGTCCATCACACACATATGTAGAGGAAGCCATGGCCTAAAGGCTAGAGAAGCAATTTTGGGATGCTGGTTTGATTCCTTGGGCCAGCGGAAATGGCTGACGTGCCCTTGAGCAAGGCATCTAACCCCCAGGTGCTCTCCAAGCTGCTCTGGGTATGTTGTACATCGCTCTGGATAAGAACGTTTGCTAAATGTCTAATGTAATATGTGGGTATTTTCCAAACTGTTACCACAAAGTTGGAAGCAGACAATTGCTTGAACATTACAATTTCCTTTCACTGAAACCAAGAGGCTAAAACTGAATTTCCCTTCACTGGAACTGCTCCAGGATGACAATGACAATGCTCCTGTACACAAAGTGAGCTCCATGGAGTTGGTTTGGAAAAACCCTGACCTCAAGCCCACTGAACACCTTTGAGATGAACTGGAATGCTGACTGCACCCCAGGCCTCCATACCCAACATCAGTGCCTGGTCTCACTAATGGTCTTATGGCTGAACGAACACAAATTCCCACAGCCAAATTCAAAAATCTCATGGAAAGCCTTCCCAGAAGAGTGGAGATTATTAGAACAGCAATGGGAGGACTAAATCTGGAATGGGATGTTCATCAATCACATATGTGTATTATGGTCAGGTGTCCACAACCCTGTGGCCATACAGTGTATACAGCATTTAATTCTTCTAGGTTTTATGAACCAGTAGCAGGAAGATTTAGTCCCTTGCTGTTGTGCTAATAAACAGATGGACAAAATGACAGCAATGTGGATGTATTTCACAATTAATGTTGGCAATCTAAACAAAATAGACTGTACCAAAAAAGTACCAAAAATGGCACTGAGGGAGCCCTTGTATTTATTGTCTCTTGATCAACAGCATTTACTCTATATTCGGTATCTAATGAGCTCAGCAGTCTATCGTGTTTATATGGTGCGATACTAGATCTGTACTATTGATATTAAAGCTAGACGGCTTTTCGATTTCATAAAATCAGTGAAATTTAGCTCCCTCTGAAATGTGGTCATTGTGATATCTGTTTATTTCGGTAATATCTCACAAAATATCAGGCCATTCTGCGGCTGGGAAGTTATTTAATTTGAGGGGATTCCCGAGCAAATAATGTGCACGAAATTGCTCGCTTCGCACAGTCAAGCAGACAGAGGAAGTCCGTGTGTGTGTGCATGCGCGGGTTTATCTTTGACCATGCACAGACAGTTCCATCATTCTGTCGCTAAATGAACAGATGATCACACCGAGGTGCTCGCTGAGCGCCGATATTTATTAGTTTGGTCCTGCGTTTCCTTTCCTTCGTATATAACATAACGTCTTTCCTTCTTGCTTTCCGTTACTGTAGTTGGTCTTTCACGTTTCATTCGCACACCCACGTCCTCCATTTTTCTCTCCTGTTTCAAATTTGTATCCCACAATGCCTTGTGTGACCAGGAAAAAGCCCACCATGTGATGCATGACGTAGTATCTTGCATTGGGTCATGGTGAAACAGGAAAAAAAGCGGAGAATTTTGGGCCATGTGGCTCTAAATTCATTAATTGCTCTATTGAAAAAAAAATACAATTGGAAGCCTGTAATTCGAATTCAGTAGCTTTCAGTCCAATAAACAAAAACAATTGGGTGTCGGGGAAAATTCTTTTTATGACCTACACTTGAAAAATCTGAAAGGCAGTCTATCTTTAATGGTGTTAACCCAAAAGCCATGGCACATTGCTGTCCTCATGTTTTTGTCAGTCCTTCCTTCTTAGATTTATATAATTATTTGCCAGCCAGCAAATCTGTATTCTGCAAAGGATGTGACATCTTACATCATAGTTTACATTTCTTCTTTACATAAAACCCAGCAGTGTCTCTTGAAGTTTACTTGCAAATCATTAGGCGCTCCCGCATTACAGCTATGCTGGTAATGATAATGAGGAATATTATTAGATATATACACTTACCTATCAATGCTAATGGCACAAAGATTAAGGATGCTTGCTGTGCACATCATCACATCAAGCGTGACAAAAATGTCACAGTGGATTGTGCTAAATCTCCATTCTCCCACCACCTGACAAAAAACCCAAACAAAACACCAACAACAAAATCAGCTCTCTTAACCATTCATTTGATGATGATGATGATGATGATGATGATGATGATGCCCTTTATTGTCACTAGTCACATGTACCAGCGAAATTAGCCGTCACCCTGTCCGTACATATACAACATACAATTGACATAGGGTAGACAGGACAGGAAGACAGGGATAAAGATAAAAAGGAAACACAACATGAGGAGAGATAAGGAAAAAAGAACACACACACACACACCACTATGGTCCTGTCAGGAGTACAGTGTGGGAACATTTAAAAAAACTTTGCATAAGCACACAACACAAATGCACTTTAAACACAGGACTTGAGGGGGGAATCAGGGGTAGGGGGTGAGGGGATAGGGGAGGAGAGGAGGAGGTAATCCAGCCCAAGCAAGCAGCCATTTACAGGTATGAAACTTTTTTTCATGAAAATTCTGTCATTTCTAAAATAAAACTCTGTACTCAAACCAGTTTCAGACTTAAAATGTGTTTTACAGTTAGATATCAGCTTGATAGAAAAAACATAGCTAGCTTTCTTTCTTCTCTTTTTTAATGTGGTATATATAGGTATGGTAGGTTTGGAGGTAGGTACACTAGATTAGATTAGATTAGATTAGATTAGATTAGATTAGATTAGATTAGATTAGATTAGATTAGATTCACTTTATTCATCCCACATCGGGGAAATTCACGTGTTACAGTAGCAAGAAAATGTCATACAGATAACAAATAAAACTGAAATAAAAATTAGACAAACAAAAGATTAAATACAGAGGGCTATTTGCATTATCTACCGTGAAATATTGCCTTATTGAGAGGCTCGGAAAAATTGCACATTACAGGTAGACTCTCTCTCTCTCTAGTACCAGTCAAAAATTTGGAAATGCCCTCTAATTCAGTGTTTTTTCATGATTTTAAAATTTTCTGAATTGTAGATTAATACTAAAGTCATCGACATTATGAAGAAATATATATATGGAATTATTTGGTAAACAAAAAAGTGTTAATTAAACCAGAATATGTTTTATATTTTAGATTCTTCAAAGTAGGCACCTTTTGCTTATCAGGGCTTTTCAAAGTGTGGGGCGCGCCCCCCCTGGGGGGCGCCAGAGTTCTTCAGGGGGGGCGCAACGTGAGAGACAAAATGGATCGGTTTTTAGTACCTAAAGCTACAGTGAGTGAGGAGACAAAGTCTGGGCCAAGCAAAAAAACAGAGCCTCCAGGATGTTGCGATTTGCAACTTCAGCGCAAATTCAACCAATCCCCGCGAATTCAGGGCGGTGTTGCAATTATATCTAATCACCGCAACTTTCCCGCAAATTTGACCAATCGTTGGTGTCGTCTTGAGGTGACGTCAACAAACTACCTTCCGCCTTACTTCCATGTGTTCAAGAGAAGCAGCATGCGCGTCGTGTTGCCAGATTGGACGATTTCAAGTGCATTTTGGCGGGTTTTGAACATATTTTGGACTGGAAAACATCAGCAGTATCTGGCAACACTGAAAGTGTGTTATGTTTACAGTGAAGGACTGTGCACTTTATTTTTTTTTACTTAATACAAGAAGTTAATGGATGCCAACATTTTTGCCAAAATGGTATTTTATTTTCCATTGTTTCGGCAGCTTCAGCATCATACTGTGAGATTCTGTTCAAATTGTTTTTTTCTTCTATGAAGCCTGAGCCATTTATTTTATTAGTTTATAATTATTGTTTAATTTAGTCTTCAGGAGAGACTGCCTGCACACGGTACTAATATTAATAGTTTTTTTTTTCTTACATAAAAGCTGAGGCATTTATATTATATTTGAAGGTAACTTCATGTTGTGCTGTGAGGTTCTATGCACTTTAACTTTTGAACCAACAGGTGCATTTGGATAAGTAAAGCCTATTTTTCTGCATTTTTGTAGTCCTGGTAATCTTGTATATTGGTAAAGTTATTTATAAGACCATTTCTCTTTGTTTTTTTAATCAATAGTTTTTCAGTAATAACTTAATATTTAACATATATCACTCAATTTTAATCACAAAAAGAGAAAATCGCAACAATTTCTCGCAACTTTCACTTCCTCCTGCAATGTAATCGCAA
Source organism: Neoarius graeffei (assembly GCF_027579695.1). NCBI lineage: Eukaryota > Metazoa > Chordata > Actinopteri > Siluriformes > Ariidae > Neoarius > Neoarius graeffei. Next base: position 21,468,889 of record NC_083585.1, read on the forward strand.
CAAAAACCTAAAAAACACCGCAACTTTCATCGCAATTTTTTTGGAAACCCCCCCGCAACATCAGACATTTTAGCCCACAACAATCACAAAAAAGGCCCGCGGAATCCTGGGGGACTGGAAAAAGAAGGAAGTATGACCACGATTATTTAAAGTTTGGATTTTCATGGACTGGATCTGAAGATGCTCCACTGCCACAGTGTGTTGTCTGCCAAGAGATGCTAGCTAACGATGCTATGAGATGTTTAAAATGTGTAAAACAAGATGTTTTAAAAAGCACAGATGTTTAAAATGTGAAAAAGAAAAAAATAATGTGTACAACAACCATTTTTTAAAAAATACGAATGGAACATTAAGTATAGCAACAAGAAAAATTGTAAGGGGGGGCGCTGTTGTTTATTTGCTCTCCGAGGGGGGGCTGACTCTCCCACACTTTGAAAACCCCTGGCTTAGATGACAGCTTTGCAGATCCTGGCATTTTCTTAGTGAGCTTTACAAGGTAGTCACCTGGAATGGCTTTCAGTTTACAGCTGTGCCTTGTCAAGAGTTAATTTCTTGAATTTCTTGACCTCTTAATGTGTTTGAGACCATCAGTTGTGTTGTGAAGAGGTAGAGTTGGTATACAGTGAATGGCCCTATTTGAGTACTGCTCTAATCCATATTATGCCAAGAACTACTCAACTAAGTAAAGAAAAATGACAGTCCATCATTACTTTAAGAAATGAAGGTCAGTCAGTCAGTCCGAAAAATTTCAAGAACTTTGAAAGTATCCCCAGGTGCAGTCACAAAGACCATCAAACATTATGATGAAACTGGCTCTCATCAGGACCACCCCAGGAAAGGAAGACCTAGGATGCACAGGATAAGTTCATCAGAGTTACCAGCCTCAAAAACCACAAGTTAACAGCACCCCAGATAAGAGCCCACCTAAATGCTTCACAGAGTTCAAGTAGCACACACATCTCAACATCAACTGTTCAGAGAAGACTGCGTGAATCTGGACTTTATGGTCGAATTGCTGCAAAGAAGCCACTTCTAAGGAAGAACAACAAGAGGAAGAGAATAGCCTGGGCCAAGGAACACAAGGAATGGACATTAGACCAGTGGAACTCTGTCCTTTGGTCTGATGAGTCCAAATTTGAGATTTTTGGTTCCAATTGCCACGTCTTTGTAAGACGCAGAAAAGGTGAGCGGATGGTTCCTACATGTGTGGTTCCCAAAGTGAAGTATGGAGGGGGAAGTGTGATGGTATGGGGGTGCTTTGCTGGTGACACTGTTGGCGATTTATTCAAAATTGAAGCACACTTAACCAGCATAGCTACCACAGCATTCTGCAGCGACATGCCATCCCTTCTGGTTTGCGCTTAGTGGGACAAGACAACTTTCAAACCATTTGTCTTTCAACAGGACAATGACCCAAAACACACCTCTAGGGCTATCTGACCAAGAAAGAGGGTGATGGAGTGCTTCGTCAAATGACGTGGCCTCCACAATCACCTGATCTAAACCCAATTGAGATGGTTTAGGATGAGTTGGACCGCAGAGTGAAGGCAAAGCAGCCAACAAGTACTCGGCACCTCTGGGAACTCCTTCAAGGCTGTTGGAAAACCATTTCGAGTGATTACCTCATGAAGCTGATTGAGAGAATGTCAAGAGTGTGCAAAGCTGTAATCAAAGCAAAAGGTGCCTACTTTGAAGAATCTAAAATCTAAAATATATTTTGGTTTGATTAACATTTTAAAGTTTACTAAATGATTCCTTATGTGTTGCTGCATAGTCTGGATGACTTCAGTATTAAATTACAATGTAGGAAAAAAAATAAAAAAAATAAAACATTGAATTTGAAGGTGTTTCCAAACTTTTGACTGGTACTGTGTGTGTATATATATATATATATATATATATATATATATATATATATATATAGTTTAAGGCCTATATTATTGCACATAATAATTGCATCGATGAGAGATGGCAGAGGTAGTAGTGGTGAAGTAGTGCAAATACGTATAACAACAAACAGGTTATTGGTGCTACATTATAAGTTGTGGGTGTTATACAGTCTGACAGCAGTAGGTATGAATGACCTGCGGTATCTCTACTTCTTACACCGTGGGTGTAGTAGTCTACTACTAAAAGAGCTGCTTAAAGCCCCCACAGCCTCATGTAGGAGATGAGAGGGGTTATCCATGATTTATGTCAGCTTGGCTAACATCCTCCTCTCACCCAACTCCTCAATGGAGTCCAGAGGACAGTCCAAGACTGAGCCAGCCCTTCTGACCAGTTTATTAAGTTTCTTCCTGTCCCTCTCTGAACTTTCACAGCCCCAGCAGACCACAGCGTAGAAAAATCGCTGATGCCTAACACAGAGTCATAAAAAGTCCTAAGCAGTGTCCTGCACACACCAAAAGACCTCCGTCTTCTCAGCAGGTGGAGACGACTTTGGCCCTTCTTGTACAGGACATCTGTGTTGTTAGTCCAGTACAGTTTGTTGTTGAGGTGAACACCCAGGTATTTGTACTCCTCCACGATCTCAATGTCCAAACCCTGGATGTTCACTGGTGCAATTTGAGGAGCCGTCCTTCTGAAATCGATCACCACCTCCTTTGTATTGCTGGCATTGATGCGCAGGTGGTTCAGTTCGCACCAGGCAACAAAGTTGGTGATGACCTCTGTACTCCAGATCGTCCCCCTCTGACACACGTCCAACGATGGCTGTATCATCTCAGAACTTCTGGAGGTGGCAGCTGTCCGTGTTGTAGCTGAAGTCAGATGTGTAAAGTGTAAAGAGGAAAGGAGAGAGCACTGTACCCTGTGGAGCCCCTGTGCTGCAGGCTACCACATCAGACACACAGTCGCAGAGCCTCACATACTGCGGTCTGTTAATGAGGTAGTCGATGATCCATGCAGCCAGGTGGCAGTCGACACCAGCTCCCTCCAGCTTCCCCCTAAGCAGTGATGGCTGGATTGTGTTGAAGGCACTGGAGAAGTCAAAGAACATGACTCTCACAGTGCTCCCAGTGCCCTCCAGGTGTAAAAGTGACCAGTGTAGCAGGTAAATGACAGCGTCATCCACACCAATGCCCGGTCAATATGCGAACTGCAGGGGATCCATCTCGCTGTTCACCAGGTGTTGGAGGTGGGAGAGAACAATCCTCTCCATGACCTTCATCAGGTGAGATTCAACTCATTTGCCCAGTCTTGACCCCCAGATACAGGGCCCCTCCCACTGTCCTTTGTGTGGCCAGAGATGGTTTTCAGGCGTCTCCATACCTCTCCGGTGTTGCTCCCCTTGAGGCGCTCCTCCAGCTTCCTCCTGTAGCTGTCCTTGCCTCTCCTTATCCCCCTCTTCAGCTCCCTCTGCACTCTCCTCATCTCCTCCTTGTTGCCAGATTTAAAAGCCCTCTTCTTCTCATTTAATAGGGCTTTTAGTTCAGAGGTCACCCAGGGTTTATTGTTGGGAAAACACCGTACCTTCCTGACTGGCACAGTGTTTTCAACACAGAAATTAATGTAATCAATTTTTCAGGACTAGAACCCACTGAATCTGTCACTGTTCTCATTGTAGTAGGTTCTCATTGTGTAATCTAATTTCAGCAGTTACTTACTGTGTAATTTAATAGCCTTTAATAATATTCATCATCTCATCAGTAGTAAAATGTATTTTTTACTTTAAAAGATTATTTTGATTGGATTTTGGACGCTTGTAAATGCATTTAAGATGTATCTTTGGCAATAAAAGAGTTGAGTGTAGTGCAGTGGTCATCTTTACGGTCAAATACAAATAGTCCTGTAAAATATACAGTTCTGCAATCTGTTGAAAAATACTATAGGCACACATTACAGTAAGAATGTTGTGAATTAATTACAGCAATGTCCTGACAACCATGTGCCAGAAAGATACTATACTGTATATTAAGTCCTGTTGTGACTAATAGTGTAACCTATCCCTTGGTGATTAATGACTTGGAGAGTTTGCGCTTTTACTTTGCTTAGATGATAAACCATGTGTATAAAACTCACAGTGTATATGCATTATCATATTGTATTTATCATATGAATGCATTTTATCTACTGAAATGTAAAAATAAGCCAAGACACTGGATTTGGCAGGCTTATTGAACTTTTATACCAGTAAGAATAAGAGAGTTTGACTCCATTTCTGTAATATGCCATAAACCTGACAGAGAACTAATCTAACTCATGTCAATCTCAATGTCTGCTGAACAGCCTGGCTGTGATCTTCCTGGCAGCTTCTGATTAATGCGTGTTTTCAGGGATTCTGGGGTGCTCACAACCTGCTTGATCAGCCTGCACTCTTGCCTCTGGAGCAGTGTTATAGTCGAGTCACTAAACCTCGAGTCCAAGTCCAGTCTCAAGTCCCCAGTGTTCAAGTCAGAGACAAGTCCAAGTCATTAAAGAAAATTTCGAGTCGAGTCCGAGAACAAGACTCCAACCGCACCATTTGATGGTGGCTGTTTCAGCACCATTAACATTAGTTTGTTCCTCAACATGACATATGAACAGGTGAATGTGCTTCTCTTTGTCAGGGAGTGTGAAGTATTCTGTCAGAGATGGTTGGGAGACAGATGTAAGTGCAGAAGGTGTGTTTATTAATACAAGTGAAGACAGGTAAACAATCCAGAATGGCAGGCAGAATCATAAAACAGTGAAATAGGCAATAGGTTGAGTGAGGCACAAACAGGCTATCGTAGACTCGGCAGAATCATCTAGATGAACTGTCTTGTTTATTGTAAATATACACTCATTCCAAAAAAAGTTGGGACAGGGGGATGTTTACCACTGTGCTTCATCACCTTTTCTTTTAACAACACTCACTAACTGTCTGGTAATTGAGGACACAAATGGTTGAAGTTTTGAAGGTGAAATCCTTTCCCATTCTTGCTTGATATATGACTTCAGTTGCTCAACAGTCCAGGGTCTCCCTTGTCATATTTTCACAATGAGCCATGCATTTTCAGTGGGAGGCAGGCAGGGCCAGTTTAGCACCTTCACTCTTTTACCACAAAGCCATGTTGTTGTAAATGTGCAGAATGTCTTGCTTGGCTTTGTCTTGCTGGAATAAGCAGGGACGTCCCTGAAAAAGACTTTGTCTGGATGGCAGCATATGTTGCTCCAAAACCTGTATGCACCTTTCAGCATTAATGATGCCTTCACAGCTGTGCAAGGTACCCATGCCATGGGCACTAACACACCCCCATACCATCACAGATCCTGGCATTTGAATTTTGTGCTGGTAACAATCTGGAAGGCCCTTTTCCCCCTAAGTCCGGACGACACAACACCAATGATTTAAAAAAAAAAAGTTTGACCACAACATACTTTTCCACTTTGTGTCAGTCCATCTCACATGAGCTTGGACCCAGAGAATCCAGCGGTGTTTCTGGATGTTGCTGATATCGCTTTCGTTTTGCATGGTAGGTGCAGCGATGAACTGTGTTTACCAATGACGGTTTTCCGAAGTGTTCCCAAGACCATGTAGTAATATCCTTGATACAATCATGCCAGTTTTTAATGAAGTGTCACCTGAGGGACTGAAGATCACAGGCATTCAATGTTGGTTTCTGGCTTTGCCCCTTATGTGCAGAGATTTTTCTGAATTCTCTGAATCTTTTGATGATATTATGGCTTGTCGATGGTGAAATCCCTAAATTCTTTGTAGTTGTACATTGAAAAATGTTGTTCCTAAACTGTTGGACTATTTGCCCAAGCAGTTTTTCACAAAATGGTGAACTATGCCCCCTCATTGCTTGTTAACCACTGAGCCTTTCCAATTATCAGTTAACCCATTTACCTCAAGAATGATCCAAACAGGTGTTTTTTGAGCACTGCATGGCTTTCCTAGTCTTTTGTTGCCCCGTCACAACTTTTTTGGAATGTGTTGCAGCCATCAAATTCAGAATGAGTGCATGTTTACAAATAGATTAGATTAGATTAGATTAGATTAGATAAAACTTTATTGATCCCTTTGGGTGGGTCCCCTCAGGGAAATTAAGATTCCAGCGGCATTATTACAGATAAACAGAGAAAGAAATAGATAAAACTTCTAGATAAATTAAAATAAATGAAGTATTTACATATACAAATATAAAAAGAATAAGATATGGGGAAGAGAGGAAGGGGGAAAGGTGGGGAGAAGAGGGGGGCGCGGCGACAGGAGAGATATTGCACTTTATATTGCACATTATATGGCACATTGTCCGGTATTGCTTATTGTTAGGCTAGGCTACTCCTCCTTCCCATCCTCTGTCCTCCTGTTCCCCCTCCTCCCCCCCAGAGAGGAGTTGTACAGTCTGATGGCATGAGGGACAAAGGAGTTTTTAAGTCTGTTTGTCCTGCACTTGGAAAGGAGCATTCTGTCACTGAACAAGCTCCTCTGGTTGCTGATGACGGTGTGCAGAGGGTGACTGGCATCGTCCATGATGTTCAATAGTTTGTCCATAGACCTCTTCTCTGCCACCGTCACCAGAGAGTCCAGCTTCATGCCGACCACAGAGCCGGCCCGCCTGATCAGTTTGTCCAGCCTGGATGTGTCCTTCTTGGATGTGCTGCCCCCCCAGCACACCATGGTGTAAAACAGGACACTGGCGACCACAGACTGATAGAACATCCACGGGAGTTTCCTGCAGATGTTAAAGGACTGCAGCCTCCTAAGGAAGTACAGCCTGCTCTGTCCCTTCCTGTATAAGTGTTTGGTGTTGCAAGTCCAGTCCAGCTCGCTGTCCAGCCACAGCCCGAGGTACTTGTAGGAATCCACAGCCTCCACCTCAACTCCCTCGATCAGAACTGGTCATGACCTTGGTCTGGACCTCCCAAAGTCAATGACCAGCTCCTTGGTCTTCGAGGTGTTGAGCTGCAGATGGTTCCTGTTGCACCACACAGCAAAGTCCCTCACCAGGCTCCTATACTCCTCCTCTCTGTCATCACTGATACACCCAACGATGGCTGTGTCATCGGCAAACTTCTGAATGTGACACAGCTCTGAGTTGTAGCAGAAGTCCGCGGTGTACAGGGTGAAGAGAAGAGGGGCCAGCACCGTACCCTGGGGTGCTCTGGTGCTGCTAATCACAGTGTCAGACATGATGGCCTTCAGCCTGACGTACTGCGGCCTGTCAGTGAGGTAGCTGGAGATCCAAGTGACCAGGCAGGGGTCCACTCGCATCCTGTTCAGTTTGTTCTGAAGCAGTAGGGGCTGGATGGTGTTGAAGGCACTCGAGAAGTCCAAGAAGAGGATCCTCACTGTGCCATTTCCCTTATCCAGATGCAAGTGGGCTTGGTGTAGCAGGTAGAGGATGGCGTCTTCCACACCGACACCTGCCCGGTACGCAAACTGCAGACAGTCCTGGGCATGTTGTACCTGGGGTCTGAGGAGGCTGATGAAGAGCCACTCCAACATCTTTATCAGATGTGAAGTGAGTGCCACCAGTCGGAAGTCGTTCAGCTTGCTGGGCCGATTCTTTTTGGGAACTGGAGTGATACATGATGTCTTCCAGAGGGTTGGCACTCTCCCCAGCTGCAGGCTGAGGTTGAAGATGTGTTGGAGTGGTTCACCCAGTTCAGCAGCACAGGTCTTCAGTAGTCGGGGACACACCTTGTTCGGGCCTGCAACATAAAACTGTCTTTACGGAGATATGTCCTGGGTTACACCAGCGGTTGTTAACATAAATGGTGAGTCCCCCACCTTTGCTTTTCCCGCATGTGTTAGTGTTTCTGTCGGCTCTCACAGCAGTGAATCCCCGCAGGTCCACATTAGCATCCGGTACAAGATGTGTTAGCCATGTCTCCGTAAAGATAAATAAGCTGCTCTCCCAGTAAATCCGCTGGTTGTTCAGAGCGGAAAGCTGGTCGACCTTATTCGGCAGCAAGTTCACATTCTCTATGATAACGGAGGGAATGGATGGTTTGTAGTGCCACCAGTTGTCCACTAGCCTAGCCTTTAGCTTAGCTCCAGCCTTGCAGCCCCTGGGTTTCCTCCTCAGCTCGGCCGGGATGGGGTGTCGTATCCCGGCTCGTCCCATTGTTTTCAGGGCCAGCAGCTCCTCTCTTGAATAAGTGAGAAAACTGGCTCCTGGTTGCGTGTTAAAGTTAAATATATCCATGTTATATAGTAAAACACACTATGTCTTCGTAAGAAGAGCAGAAAAATAAAAAAAGGTGGAAAAAAAGAGGTTTAAAGAGCTAAAAACTACAGAGCTACTGGAGATGCAGCCATCTCACACAGCGCCCATACGTAAAAATAACAATAACATTTATCAGTTTGAGCATTAATTATCTTGTATTTGTATTGTAGTCGATTGAAAATAGGTTGAAAAGGATCTGCAAATCATCACATTCTGTTTTTATATGCATTTTGCACAGTGTCCCAACTTTTTTGGAATCGGGCATGTGTGTTAATGAAATATACACCATTTAAACAAATCAAAAGGATAATTTTGCTAAATCGTCGAAAAGTCAAAGTCCCTCTCATGCCAGAAACTGGTCTTCCCAGGCAGTCTCCTGTCCCAGCACTAACCAACTCTTTAAGGCGTATGGGTGCGGTGCCGATCTCCGTTTCCATAGCCCTCGGCCTCTTGCCTATACAGCTAGGGTTACAGTGGGGGGCTAATACTCTGGTAACTGCAAGAGTTTAACTTCCCCACTTGTGTCTGTATTGCAGCGTGCCTTACCAGACAGTAGTAGGGTGCCATTTTTATGATGGTCTTTGGTATGACCTGACTGCGAGTAGAACTCGCGATCTCCCAGTCAAGAGGCGGACACGCTAACCACTAGGCCAACTCGCGGTCTTGCTCAATCATACTTGTGAATAAAATGCAAAGCATTTCACAATCCAGCTGCATGCTTTCAAATCTCAATGGCATTTTCCTTTCCCCCCCATTATATATTCATAATTATAATCATCCCTCAGACAAATCTGTACCCATAGTCAAGTACTCTTAACTTCATGCATGAGGCTTTGAGTACTGTAATAATCAAAAATGAATTAAGAATAAATTGCCTAATCGTTGATTAGTTTTATTCTGTTCAGAAAATTAATATGTATTAATGGAGGCCTGCAAAAATTTCTTCTGACAGTTAATAGGGTCCCTGGTTGCAAAGATAGGTTTGTATTTGTGCATTTGGAAAGGCTTCTCTTAGGCCAAGTTTACATTAGACCGTATCTGTCTCGTTTTCTTCGCGGATGCACTGTCCGTTTACATTAAACCGCCTGGAAACGGGAATCCGCCAGGGTCCACGTATTCAATCTAGATCGTGTCTGGTCCGGTGCTGTGTAAACATTGAGAATACGCAGATACGTGGATACGCTGTGCTGAGCTCTAGCTGGCGTCGTCATTGGACAACGTCACTGTGACATCCACCTTCCTGATTCGCTGGCGTTGGTCATGTGACGCGACTGCTGAAAAACGGCGCGGACTTCCGCCTTGTATCACCTTTCATTAAAGAGTATAAAAGTATGAAAATACTGCAAATACTGATGCAAATACTGCCCATTGTGTAGTTATGATTGTCTTTAGGTTTGCCATCCTTCCACTTGCAAGTGGTGAGTGATATGCGCTGGGATCACACACACAGCGGCTCAGTCCCGAATCATTGCTTGTGCACTTCACTCGCGCACTCTGTGAGCTGCGCAGGGCCGGAGTGCGCACCCTCCAGAGGGCACTCACTGTTCAGGGCGGAGTGATTTGGAGCGCAGGATGCCTGCGGAGCCGAGCGTATCCGTGTATTGGCGTTGCTGTGTGCACGCAAATCGTGTATTGGTGTTGCTGTGTGCACACTAATCGTTTTAAAAACGTTAATCTGATGATCCACTGATACGGTCTAATGTAAACTTGGCCTTAAAGTGAACCAAAACCTTCCCCCCCATTTTGTTCATACTCATGTGACAGGACCTTCTACCATACAAATTGGATGCCAATGAAGCTAACTGCCTGTGATGGCAGTCTGTTGTGTAATGGGTGATCCATGTGCGCATTAGGGAGAGAAATGTATAGAACCTCTCTGTTTATCCACCTGGGACATTTTCTTGTTTTAATGTTAAGTCTGACATTTTCTAGATAATTAACCACTCGCATGCTGAAAAAAGCGAGGTATTTAGAATTTTCAACTTGGTTGAGCCAGTGCATTCCAGCACCACACACACACACTTAGGGTCGAGTACAGCCAATCCGCCTACCTGCATGTTCTTGGACAGTGGCAGGAAGCCCATATGAACACATGCTGAAACATGTGAAACTCCACACAGACAGTAACCCGAGATCAGAATTGAACCGGGGATCTTTTAGAAAGTCTTACCCCTCACCACCACTCCTCACAATATCATGTACCCAGTCTTCCAGTTTTATTCACAGCGACATTTGAATCAGAGGCTCTAATGTGTGGCTATTTTATCCATCTGGTGGATAATTTCATCACCAGACAGATCACAGACATACGCCAGGGACAGTTCTCTTTTGCAGATGATGATCCAAAAGAAACTGTGTAAAACTTCTTTAAGAGTGAGTATCTTACTATGGTAACTACTGAACACTGAATATTTATGTGATAAGATGTTACTGGGAGTCAGTATAGAATATGGTACAGACCTGCTGCATTTCACTGTGTTCAAAAACAATTAAAAAAAAATCTTATTCTTGTGGCCTGATCAACCATATGATTAACAGCAAATAAGTTAATGATACATGCTTATGATAGTTCTGTCATGTGTTAAGCCAGGGGAGGGTGTGTATTACAGTGAAATTATCAAGCGTAAGAGTGTTCTTATGCATGGCATAAAATGAACTCTAAAACAGTGTCAACAATATGCTAAAATCCACTGTTCACTCAATATATGAATTCATTGTAAAGTATATTTGCAATTATTATACATTCAGTGGAATAAACACGTGCTCTAGTCCCTTCTAGTGGGTTTCATTCATTTGGTTCGATAGCATGCAATATTGTTAGCATATCACTTATCCTATGTGTATTACGCCACTCTACCCAATGGAGAATGAGTGTGCAATATTGTTACAATATTGCACGTTGTCAAGACAGCACGGCATCACATGTCGGAGCTGATGCAAATATCCAATGACAAAACTGCGCATGCACAGAAGTGTTTCTTTGTCCACCGGGAAAGAGAAAAGACAAGGCTAATCCAGTCTACTGCTAGGATTATAGCAATGCTATGCTATAATTAAGCACGAAATAAATAAACTGAAATTAAAGATGCGCTGAACACCCGAAAGGCAACCAAAATTTCATTATTCTTCACACATATTTGCAAGAGAAAAGCATACTAACAGACGTAAAAAAAAAAAAACTGGAAAAGAGACACGTCGGAGATGTAAAACTTCCGCACTAGTGAGCGACTGGAACAATTTGTAAACAAACATGGCTACCAGGTTTGCTTTGTTAAAAGCGGAAGATTTTGAAATAATTTTGGCTGCCAGATCGCTCTGTTGTGTGTAGTTGTCTTAGCTGATTTTAGAAGTAACTAAGTAAATTACATCAGGAAATGAATACTTAAGTATGAGTGAAAAATACTAGAGCGAGCTGCGTCGAAGAAGAGTCTGGAGACAGAAACCTCAGTTTCTTGATCGTTAGCCTGTGCTGCTAGCTCTCAGTAGCACTGGCTTGATTGTGCTAGCGTTGGCCTTCACTAACACTACTGCTGAATGCTACACTGGCTGGAAGGTAATTGGACTGCCACGCTAACAGCACCGAGTCACGGGTGAGCCCGCGTTGGCCTTCGAGTATGCTGATATGAAGAGAGTGTGTATGCATACTAATAATAATAATAATATTGGCTGGCTTTTTTTCATGGTCTATCAGATATATTCCATTCAGCTATTCGTCTTTGACTCATTCAGTATCATGCTAGCTGAATGGAATATATCTGATAGACCACTCAACGCCAGCCAATATTATTTAATTAACACTTCTTCTGCCATAGAATATACTTTGCTAACAGTTAGCCTGGGTTGCTTAGCAACACTGACTTAACTGTAAACATTTTATTTGTTTAAATCCTGGTGCATTAATACACAATTCAGTGTATTATAGCCTACCTCAAGATACACCACCCAAGGCATAACCAGAGTCGCCACCAGGAGGTCAGCAACAGCCAAGCTCACGATCAGGTAGTTGGTAGTGGTCTGTAGAGCTTTCTCTCTGGACACGGCCATGCACACGAGTACGTTTCCGAAGACGATGACGAAAATGAGCAGTGTGAGTAGCATGGCATAATAATTGTACTGATGTCTTCTGCCTCCGTCCGTAGTGTTGAGGCCACTGAAGCTATTTTTGAGGAAGCTTTCATTGTAAGCATACTCCTCCAAGACGTCCATCAGCTGTGAGGGTCCGAGGCCAAGCAAAGCCCCTAAAAATCCCAGACACAAGAGAATCAATTATGGTCCAATAGGAAAAAACAAAATAAACAAAGCATGGTTCATTTTATCCAGAACAGTTTAACGAGGCAATTAATCGAATGGTAATCTTAATTGTCTGCTTGTCTTGGATAGATTTTAACTTGCCATCACAAAACCATTTCTTTAGCCTGGACATATTGTTCTCATTGTTTCTTGAAAGCCATATATCTCCTCCCTACCTACTGTGCATTCTGTACAATGCAGGCAGAAACCAGACTCCCAAGCAACCTTCAGCTAAATAACAGGACCAAGCATTACAAGCTCCATTAAGCCCAAGTATTCCCTATTGTGTAGGGAGCTTTTTTTTTTTCTAAATCACCTCATGTAATTATTACATAACACTGTTCAGTCAAACAAAACTGTCATTTTTGAGTTTTGCAAGTACTCATAATAGTGTTCATAATGAGAAGATAGAAATTGCCTGCAACAATATAAAATTGTGCCAATTTAAAGATTTGTGCACGATTAAAATGTCAAATGAACTGTCTATCATCTACAGCAGTATTTCTCAACCACTAATGAGCCACAAAGCTCCATCTAGTGGGCTGCGAATTTTTTTTCAAGTTGAAGCTAATTTTTACTCATACGGTAGTAGGGTACCGTTGCTGGGTTGCATCTGATGTCACATCCGCCTCATTAAGTTACAGTCACACTACAGCTTGCGATGCTGTGCGATGGGTTATCGATAAAAATGAGGCATTTTGGTGGCGGTATACATGTGAGCTAAAAGTTGAGGTCACACAACAGGTGAACACTTGACTGTCACGACTTTGCACACTTGAGCCTGGCACAGCTCGTTGTGCGCACGCTTGGGACCCATTCATTATGGCAAACACCTGATACTGATTTGAGCACAATCAGCATGCACGGATAAGGACGCTGTTTTCATGGAGGCTTTGCGAAGCATCATCATTATCACTGTCACGGTTGTTTCTTGCCATGTTTATAACACTGTTTAAATACCCTGCTTTCTGTTTTGCTTTTAGAAATATCACGCCTGCTAATAAACACTCTTCCTGCACATAGGTCCGTCTCCTGCTGTCGATCTTGTTGTGTCTTGATCCCCAGATCTTTAACCCAGCCACATATATAAAGTTGTTCTCCTCTATGCTCTTCCAGGTTTTTATCTGTGTCCATGTAGAACGATGTCTGCAGTTTGAGATGTCGGGGAACTCGATGGATGGATAATTTTCCAACTCGTAGGAAAAATCCTTCTTTGTTAACGTGTAAGGATCTAATCCCATTGAGTGGTTTCTATATCCACTTCTTTTGAGTGTACTTCTTGGTTTTAATAACTTGCTTGTTTGCTGAACACAAATATGGCAATAAGTTCTTGTGTTAATGGACCAGACTCCACTTTTGGATCATTAATCCCTTTTGACTGAGAATGCCCTGCATGCATGGGTTTATGTTCACTTCTGGTACATCCATACAGTTTTACATCCATACAATACCTGCAATTAAAAACAGTTTGTTTTTATTGCATTTATCGAATTCCTGGGCTCCCATCTGTAACAGGGAGTGATGTTGCATCCCATTAATACACTTTACAATAGATTATTGGATTCGAATAGAATAGATGAGCCAAAATAATTGGGGATCTTTTTTAATGGGCCCAGACTCGTAACAAGTATGAATAGCTGGGCCTTGAAGCAGAAAAGGTTGAGAACCCCTGTCCTAATCTACAGGATTATATGGAGGAAAAAACAAATATACAGGCAGCTGACGTGTGTAATTCACTTCCAATTTTTAACCAAAGATAAAATAAAGAATGAAAGCCAATATTAGAGCCAAATCATTTGAACCACAAACAATAGATCTGTTTTATATAATAATTCATCTATGCAAATGGGGCTCGGAAGCATTATACTCATCTCATTTTTCTTTCATCCATCTGAGATATGTTATGGTCTGTAAAGACAATTATATGAATTAACAATAATACAAGTTTAAAAAAATGAGTTCAGTCACTCATATGATAAACACCCTTTAACCCATGTATCATCCTGAGCAATAAACATGACAAATTTCTGCAAAACTTCTCAATTAAAACTGTATACTCTGGTTAGGGTGATGTTTCCAAGTTAATGGAATAACTCTCGCCTCAAGGCAACGTAATCAACAAATCATGCATTTATATATTTTAACATGACAACAACAATATTGGATAACTTGTTTTCTGCCTTTCTGTCACTAGATTTATCCAGCTAACTTCTTCAACATGATTAAAAATTCAAGAAGAAAAATAAGTCAGATAATATTGATGCTGAGCAGCAAATCTAATCTTTTCTTGAGGGTTTGAGAAATGCATAATATTAAGATACACTTCAAATTGACAAGGATATGAATGAACATAAAATAAAATATTTTTTATCAAACAAAACATGTTTACACAATGATGTAATACACATCATGCAAGATCAACCTTTAGCTACACCTTCCCGTTAAGATAAAAGTAAATGTACTGTAGATGCACTTCCCAGAAGATACTGAAATAGAGAAAGCAGTAAAAGGACAGGTCAGCATAATTGAACATCATTTTCCATAGCGCTCTGTCCGACGCTGACGTTGTGCCACTCAGTAATGACGAGGAGCTAATATTAGGCTGTTTATTGTAATGGGAAGAAATAGGAAAGAAAAAAGGACAGAGATACTTGTTTTTTTTTTTTAAATGTCTATGAATCAAAGGTCAGCAACATTACAAATTTAAAGAGGGTTAAAGAGCACAGGATGCAGAGTTGTACAATCGATGTAAATTCTTGTGAATTAATAATAAAGCGCCAGTCAGTTAAAGCCATAATGATAGCAAGCCGAAGTATAATTTCTAGACTGTTTTTTTTACATTGTCCAGCCTTTTAAACAGAATAATGATGAACAAATTTCTATCTTTCTCTGTACAAAAAGATAAATCCTTTGAAATCAAACAAAAAACAAATACAGAATGCAGGCATGGATGACATGAAATTTATTAAAATCATGTTGTGCATTATTCTTGGCACATGTCCTAGGAAGACTGAGCTCACAATTTAGAAAATTACATTTACACCAGATCACAAAACAGTGCACACATCGTCGGGGCTGTATTGATCCTATATTTATTCAATCAATATTTTCAACATCTTCCTCATGCAAGACCAGTAGAACCCTAATCACTGCTGCTGCTGCAGTGTACACCAGTGTAACAATAACCCTATAGATCTCTCTCTCTCTCTCTCCAAGTCAGACCTTTCTGAGACAGCTTTGCTCCTTGGTCATGGTCAGGCTCCAGAGTTGTCACAGATCACTAACAACTGCCGAAACCCTTACAAACATTGACAGGTGCTTTAAAATGATTTTCGAAATATATTCATGAACTCATGGTAACTAGATGCACTTCAGGAAATGAAGTCCGTCTCCATGGATTAGCCAAGCGAAAGCGTTCTTACAAACACAGGCTTTTGGACCTTTTTCTTTTGACATGTATCGTGGTTAACAGCCTCTCAGTAGTGGCTCTGTGTGTGTGTGTGTGTGTGTGTGTGTGTGTGTGTGTGAGTGTGAAAGAGATTCCTATGATACAAAGATCATGATAGATAATATCTGAGAGTTTTGAGCTTGTGAGAATATTTGGCCAGTCTGCAAAAGGAAAAAAAAATACATAAACTAAAGAGTTAAATGATTTCCTATTTGTTATCGAGATTAAAGTTAGATTCAGGTATAAGCACAGCATTAATTAACTGCATTAATAAGTATGTCCTCAGGAGGACAGGAAGACAAACGTGTGTGTGAGAGAGATTCCTATGATACCATGATCGTGATACCGTAGATAATATCTGAGAGTTTTGATCTTGTGAGAATATTTGGCCAGCTCACAAAAGGAAAAATATACAAACAAACAAACTAAAGAGTTAAATGGTATCCTATTTATTATTTCCTATTTATTATTGGGATTAAAGTCAACTTCAGTTATAAGCACAGCATTAATAAGTATGTCCTCAGGAGGACAGGAGGGATAAACGTGTGAATGAGAGAGAGTGCGCGCATGCGCATATTATTATATACAAGTGGGGACCAAATTTCCCCATAAGGACATTACTGTTAAAAAAAAAAGAGCCAGAAAGTTTCCTTTTCATGACTGAGGGTAAGATGAGGGTTATGTTACAAAGAATAAAAGGCACAGCATTAATTAACTGCTATAATAATTATGTCAATGGAAGGTCCTCACAGGGATAGTGAAACAAACGTGTGTGTGTGTGTGTGTGCTATGATGCTTGATGGAAAAATTATCCACGAGGGTATTCATCATATCCTTCTGCCTTCTTAAACAGGTACATGGGTTATAATCGCAGAACCTGCAGCACAGCACTGGGTTTAGTTCTGGAAAACTGAACAATGCGTGCAAACTGCTTTATGAGCAAAATAACAAGTGTTCAGAAGAAACAAACTGAATAGCTGTATGAATTTGGACAAAACAGAAGCACGTAGTCCATTTGTGTGACTCTTTCTCTCTCTCTCTCTCTCTCTCTCTCTCTCTCTTTCCATGCACCTCTCCATTACTTCTCTCTCACAGGCGCAGTGCGCGCGCTCATTACGCATCGCTCAGGGGAGAGTTCCAGCGGCTCTTCTGCTTCTGCTGCTGCTGCTGCTTCTTCTAGTAACTTATTGAACTCTCTGTCCAGACAGATGCACACACACACACACACACACTTAAGGCTTGATTACACCCTGAGGGGAAGACCCTCGCTTCCTTACCTTCACGGTGTAAGTTTCATGAACAGTGCAGTTCAGAGCCGGAGGTGTTTTAAATCCACTTTTCTCCAGCGCACGCGCCTGTCCATGCGGAGCAGAAGGATAAATAATAACTCGCTTCTTTCAGCAGCTACTTCATCAATACTTCACCACAACAGGGAAAATAAATAAATAAATAAATAACCAGACTCCTTAAAACTCTCCTTCCGACTTATTCTGATCCGCAGGGGTACTGTGCTGGTCTTGTGCTGGTCTTGTGCTGGTCCTGCACTGGTCCTGTACTGGTTCTCTTCTGTTTCTTCTCTGGAGGTTTTTAAAGTCCTCGCGAGCGCGTGCGTGGCAGGTGGAGAAAGTAAGTGAGTGAGTGAGTGAGTAAGTGAGAGCGCGCGCCTTTACGCATACGCATGCGTCTCTATCTGCCACACAGTGGAGAGGCGGGACAACAAGAGCAAGAGTGGGGCGTGGCGAGTAAAAAAAAAAAAACAATAAACAAACAAATATACATGGACAAGAAGGTCCAGGTTCGAGCCCCGTGGCCGGCGAGGGCCTTTCTGTGTGGAGTTTGCATGTTCTCCCCGTGTCCGCGTGGGTTTCCTCCGGGTGCTCCGGTTTCCCCCACAGTCCAAAGACATGCAGGTTAGGTTAACTGGTGACTCTAAATTGACCGTAGGTGTGACTGTGAGTGTGAATGGTTGTCTGTGTCTATGTTTCAGCCCTGTGATGACCTGGCGACTTGTCCAGGGTGTACCCCGCCTTTCGCCCGTAGTCAGCTGGGATAGGCTCCAGCTTGCCTGCGACCCTGTAGAACAGGATAAAGCGGCTGGAGATAATGAGATGAGATGAAATCCTCAGCTTAAAATGTTTTTGGTTGGTTTTGTTTTCCCCCACAATTTGGGATATCCTTGGAGTCATTGATGGATGTATGATTTGGACATAAGTCTCATAAATATAAAAGAAGTCCAGTGTTTGTGTCGAACCCCATCTTCACACCCTGAAGGTGTTATTTCAACACTCAGCAACTGGACATAATAATAGTACCTATCAATCAACCAGAAACTGGCCCAGTAGGCAGGAGTGGACACCCAAGGGGCAGGAGTGAAAACTTTTTTTAAATGGCACTTAGAGGGCATTAACCTCTCTCTCTCTCTCTCTCTCTCTCTCTCTCTTTAGAGGGCACATTTTGTTCTGGAATTCCTAGAAGGCACGTCACCTCTTTTTTCTCATATGTAGGAAAGCCTATAGGGTACAGTATCTCGTTTTCTGCACTGGTAGGGAACTCTATATGGCATCATGTTTCCATGCAGGTTTAGGAAGCCTATTGGGCACTTCATCATATTTATTGTACACAGGAGAACCCTAGAGAGTACTTCTTCACATTTTCTTGGATGTAGAGAAGTCTATACTGCATCCTTGCCTGTAAGATCACCCTAGAAGGAACGTCTTCACATTTACTTCAATGTAGAGAAGCCTATACTGCATCCTTGCCTGTAAGATCACCCTAGAGGGAACGTCTTCACATTTACTTTGATATAGAGAAGCCTATACTGCATCCTTGCCTGTAAGGGCACCCTAGAGGGCACTTCTTCACATTTTCTTGGATGTAGAGAAGCCTATATTGCACCCTTGCCTGTAAGGGCACCCTAGAGGACATTTCTTCACATTTACTTCGATGTAGAGAAGCCTATACTGTAAGAGCACCCTAGAGGGCATGTCTTCACATTTTCTTTGATATAGAGAAGCCTATATTGCACCCTTGCCTGTAAGGGCACCCTAGAGGACACTTCTTCACATTTACTTCAATGTAGAGAAGCCTATACTGCATCCTTGCCTGTAAGGGTACCCTAGAGGGCACTTCTTCACAATTTATTTGATGTAGAGAAGCCTATACTGCATCCTTGCCTGTAAGAGCACCCTAGATGGAACTTCTTCACATTTTCTTGGATGTAGAGAAGCCTGTACTGCATCCTTGCCTGTAAGGGCACCCTAATGGGCACTTCTTCATGTTGTCTTGCACATTGCAGCACCCTAGAAGGCATTTCATTCTGTTTTTTTTTCCATTTCAATGGCACATTAAAGGGTACTTCATCATGTTTTGTCTACTCTAGGGGTACCCTACCTAGAGAGCTGCCTTTTTGGCAGTAATCGAGGGTTCTTTGAGGGTTATTTGGTTGAAAAAAAACTTGGGCTTTGAAACTTGGTCACACCTAGATTTTGATCACCCCATCCAGCCACTGGACCTACATTTATTCATATTATCCATTGATTTGCTAATCAAATCATGCACTGAAAGGTTCCAGTTGAAATTATGGATTCTCTGAGGTGACTGGCATAGTACTATTTTCTGAGGGGCTCAGGGATGCCAGTCACCGAAGAGAATCCATAATTTCAACCAGAGCCTCTCAGTGCATGGAATATTTTATTTATATCCCTCATCAAAAAATTCCAAACTAAAAGTGTAAAGATTGAATCTTAACATAAACTCACTGGAGGCAGCCATGTTTGTTGTTTACATCAGAGCGACCTTCGACTTGCGCATTTACAATGTACCATGTTATCGCTTTTTTTAAACCTTTATTATTATTTTCTCATTATTTAATTTTTTTTTACCATGTTATCGCCTGCCTTGCAAGGCATGATCATGATATGTAGATCTACACACACAGAAATGCTCATGGAGCCACAGCTGTGATTTGAGTCAGCCATATAGCTTGAAATTGTGATGTCAGTCATGAGGATTTTTTGATGACAGATACAATACATTTTATCCCTCACCAAAAAATGTCCCATGCAGGGATTGGCCAAGGATGGCTCACTTGACATGAAATAGTTCCACCAATGTATCTTGGAACATCAAAAATTAAAAAAAAAATGGATATGGTGTGAGTCAGTATATAGTATAATACAGTGGTGCTAGAAAGTTTGTGAACCCTTTAGAATTTTCTATATTTCTGCATAAATATGACCTAAAACATCATCAGATTTTCACACAAGTCCTAAAAGTAGATAAAGAGAACCCAGTTAAACAAATGAGACAAAAATATTATACTTGGTCATTTATTTATTGAGGGAAATAATCCAATATTACATATCTGTGAGTGGCAAAAGTATGTGAACCTCTAGGATTAGCAGTTAATTTGAAGGGGAAATGTTAGGGTTTTGCTGGGATTCGAACCTGGTTCGTTGGTGTGATAATCCAGCAAACCCCCACTAGGCCACCAGGGGGATGACTCAAATGCAGAGGCGTGAGGCGGAAGTAGAAAAAGAATCAAAAGGTTTATTTAAACTATATACACTATATACAGGGCAAAACAAAAGACAAAAAAAAACCAAAGAGTATAATCCAAAAGAAAAGCAAAGTGCAAAAATACAAAAGCTAAGAAGATCAAAAAACACAGTACAAAGGAAACTGGAGATAAACATAACAGCACAAAGACTCCGTGACAAGAGGACTGAACTCAGGGGTATAAATAGACAAACTAATTAAGGACACAGGTGAAGATAATTAGGCAATTAACACAAACACAAAACACAGGAACAGTGGCGGCCTCTAGAGGCCAAAATAAACACGACATGAAAAGGAAATAACAGCGGCCTCTAGAGGCCAAAACAGTCCTAGTCCTAACAGGACCCCCCCCTCTAGGAGCGTCTCCTGACGTTCCCAGGGCGATCCGGATGGGCCGAATGGAAGTCCCGACATAGTTCTTTATCAAGGACATCCCGAGCAGGAACCCAGCAGCGCTCCTCAGGACCATAGCCCTCCCAGTCCACCAGATATTGCAACCCGCCGCGGACCCGGCGGGAGTCAAGCAGGCGATTCACAGTGAACACAGTCTGCCCCTGGAAGATGCGGGGGGGTGGGGGGTTCCTAGGGGCAGGGGCATACGTAGACGTCAGTACGGGCCGTAACAGGGAAACATGGAAAGTGGGGTTGATCCTCAGAGTCCGGGGCAACTGGAGCCGGTAGGAGACAGGGTTCACCCTGCGCACCACCTTGAAGGGGCCAATGTAGCGAGGAGCAAGCTTGCGGTTCTCCACCCGCAGTGGAAGGTCCTTAGTGGACAGCCAAACACGCTGCCCAGGGCGGAAAGCGTGTGCAGGTCTTCTATGGCGGTTGGCCTGAGTCTGGTTGGTTCTGGAGGTCTGTATGAGGGTCTTCCTGACCTTGCTCCAGGTCTTGCGACACCGTCTCACATATTGGTTGACCGAGGGCACCCCCGCGTCCTCCTCCTGGTCCGGGAACAGAGGTGGCTGGAACCCGAATTGGCACTGGAATGGCGACAGCTTGGTGGCCGATGACTGCAGGGTGTTGTGGGCGTACTCCGCCCATGGCAGCCAGGTGCTCCACGATGTCGGGTTATCCATAGCCAGGCCTCGCAGGGTGGTTTCCAGGTCCTGGTTGAGCCTCTCCGTCTGACCATTGGACTGTGGGTGAAACCCAGAGGAGAGGCTGGCAGTGGCTCCGATGACCTTGCAGAACCCGTGCCACACTCGGGAGGAGAACTGGGGCCCTCGGTCTGAGACGATGTCCTGTGGAAGACCAAAGACTCGGAAGACATGATTAAACAAAAGTTTCGCAGTTTCAAGAGCAGAGGGGAGTTTGCACAGTGGTATGAAGCGGCAGGCCTTGGAGAATCTGTCAACTAAGACCAAAATGACCGTGTTACCTTGTGACTCAGGGAGACCCGTGATAAAGTCGACTGCCACGTGGGACCAGGGACGCCGGGGAATGGTCAGAGGATGCAGGAGACCCTGGGGACGCTGTCGTGGGTTCTTGGTTCTGGTGCAAACCTCACAGGACAGGACAAATGACCTTACTTCCTTCTCCATGTTAGGCCACCAGAAGCGTCTTTTCAGGAAGTCCAGGGTCCTCCGAGCTCCCGGGTGGGCGGTGAGAGGGGAAGAGTGACCCCACTGGAGAACCTTGGCCCGGGCTTGATGTGGGACGTACAAGAGGCCTGGTGGCCCCGTCCCAGGACCGGGGTCCTGGCGTTGGGCTCGTCGGACAGCCTCCTCAATACCCCAGCGGACAGGGGCCACAATCCGGGACACAGGGATAATGGGCCCGACTTCATTCTCCCTGTTAGTGGCAGAGAACAGTCTGGACAGTGCGTCAGGTTTGGTGTTCTTGGAGCCGGGGCGGTATGAGAGGGTGAAGTCAAACCGACTGAAAAACAGGGCCCACCTAGCCTGTCGAGGGTTCAGTCTCTTGGCTTGCTGGAGGTACTCCAGGTTCTTGTGGTCAGTCCAAACCAGGAATGGATGTTGTGCTCCCTCCAGCCAGTGCCTCCACTCCTCAAGGGCCAGTTTGACCGCTAGCAGTTCTCGATCCCCCACATCGTACCGGGACTCAGCAGGACTCAGGCGGTGGGAGAAGTAAGCGCAGGGGTGCAGCTTTCCTTCCGAACGTTGAGAGAGCACCGCGCCGACACCACTGTCCGAGGCGTCCACCTCCACGATGAATGGTTGGGAGGTGTCCGGGAGAACCAGAATGGGTGCCGTGCAGAAGCGGTCCTTGAGGTCTTTGAACGCCTTTTCTGCCTGAGGAGACCAGCCATAAGATCCACCTGTCCCTTTGGTGAGGTCTGACATGGGTGCTGCCACAGAACTGAAGTTCCTGATGAACTTGCGGTAGAAGTTAGCGAATCCTAAGAACCGCTGAACCTCCTTAACGGACTTGGGAGTGGGCCAATCCCAGACGGCCAGGGTCTTGGCAGGGTCCATTTGGAGTTGGCCTGTCCGTACAATAAATCCCAGAAAGGAGACCTCGGGAACATGAAATTCGCATTTCTGGGCCTTGGCGAACAGATTGTTCTGTAGCAGCCTCTGGAGAACCTGGCGGACATGGTGGCGGTGCTCCTGCACGGTCTTGGAAAAGATAAGGATGTCGTCGAGGTAGACAAAAACGTATAGGTTAATCATGTCCCTTAAGACGTCGTTGATTAGGGCCTGAAAAACAGCTGGTGCGTTGGTGAGTCCGAAGGGCATCACCTGGTATTCGTAGTGCCCAGACGGGGTGTTAAAGGCAGTCTTCCACTCATCTCCCTGTCGGATACGGATGAGGTGGTATGCGTTCCGTAGGTCCAACTTGGTGAAGACGGTGGCGCCTTGGAGCAGGTCGAAAGCTGTGGACATCAGCGGAAGGGGATATCGGTTGCGCACAGTGATCTTATTCAGGCCCCTGTAATCAATACATGGTCGGAGCCCCCCATCCTTCTTGCCGACAAAGAAGAAGCCGGCTCCAGCAGGTGAAGTGGAGGGTCGAATAAACCCAGAGACCAGGGCATCTTTGAGGTATTCCTCCATGGCCTTGCGTTCTGGCTGAGAGAGTGAAAACAGTCTGCCACGAGGAGGGGTAGTCCCAGGGAGCAAGTCGATGGCACAGTCGTAGGCCCGGTGCGGAGGAAGAACGGCGGCCCTGCTCTTGCTGAAAACTTCCTTGAGATCCCAGTACTCTGTGGGAACTTGAGATAACTCGGTGAGATCAGGGGGCTCGGCAGGAGACACAGGAGAGCTAGAGAGCAGACAAGAGGCATGGCATGCAGGGCCCCATTCCACGACCTGGCTTGTTACCCAGTCTATGCGAGGGTTGTGGCGAATAAGCCAAGGAAGGCCTAGAATAACTGGGAACTCAGGTGAAGGAATCAGGTGCAGGGATATTTCTTCCTTGTGACCTTGAGACTGGAGGAAGACTGGAGAAGTAACTTGGGTGACTCTTCCATCACCTAACGCTTGGCCATCGAGGGCAGACACAGACAGTGGGACTTCAAGAGGTGCAGTAGGTATATTGATGCTTTGGGCGAAGTGAATATCCATAAAGTTCCCAGCCGCCCCTGAGTCTATCAAAGCTTGACAAGAGTGGACAGACTCACCCCAGGAGATGGAGACCGGGATGTAGATTCCTTGGCCAGGGAGTCCGGGAGAGAGGGTAGGCCCCGTCACAACCCTCCCTCGGCTGGACGGGGCGGTCCTTTTCCCAATAGTTCGGGACATGATGCTCGGAAGTGACCAGGCTTGCCACAGTAGATGCAGCACTTGTCCCTCCTTCTGCGCTCCCTCTCAGATGCGGAGAGGCGAGTACGACCCACTTGCATGGGTTCTGGACAGTCACTGAAGGAGGTAGATGGTCTCCAGGTAGAGGTAGGGAGGCTGGGGGGGCTCAAGGCTTGGTGGCGTTCTCTCATCCTGTTGTCCAGACGAATAGCATGTGAGATGAGGGTTTCGAGGTCACTTGGGCATCCAATAGAGGCCAGACCGTCCTTGATGGGGTCAGACAGACCATGGTGGAAGGCTGACACCAGGGCAGTCTCGTTCCATCCACTTACTGCTGCGAGTGTTCGGAACGAGATGGCGTAATCTGCGACGCTTCCTCCTTGCCGGATGGACATGAGCTTTCGGGCTGCGTCGGTACTGATGTCTGCCTGATCGAAGACCCGAAGCATCTCTTCAGAAAACAGCTGGAAATCAAAGCACTCAGGTCCCTGTCTTTGCCAGATAGCAGTAGCCCAGGCTCGCGCCTTACCAGCTAATAAGGTGATCACAAAGGCAATCTTGCGGCGATCCGTAGTGTAGGTGGTAGGCTGAAGCTCAAAGGTGAGTTGACACTGGGTAAGGAACTCTCGGCACTCACTGTGCTTGCCGTCATACCTCTGTGGTGCAGGAAGGCTGGGTTCGCGAGGTGAAGAAGGCAGCATTGCAGGAGGCACTGGAGCAGGAGTGGGAGCTGGATCAGGAGCAGGAACTGGATCAGGAGCAGGAACTGGATCAGGAGCAGGAGATGCAGGCAGAGATGTCAGCTGTGCCAGGGTTTTCCCAATTTGCTGAAGCAGTTCCTCGTGGCGAGCGAGGGCCTCACGTTGGCTGGTGAGCGTACGTCCATGAGCGTCCATGGTCGCTCCGAAGCGTGTCAAAGCTGCCATAATTCCCTGAAGGTTGGCCGGGTAGACAGTTGAAGCAGCCTCTGCTGAGTCGGTCATGACGGAGTCTTTCTGTTAGGGTTTTGCTGGGATTCGAACCTGGTTCGTTGGTGTGATAATCCAGCAAACCCCCACTAGGCCACCAGGGGGATGACTCAAATGCAGAGGCGTGAGGCGGAAGTAGAAAAAGAATCAAAAGGTTTATTTAAACTATATACACTATATACAGGGCAAAACAAAAGACAAAAAAAAAACCAAAGAGTATAATCCAAAAGAAAAGCAAAGTGCAAAAATACAAAAGCTAAGAAGATCAAAAAACACAGTACAAAGGAAACTGGAGATAAACATAACAGCACAAAGACTCCGTGACAAGAGGACTGAACTCAGGGGTATAAATAGACAAACTAATTAAGGACACAGGTGAAGATAATTAGGCAATTAACACAAACACAAAACACAGGAACAGTGGCGGCCTCTAGAGGCCAAAATAAACACGACATGAAAAGGAAATAACAGCGGCCTCTAGAGGCCAAAACAGTCCTAGTCCTAACAGGAAATTAGAGTCAGGCATTTTCAATCAATGGGTTGACAGTCAGGTGTGAGTGGGCACCCTGTTTTATTTAAAGAACAGGGATCTATCAAAGTCTGATCTTCACAACACATGTTTGTGGAAGTGTATCATGGCACGAACAAAGGAGATTTCTGAGGACCTCAGAAAAAGCGTTGTTGATGCTCATCAGGCTGGAAAAGGTTACAAAACCATCTCTAAAGAGTTTGGACTCCACCAATCCACAGTCAGACAGATTGTGTACAAATGGAGGAAATTCAAGACCATTGTTACCCTCCCCAGGAGTGGTTGACCAACAAAGATCACTCCAGGAGCAAGGTGTGTAATAGTCAACGAGGTCACAAAGGACCCCAGGCTAACTTCTAAGCAACTGAAGGCCTCTCTCACATTGACTAATGTTAATGTTCATGAGTCCACCATCAGGAGAACACTGAAAAACAATGGTATGCATGGCAGGGTTGCAAGGAGAAAGCCACTGCTCTCCAAAAAGAACATTGCTGCTCATCTGCAGTTTGCTAAAGATCATGTGGACAAGCCAGAAGGCTATTGGAAAATTGTTTTGTGGACGGATGAGACCAAAATAGAACTTTTTGGTTTAAATGAGAAATTATATGTTTGGAGAAAAGAAAACACTGCATTCCAGCATAAGAACCTTATCCCATCTGTGAAACATGGTGGTGGTAGTATCATGGTTTGGGCCTGTTTTGCTGCATCTGGGCCAGGACGGCTTGCCATCATTGATGGAACAATGAATTCTGAATTATACCAGCGAATTCTAAAGGAAAATTTCAGGACATCTGTCCATGAACTGAATCTCAAGAGAAGGTGGGTCATGCAGCAAGACAACAACCCTAAGCACACAAGTTGTTCTACCAAAGAATGGTTAAAGAAGAATAAAGTTAATGTTTTGGAATGGCCAAGTCAAAGTCCTGACCTTAATCCAATGGAAATGTTGTGGAAGGACCTGAAGCGAGCAGTTCATGTGAGGAAACCCACCAACATCCCAGAGTTGAAGCTGTTCTGTACAGAGGAATGGGCTAAAATTCCTCCAAGCTGGTGTGCAGGACTGATCAACAGTTACCGGAAACGTTTAGTTGCAATTATTGCTGCACAAGGGGGTCACACCAGATACTCAAAGCAAAGGTTCACATCCAGTACAGTGGATATAAAAAGTGTACACACCCCGTTAAAATGACAGGTTTTTTTATGTAAAAAAATTAGACCATGATAAATAATTTAAAAACTTTTCCCATCTTTAATGTGATCTATAACCTGAACAATTAAATTGAAAAACAAACAAATCTGTTAGGGGGGAAAACATTTTTTTTTAATACGTACAATAAGCTGGTTGCATAAGTGTGCATACCCTTAAAATATTACTTTGTTGAAGCGCTTGGCAATATTTGCCCACTCTTCCTTGCAAAAGCGCTCCAAATCTGTCAGATTGCGAGGACATCTCTTGTGCACAGCCATCTTCAGGTCACCCCACAGATTTTCAGTTGGATTTAGGTCTGGGCTCTGGCTGGGCCATTCCAAAACTTTAATTTTCTTCTGGTGAAGCCATTCTTTTGTTGATTTCAATGTATGCTTGGAGTCATTGCCATGCTGAAAGATGAAATTCATCTTCAGCTTTCTAGCAGACACCTGAAGGTTTTGGGCCAAACTTGACTGATATTTTGAACTGTTCATAATTCTCTCCATCTTGACTAAAGCCCCTGTTCCAGCTGAAGAAAAACAACCCCAAAACATGATGCTGCCACCACCATGCTTCACCGTGGATACGGTGTTCTTTTGGTGATCCGCAGTGTTGTTTTTGCACCAAGCATACCTTTTGGAATTACGGCAAAACGTTCAACCTTGGTTTCATCAGACCGTAACACATTTTCCCACATGCTTTTGGGAGAGTTGATGTATTTTTTTGCAAAATTTTAGCCAGGCTGGGATGTTTTTCTTTGTAAGAAAAGGCTTCCATCTTGCGACCCTACCCCACAGTCCAGACATATGGAGAATACAGGAGATTGTTGTCACATGTAGTACACAACCAGTACTTGCCAGAAATTCCTGCAGCTCCTTCAGTGTTGCTGTCGGCCTCTCGGCAGCCTCCCTGACCAGTTTTTATCTTGTCTTTTCATCAATTTTGGAGGGACGTCCAGTTCTCGGTAATGTTACTGTTGTCCCATATTTTCTTCACTTCTTGACGGTCTTCACTGTGCTCCATGGTATATCTAATGCTGTGGAAATGTTTTTGTACCCTTCTCCTGACTGATACCTTTCAACAATGAGATCCCTGTGATGCTTTGTAAGCTCTCTGTGAACCCTGGCTTTTGCTGGAGGAGCAACTGAGTAAATGTCTGAACTTTATTTGGGGTTAATCAGAGTCATTTTAATTGACGGCAGGTGTGAACCCAAAAAGACTGAATGCTGAAATTAAATCAAAAGGTGCTTCAACAAAGTATTAGTTTAAGGGTGTGCACACACATGCATCCAGCTTATTGTACGTTTTTTTTTATTTTTTATGTTTTCCCCCATAACAGATTTATTTGTTTTTAATTGAATTTCACAGGTTATAGGGCACATTAAAGGTAGGAAAAGTTTTGAAATTATTTATCATTGTCTCTTTTTTTTTTTTTTACATCAGAAAAACCTATAATTTTAACGGGGTGTGTACACTTTTTATATCCACTGTAGTATGTATACTATACTTGTATATAGGATATTACAGGGTTGCATGAAGACAGGAAGTTTATCTTTGAGTCTTTGAGTGGTGAATATATTCATGAGTGAGAGAAGCAAATGAGTGAAATATTTTCGACACGAGAAGATAAACTTAATATCTTCAAGCCAACATGTGATTTTATATATATATATATATATATATATATATATATATATATATATATATATATATATATATATATGTATGTATGTATGTATATATATCAGGGATTCTTGAGATGAGGGACAAAACTTGTCCGGGAGATAAAACTCATTGTAATGATTAAAATGTGTTTAGAAAATGTCAAATAACTTGATTAAACAATAAAACAACAACATATATATACTACAAAATGTTAATTAATGTTTTTTTACACATATATTGTATTTTAAATAGCCTAGTGTGCTGCCTGAACCTAAAAATACCCATGTCCGAAAGCACGTTTCATGACTTCACAATACTTAAATAATTGTTTAAAGTACATTAAAACAAACAAAATTGCCACTGTGATCATGTATTTTAAATGAATATTCAACCTGCGTAAGAACCAACCATTTAAAAAATATATTTATGTACTTTTTACGGGATTGAAATGGTGTCCGGACTTTCTGTCAACACCATAAGATTTTTCTAAAAAGGCAAAAAATCAGGCATTATAGTGGCCAACTCACATTCTAAGGACCCCTTTTCTGCTCCCTGTGTGGTGGACATGCCATGAGGGCTCTGCTCTGGTAAGTTAATATTTCACATATTTGTGTTAAATTATCTTCTTTTACAAAACCACCTATGTCACAACCATAGAGTGTCAACACCATGGTCGATAAAATTCAAGGTTTATGTGATTTTATTCAGAAATAAAAGTTTAATCTAACTTTATTTTGGAGGCCATAAGCAGCTGGTGAAAAACAAGATGGCTCCTGCAAAGAAAACACATGTTATGATGAAAAGTTGAAGATTTCGTCAACTCCGTAAGACTCCATCAGACGTCAACTCCATAAGAAAATTTGTCTTATGGAGTTGACCACTTAACTTATGGTGTTGACAAATGGGACTTGAATGTATTATTTACCCATTTAATTAAATTTTATACATTGACATTGTAGTTTTATTATTTTATATTTTAATAACATACATTCATTCAATATGAAATACACAGAAGATAATTATTTCTTTTGTAATACTGAATTCAGTCTGTATGTACTGTGTGTGTGCGCGTGCGTGCGTGTGTTCATTATGTGAGAAATAAGTAAGTTACAATACAATACACGTTATGTTTTCCATTTAAGGTGCTTAAATAACGAAGAGCTTTTGTATTATTTGAACATTCATATTTGTTGAATATGGTATAATTATTATTATGCTGATTTCAATCTGCCTATTATAAGGAAAGTAAGTCAAGTACACACATGTATACATGTACATGTTTTGAGTCTCTCTCTCTCTCTCTCCCCCCCTCTCTCTATATATATAGTAGAGAGAGAGAGAGAGAGAGAGTCTCAAAACATGTATACATGTGTGTACTTGACTTACTTTCCATATATATGTGTGTGTGTGTGTGTGTGTGTGTGTGTGTGTGTGTGTTCATGCCATGACATTGGATGAGTTCAAGATTTTCAGAGATGTTTACATTCAAAGGCTGAATTACTGAATGTTCTTTGTCCATGATCCACATATTTGATGAGATGGACTGTTCAAGAGCTTAGAAAAGTCTACTGCCCAGTTACTGTTTTTAAAGTGGGTGTGAGTGCAAAAAAATGAGTTTTTGAAGTTCAATGGTCATGGTAAATGAAGTTATACCCTGTTCTCTTCTAATCCGTCAACACCGTAAGATGTGTGTCAACTCCGTCAACAGCTCGTCAACTCCATAAGATGAGTTTTCTTTTCATTTTTGTTTTTAAAAGGAGATTTTATTATATTGTCTCAGATTATCTCAATAAAAACACTGCATTTCCTAAATGAATTTGTAATTTTTATATAGCTGAATACCATTGTCTGTTTTTTAGATTAAAAACTAAATGTGAAAATGTATATTTCCCCACTAATAATAAGCAATAGCTCCATAATTTATTTATTTTAAGTAATCGTAGTAGTTTGAAAATGTGGATAGATCAGCACAGATTAAAATTATCTCCAATATTCAAAAGAACTGCAATAATTTTATTCAAAATACATATTTTCTAGGTTTCTGTGTGTCTTATGGTGTTGACAAAATTCCATGCTTGTCCAGCAATCATGACAAAAATGTTAAAAATGTTAAACCTGGGAGATTGTATTTTGACAGCATTAAAAGGCCAACATCTGGGGCAACTATAATATATAAATATATTTTGGAAAAATAAACATTTTATTTTTAGAAATTAAAAACCCATTTTATCCCTTGTCTCAAGAATCCCTGATATATAAAATAATGCTGCTGCACTCAGTTGTATTTTTGCACATGGACAATCCTCTGATAAACTGCACCATTTTTCAATGTTTTTTTCTGTCTTCCCCATTTACCACCCTACATATCATGCTGCTACCACTCATTTTGTATTCTTGTCATACGAAGACTATCATATCCATCCATTATGTTCATTAAAACAACCCCGCTTCCAAAAAAAAGTTGGGACAAAGTACAAATTGCAAATAAAAACGGAATGCAATGATGTGGAAGTTTCAAAATTCCATATTTTATTCATAGAACATAGATGACATATCAAATGTTTAAACTGAGAAAATGTATCATTTAAAGAGAAAAATTAGGTGATTTTAAATTTCATGACAACAACACATCTCAAAAAAGTTGGGACAAGGCCATGTTTACCACTGTGAGACATCCCCTTTTCTCTTTACAACAGTCTGTAAACGTCTGGGGACTGAGGAGACAAGTTGCTCAAGTTTAGGGATAGGAATGTTAACCCATTCTTGTCTAATGTAGGATTCTAGTTGCTCAACTATCTTAGGTCTTTGTTGTCGTATCTTCTGTTTTATGATGCGCCAAATGTTTTCTATGGGTGAAAGATCTGGACTGCAGGCTGGCCAGTTCAGTACCCGGACCCTTCTTCTACGCAGCCATGATGCTGTAATTGTTGCAGTATGTAGTTTGGCATTGTCATGTTGGAAAATGCAAGGTCTTCCCTGAAAGAGACGTCGTCTGGATGGGAACATATGTTGCTCTAGAACCTGGATATACCTTTCAGCATTGATGGTGTCTTTCCAGATGTGTAAGCTGCCCATGCCACACGCACTAATGCAACCCCATACCATCAGAGATGCAGGCTTCTGAACTGAGCGCTGATAACAACTTGGGTTGTCCTTCTCCTCTTTAGTCCAAATGACACGGCGTCCCTGATTTCCATAAAGAACTTCAAATTTTGATTCGTCTGACCACAGAACAGTTTTCCACTTTGCCACAGTCCATTTTAAATGAGCCTTGGCCCAGAGAAGACGTCTGCGCTTCTGGATCATGTTTAGATACGGCTTCTTCTTTGAACTATAGAGTTTTAGCTGGCAACGGCGGATGGCACGGTGAATTGTGTTCACAGATAATGTTCTCTGGAAATATTCCTGAGCCCATTTTGTGATTTCCAATACAGAAGCATGCCTGTATGTGATGCAGTGCCGTCTAAGGGCCCGAAGAACACGGGCACCCAGTACAGTTTTCCGGCCTTGACCCTTACGCACAGAGATTCTTCCAGATTCTCTGAATCTTTTGATGATATTATGCACTGTAGATGATGATATGTTCAAACTCTTTGCAATTTTACACTGTCGAACTCCTTTCTGATATTGCTCCACTATTTGTTGGTGCAGAATTAGGGGGATTGGTGATCCTCTTCCCATCTTTACTTCTGAGAGCCGCTGCCACTCCAAGATGCTCTTTTTATACCCAGTCATGTTAATGACCTATTGCCAATTGACCTCATGAGTTGCAATTTGGTCCTCCAGCTGTTCCTTTTTTGTACCTTTAACTTTTCCAGCCTCTTATTGCCCCGTCCCAACTTTTTTGAGATGTGTTGCTGTCATGAAATTTCAAATGAGCCAATATTTGGCATGAAATTTCAAAATGTCTCACTTTCAACATTTGATATGTTGTCTATGTTCTATTGTGAATACAATATCAGTTTTTGAGATTTGTAAATTCTTGCATTCCGTTTTTATTTACAATTTGTACTTTGTCCCAACTTTTTTGGAATCGGGGTTGTAATATAGGATCCGTGAAACTGGTTAAAAAGAGGTACCATAAAGAAAGAAACATAAGAACTTTTAACTGCTGCACAAGATCAAGTATTATGAACAAACAGCATCAAGAACAGAGTAGACAAGAACAATGTGTCCCCGATGTGACAATTTTGTGGAGAAAGAGAACAGACAGTTAGTCATCTAACACCAGAATGCAAGAAATTAGCGCAAAAAGAATATAAAATGTTGAGACATGATAAGGTTGGACAAGCCATTCATTGGAAGCTCTGTCAGAAGTTCAGTCTCCCAAGCAGGGATAAGTGGTATGACCACACTCTGGAAGCGGTAATGGAAAATGATCAAGTGCAAGTACTATGGGACTTCAGGGTTCAAACAGCCCACCATCTTGAACATAATAGACCTGTTATGGTAGTACTGGAGAAGGAGGGGAGAACATGTAATGTAATCGACATAGCATGCCCCTTTGACATGCGAGTGTTGGAAAAGGAACATGAAAAAATTGAATAATATCAAGACCTTAAAAGAGAGATTGGGAAGATCTGGAACTGCAGGAGAGTAAATGTGGTGCCAGTTGTTATTGGAGCACTTGGAACAATCACGAAGAACTTCAAAGCATCGATTAACAAAATTGGATTGAATGACAGCAATGCGTTGCTTCAGAAAGCTTACTTGTTGGGAACAGCAAAGATTTTAAGAAAGTCACCTGACACCTGAGGCTATAGGCTATAGCTTGATGTCGAGATTACGAAAACCACGTTAACAGCTTATCGTGTGAATTGTTGAATAATAATAATAATGGGTGGCACGGTGGTGTAGTGGTTAGCACTGTTGCCTCACGACAAGAAGGTCCTGAGTTCGAGCCCAGTGGCTGATGGGGGCCTTTCTGTGTGGAGTTTGCATGTTCTCCCCGTATCTGTGTGGGTTTCTTCTGGGTGCTCTGGTTTCCCCCACAGTCCAAAGACATGCAGGTTAGGTTAACTGGTGACTCTAAATTGACTGTAGGTGTGAATGTGAGTGTGAATGGTTGTTTGTCTCTTTGTGTCAGCCCTGCGATGGCCTGGCGACTTGTCCAGGGTGTACCCCACCTCTCGCCCATAGTCAGTTGGGATAGGCTCCAGCTTGCCCGCAACCCTGCACAGGACAAGTGGTTATGGATAATGGATGGATGGATGGATAATAATGATAATAATAATAATAATAATAATAATACATTATTATTAATGTTACACCATTAACACTTGGGGTTTATCAATATCATGCAGTCAGTTTTTAATTAATTAATTAATTAATTAATTACTTAATTAATTAATTAATTAATTAATTAATTTTTAACCTAGCCTAATAATAAGCATCTATGCTACACAGGTGCAGACTGTCTGACAAAGTAACATGACAAACTTTCAAATCAAGCTCTCCAAAACTTTTGAGCTGTATAAAAACAAGTGGTGCAAAATCCATTTGCTGCTCTGTGTATCCCAGAGGAGACAACTTCTGCCTATTTCATATGAACTGTGGAGTTAAATAAACTGAGAAGTTCAGTCTCATAACAGATTGCTTTTGATACTATTTGATAATGGCCAGTGTCAGTCATTGGGTTCGAACCCAGAACTTTCTTGCTGTGAGGCGGCAGTGCTAACCACTATGCCACCGTGCTGCCGAGATTAGTCTCCAGACCACTTTTTGAAGGTCTCGTCTCGTCTCAGATTCAGCCACATTTCTACTTCGACCATATTTCTACACCCTGGACAAGTCACCAGATCATCACAGGGCTGACACATAGAGACAAACAACCATTCACACTCACATTCACACCGACAGTCAATTTATCCATCCATCCATTATCTGTAGCTGCTTATCCTGTGCAGGGTCACAGGCAAGCTGGAGCCTATCCCAACTGACTATGGGCAAGAGGCAGGGTACACCCTGGGCAAGTCGCCAGGTTATCGCAAGGCTGACACAGAGACAAACAACCATTCACACCTACGGTCAATTTAGAGCCACCAATTACCCTAACCTGCATGTCTTTGGACTGTGGGGGAAACTGGAGCACCCAGACAAAACTCACACAGACACGGGGAGAACATGCAAACTCCACACAGAAAGGTCATCATCAGCTACTGGGCTCGAACCCAGAATCTTCTTGCTGTGAGGTGACAGTGCTAACCACTACACCACCGTGCTGCCGAGATTAGTCTCAAGACCACTTTTTGAAGGTCTCGGTCTGGGCTCGGATTCGACCATATTTCTACTCCATCTTGTCTCAGATATAGAGGACTCATGATTTTATTTCAAGACCAGTCAAGACCACAACTGTAGAGATATCATTATATTGCCTATGCATTGTTTGATTTATTTCTGAACATCATTACTATGATTGGATGTAAAACATCCTGCTTCACATGCAACCAATAACATGACTCATTACTAATTCGAAATTTTTCGTGCCTGTTAACAGCCGTCACCCCTCCCTGCCCTCCTTCACACACACTGGTCTAGTCCTGGTCTTGACTTGGTTTCACCCTACTTTGGTCTTGGTCCTGACTTGGTCTCAACCCCTCAAAGTCTTGGTCTTGTCTATGTCTTGGTCATGACTTGGACTTGGTTTAAGTGGTCTTGACTACAACACTACTTGCAGGTTTTTCTTCCTAAGTAAAACAGCATGCCAAATCTTCAGATTTAGTTTCAGATTTAGGATTATGTTAAAACTATCAAGATTAGACTTGCCAGACAGCCATAGAGTGCACAGCATTTTGAAGCTAAAGAGATGATAAAGTCCTACTATGTAAAAAAAAAATATCTGTGATGTTGGTAGAATTTGATTGGTCTCATCTTTCTATAAAAATATGCAAAGCAGGTGCATGTGTTTCAACACTGGGGAGTCTATTAATCAGTCTGAATGCATCTTCAAGGCCTGTTTGCTTGGTGTTTAAGCCCGGTGCACATGGGCAATTTTTTGTCACAAGCGTATTGCGATTTTTGGATGCAAGTTTCTCCTCTCGGTGTAGCTGCATGTGCGCATTGTCTGCGACCAGTGGGCGATTTGGGGAGGGGGATGCAAGTCATATGGAAATCACAACATTTTTTTTTTGTCCATACCACTTCCATGGAAGTCACCATCTTGAGTAAAGAAAATCACATGACTACTTCGCAGGTGGGGATTGGCTTAGCCTTTGGAGGTGATTGCTTCGTTATTGCAAAGACACACACACATGGCAATATTGATTTTTTTTTGTTGCAGAATATCAAGCAGGTTTGATACCTGCGATCTGTTGCAAGCAACAAAAAATCACCATCACAAATATCCACACACAAAGCAATTTTTCGCTCACATCAAAAAGTTGCACAACCAAGCGATGGAAAATCGGCCGTGTGTGCCGGGCTTTAGCAAAAATAGACATGAGACAAGAATAAAAAAATGAGGCTGTGCAAATTATGCAGTGTTTAATCTGAAAACAGATGCAATATGAAACAATTCTGTGGCCCCATGCATGAACCTGATAACCCACATATTTTTAAAAATGAGAAAATTGAATCTGAATATAATAATCCGTAAATTTGATATCAGTCAACCAGACATAGATTTGAGGTTTGTAAGGGTTTCATTAACATGTCTCCAGTTAGTCTGAAAATTGCACTGGTGAAAATTTTAAACAGCTAAGAAAAATACAGATATATGTATATGAGGTGAATATCCCCAATGAAGAATCTGGTGCATGAACCTGACAACCCTCAGGTTGTCAGGTTCATTCACGGTAAAACATTAAAAAAGTAGCATTACTACTTGGTTACAAAGTAATACTTTATTAACTGCAAACAACAACAACATGGTTTCAAATGAAACAACTGAATAATGAAGAAACTTGTGAAATCATCTAGTTTTAAGCCTTCCACAGCTAGTTTATATGGTATAGGCCCCAATGGCATTGCACACCGGTCCATATACTATGTCTTCTATTTTGTTGTAGGACCGCACGAAATATAAGCAGCAATACACACATAATTCCCATTTCAAATGTGATAGGCGTAGTAAGCCAGCCTACAGCGGTCCAGATAAATTTAATGCGTCCCACACAATGTAAATGTTGAAAATTTTTAATTCTAGTACTGCTTGGTTGTTCTGTGATCACAGATATATATACATACCTCTAAGGATTTCACTAATAACTTCCTGAAAGGACAGCCTTCTTGCAGCTGTCTTTGCACGTCTTCCCATGAGCGCTGCCATGTTGGATTTTGTTGGTTGTCAGGTTCATGCATGGAAAAATATTTTGATTATATGCTCAGCAGATAGTGCTGCTACCTGTATTACAGAAGTGGAACTAATTATCGGTTCGTCAATTTCAGGGAAGGCAGATATTGATATGAACTGTTCAGAGACATGCCCAACTAAAATTTTTGGAACAAGTGGGTTGTCAGGTTCATGCATGGGGCCACAGAATTGTCCTTCATTGTTTTGTAATATTAGCATTATTTGGTGTTTGATGGGTATGGGTGGTGCACACAGTCAAAAGAAAAGAAGTGTAAGACTATCAGAACTCTCTAATAATAAAATTTTGTCATTCTGGTCAACCAACTATCATTCTTTGCTCATGTTGCTGACTTGAACTGAGCCATGTGGGTTTTTCATTTATAAAATGGTGGATAATTGTATACTTGTTCAACTGCTTGTCATATCAAAACTGGACCAATGCAACGCCCTCTTAGCGGGTTTTTCAATACCTATCACCAGATCCATACAACTGATACAGACTCAAAGTTTTCACACATCACCTAGTTGCTGTGTACTTTCCTACACTCCAAAGGGGTTTTAGCTTAATGGTATTATTGGATTGTGGCCTATTTGTACTAGACAGAGGATATATTTTCCATTTAGAGTACAAAGCACTTCTGTAAGTTGATCTGAATAAAAGCTTCTGCCCAATGCTGTAAAACTAAAGGCATATGTAAAATCATAAGCTTACAGAATGACAACATTAGAAGCCAGTAGGTTTTGGGATATTAGTATTTGATCACAGTAAAGATAGCTTGTCCACGATTCTGTCTGCTATAAACCTGTGGTGTTGTGATATATAACTGCTGGTGATAGTGTGCAAGGTCTGATTTGTGAATTCTAATAATGTCATTCTCACTGACAAAATAATCCAATATTATAATTTGGGGCCATATTTTCTCAGGCACATACAGTAAGTAGCTACAAAATCTCAGAGGAGCAAAGTGAGCACGTGATTTGTGAAAATTTTTGTAGTCCTGTTTTTTTGTCTGTAAATGTTAATTTAGTCAAGGACAATCTCATCTCATTATCTGTAGCCACTTTATCCTGTTTTACAGGGTCGCAGGCAAGCTGGAGCCTATCCCAGCTGACTACGGGCGAAAGGCGGGGTACACCCTGGACAAGTCGCCAGGTCATCACAGGGCTGACACATAGACACAGACAACCATTCACACTCACATTCACACCTACGCTCAATTTAGAGTCACCAGTTAACCTAACCTGCATGTCTTTGGACTGTGGGGGAAACCGGAGCACCCGGAGGAAACCCACGCGGACACGGGGAGAACATGCAAACTCCACACAGAAAGGCCCTCGCCGGCCATGGGGCTCGAACCTGGACCTTCTTGCTGTGAGGCGACAGCGCTAACCACTGCACCACCGTGCCGCCTAGTCAAGGACAATGGTTCTATAAAAATTAAACATTTTTGTCAAAGGATAAAATCTCTTTTAAAATTACAGGAACATATTTTGTTGAAATGATGAAATGGAAAAAAAAAAACCTCGGGAAAGAATTTTTTTTAAAGTAAGCCAAATAACTTTCAATTACCTTGAACTAATTATTTGTCTCCGAACATTTTCTAGAAATAGACATTATGGAAAAAAAATTTAAATTGTACTTCCATTGAATGTGATCAAGTTCCATTCCATTATCTGTAACCGCTTATCCTGTGCAGGGTCGCAGGCAAGCCGGAGCCTATCCCAGCTGACTACGGGCGAAAGGCGGGGTACACCCTGGATAAGCTGCCAGGTCATCGCAGGGCTGACACATAGACACAGACAACCATTCACACTCACATTCACACCTACAGTCAATTTAGAGCCACCAATTAGCCTAACCTGCATGTCTTTGGACTGTGGGGGAAACCGGAGCACCCGGAGGAAACCCACACGGACACGGGGAGAACATGCAAACTCCACACAGAAAGGCCCCCGTTGGCCACTGGGCTCAAACCCAGAACCTTCTTGCTGTGAGGCAACAGTGCTAACCACTACACCACCGTGATCAAGTTGCAAGAACAAACAAGATTTTGGTTCAGCCACAATCTACAATTCTTGCCTTTAAATTCTTTTGTGTAATGGAGTTGTGTAATTAAAAAAAATGCTTGCAAATCATTTAACAAATACACAGAGGCTGTATTTGAACAATTGTAGAGCAAGTGCAATATTTTCAAAACCAGAAAATTCAGGCCAGCTCATTCACTATACAAATACAGCATGCAAGACAAGAGTGCTCTGAGAGCATGATATCCACCGCTGGCAACTCGGCCATAACTCTGGTAAAATGTGACTGAATTGAACGAAATTGCAATATGCGTATTACTGACATATAACAAAGAATCCTCTCAAGTTTTGTGAAATTCCTCCAAAAATTGTGAAAGGAGTTGAGTTCAGAATGTGAGTACCCTTCCCGGGACGGACAGGCATCGCCATGACATAATCCCCTTTTGGGCCTTTCAGCCAGCAGGTGATAAAAGTTGTGAGGTGATAAAAGCAGGTGATAAAAGTTGATTTCAGAAAGCAAAGACACCTTGGAGGGTGACACCTTGGAAGGTGACACCTTGGAGGTGACACGGTGGTGTAGTGGTTAGCACTGTCACCTCACAGCAAGAAGGTTCTGGGTTCAAGCCCAGTGTTTGCATGGTCTCTCCGTGTCTGTGTGGGTTTCCTCCGGGTGCTCTGGTTTCCCCCACAGTCCAAAGATATGCAAGTTAGGCTAATTGATGGTTCTAAATTGACTGTAGGTGGGAGTGTGAATGGTTGTCTGTGTCTATGTGTTAGCCCTATGATAACCTGGCGACTTGTCCAGGATGTGCCCCGCCTCTCGCCCATAGTCAGCTGGGACAGGCTCCAGCTTGCCTGCGACCCTGTAGAACAGGATAAGCGGCTATAGATAATGGATGGATGGATGGATGGATGGATGGATGGATGGAATATGCATACTACTGACATATAACAAAGAATCCTGCCAAGTTTCATGAAATTCCTCCAAAAATTGTGAGAGGAGTTGATTTCAGAAGGTGAGCACCCTTCCTGGGACGGACAGACGGACATTGCCACAACATAATCCCACTTCGGGCCTTTTGGCCAGCAGGGGATAATGAGCAATAAAATACACAAGGAATAATGTATACAATACTTGCAATTCAATATTCAGTTGGGGTGCAGACCGAATAAGTATTACTATCATGAATGAAGGGCAGGTCAGAAAATCATTTTGGAATGCAACACAAATCAGACTGGTTGATTTGAACTTGCTTTTATATAAATAGTGAAAAA
Source organism: Neoarius graeffei (assembly GCF_027579695.1). NCBI lineage: Eukaryota > Metazoa > Chordata > Actinopteri > Siluriformes > Ariidae > Neoarius > Neoarius graeffei. The sequence continues at coordinate 21,508,970 of NC_083585.1, forward strand.
TTTAAATTAAATGCTTTAAAACTTCAGTACTTGATCCCCTAACAGAATTGTGAATGAATGCCACTCATTCATAGGGCAGTAAGGTAGAGCTTTCTTATGCAATCAAGCATACGCATTTCACAAATGCGTATGATTTCCAAAGGTTGAGCCGCACTTTTTACTGTTACTGTAAAGTCCTACACGAGTGCCACATACTCTTCTACATGCATCACAAGTGTAAGGAGCTGTTGTAGCCTAGTTTGTAGGCCGGTAGGCAGGCTGCTGTTGAGTGTGTCACTTTGACCGCTGTCCTTCTGCTGCCCGGGCCTGCGCATTCTCAAACGGAGCAAGGCTATGCTTCACTGATTGCTTCCAGAGGCCCCTATTCCTTGCGCACTCTTCCCAGGCGTTCACATCAATGTGCATTTCTTTGAGATCACTTTTGAAGAATTCCTTGTAGCGCAGGTATGGCCTTTTACCCTGAGCAAGCTCGCTGTACAGAAGATCCTTGGGGATCCTACCGTGTGCCATTCGAATCACATGACCCATCCAACGCATACATCTTTGCTTCAAGATGCTAAACATTGATGTGGTGCCTGCGCATTCCAAGACTGAGTTGTTTGGGATTTTATCCTGCCACTTTATGTTGAGGATTTGTCAAAGATTTTGCATATGGAAGGTATTTAGCCTTTTCTCCTGATGGGCTCAAAAGGTCCATGTTAAAGTTAATGCTGGCTAAAACAGAAAGGTGTCAGCATTAACTTTTTCAGCAGATTGTGCTACAGTAGCTCTTCTGTGGGATTGGACCACATGGGCTAGCCTTCATGCCCCATATGAATCAATGAGCCTTGGCTGCCCATGGCCCTGTCACTAGTTTATCGGTTGTCCTTCCTTGGACCACTTTTGGTAGGTTCTAACCACTGCATACTGGGAACATCCCACAAGATGTGCCATTTTGGAGATGCTCGGACCCAGTCATCTCACCATCACAATTTGGTCCTTGTCAAAGTCACTCATATCCTTACGCTTGCCCATTTTTCCTGCTTCCAGCACATCAACTTCAAGAACTGACTGTTCTTTTGCTGCCAAATATATCCCACTCCTTGGCAGGTGCCATTGTAATGAGATAATCAGTGTAATTCACTTCACCTGTCAGTGTATGGCTGATTGGTGAATACAAGGTCAGCTTACAAGATTGGAGCTTACAAGGTCAGTCTCTGTTGGCTTTGCTGTGATCATCGCCAGGTTGAATCTCAAATGGCTTGTTTAGATTAGTGCCCTCTTTCCCCAATATATTAGCAGGTAATTCATATGTCAATCGTCACAACCATGTATGGAGAGTATAATGGGGGGGGGGGGGGGGGGGGGTGCTATTTCTATTTCCAAATATATTCCATCCATCATTTAAATATCATTGGAAATAGATTCATCCTTTAAGGAATAAACATACTCCATTTGTATGCACTCTAAGACATGCTGTGTAACGTCATATCAATGAATAGTCCAATTTCTATTTGTTTCACAGGCAGCAAAGTCATACTTCATTAAGTAGGATTGCTTGTGCTTTGAAAAATGACAGCGAGGTAGATGTCAATATGCAATACATAATGACAGACAGAATGTCTTACATTTCCACTGCCTGCTTCCATAAACATATATACAATATGGCTGTGAAAATTGCTACGAAGTTCTCCAAACCTGCTATTTGCACTATAGCCAACAGTTTACTGTATTCATTCACTCATTCACAGATCTTCAGTAAATGCTTCATCCTCAGCGGGACATCATGGATCCGAAGCCTATCCTAGGAACGCAGGGTGCAAAGCAGAAATACACCCTGGATACGACAGATCAAAACTTTAAACCTGGCCTTCATGCTTTTTTTTTTTTTTTATAGTGCAGTCTGCCTGCACCTTGAGCAGATGAAGCAAACATTTTTCACATATACCATGAGATTTTTTTTTAACCCACTAGTTACAGTATTAGTATGCCATAAAACAGAACCTTGAGAGAGCTGCTTAAATCATGACCTTGGGCAAAGCTCTAATAAGAGTGCAGCACATATGGCAGTGAATCCTTGGCTTCAAAATGAAAAGAGAGAGATGGAGTCGAGGTAGATATGAACTTGTGCATCAGTCTGCTTGGGTCTGACAAGACAACATTATCTTGTACTTCCTGTCTGGGACTGAACCCCAACCTATTCTGGTATGTCTGTTCATACTGGCAAGAAAGTGTTCTGACAAACCACCAGATAATAAATGAATATTATGTAAATGGAGCCCAGTTGGAAAAAAAGTATACATTTTTCATGCATCATACACTCTCAGACAATAAAGTACATCATTGTACCTTTGGGGCAGCACGGTGGTGTAGTGGTTAGCACTGTCACCTCATAGCAAGAAGGTCCTGGGTTCGAGCCCAGCAGCCAAAAGGGCCTTTATGTGTGGAGTTTGCATGTTCTCCCTGTGTCTGCGGGGGTTTCCTCTGGGTGCTCCGGTTTCCCCCACAGTCCAAAGACATGCAGTTTAGGTTAATTGGTAGCTCTAAATTGACCGTAGGTGTGAATGTGAGTGTGAATGGTTGTTTGCCTCCATGTCAGCCCTGCGATAACCTGGCGACTTGTCCAGGGTTTACCTTGCCTCTCGCCCATAGTCAGCTGGGATAGGCTCCAGCTTGCCTGCGACTCTGTAGAACAGGATAAGCAGCTACAGATAATGGATGGATGGGATGGATTGTACCTTTGGGCTTGTCACTGCGGCAGTACTCTCTAAGGTATTATTTGTTCCCTTACTGCTTGGGAACATTTATGTGTATCTTTTTGTCCTTAAAAAGGTACACATAGTTATCTTGAGGCCCAATAATGGTACAAACCATTTGTGTAGATTGTACTTTGGGGGACACAAATGGATTCCTCCTGCACCCCTATTTCTGACAGTGTAGTCAAAACGCGATCATCTATAATAATGGATTGTTTTGAACATGGCAGCTCTGTTGTGTATGGACAAACTCACAGAGCAAGAGTTTAAGCTGAAAAAGGCAGATCTTGGTGATTTATAGATATTTTATTCTTATATTTATTTACCCAGAATGTACATGCAGAACTTATGACTTTCATTCTTACCTCAAATCCTCTCTTGTTTACGTCCTTATGAAATCCCACAGCTTCCAGACCACGTGTATTCACAAGGTTAGCCATGGGTGACAGACAGGTGTGATCACCTACCTACGTGTCGAACTGACCTTGTAAATTTGACTGACTGTTCATACCATCTGTCTCCTGACAACCAGGAGAACATTAAATGATTTGTGTTCATAATGGACAGCAATGGTATTTCTATTAAGTCAGTGTTAGGTTTTGATCTATCTATACAGAAGGAGGTTGAACTGACAAGTATAATCTAAGAATGTAGAGCTCTGATGCCTAAGAGATTCTGCCTCACGCATATCTGGGAGCAAAGAGTCACTGACTCAGACACAGCTGCTCAGAGATGTTTCTCAATTTACTGTAGGACAAACAAGAGTATATATTCACGTTCAAGAGTCTCTTAACTTCCTGTTAGTAATCATGATTGACTACAGCTGGTAGCTTCTCTATGCCTTCATAAAAAGGGTTTGTTTACAGCACTCATTAGATTGACCAACACACAGTAAAATAGGAAAGTCTAAGGAGCATCAGATCTGAGAAAGAGGATCGCATATTCTCGCATAGCAGTTCCCACACCAAGGCGGAGCACAGAAGACGGCAGGACCGAGTTCAGGTTGGTAAAGCGGGTTTTTATTGTCACACTTTTCGGTCTAACATACACACTCAGACACACACACAACCGGCATCTGGTTCGGGGAAGAGCCCCTCTGCTCTCGTTCTCCCTCCTTAAGTAGGGCGCGGTCACTGGGAAGACACACAAACACAGGTTAATTGACATCAGGTGTAGTGATTCTGCCACTTACCTTCCCTGACTCCACCCTCCTGTCACAGACCGGCGCTTGACCACGCCCCCGCTGCCACACATATATACACACAACTCCAGAATGTCTCTTGGAGCTATTTCTAAACTGCAAATTCCAAGATCAGTTCAAAAATTGTATCTAAGTTATTGTGAGGTGTAGTCACTTTGCCAAGCCACTTTGCTTCAAGAAAACCCAAACTGTCATCCTCAGCTGAAAGGAAATTAGTTTGGATGGTCAGGAACAACCTTTGGAACCATCATGGCACAGCCCTGCCATGAACTGGAAGCTGATGGATCACTGTCCACAGTTCAGTGAGTTTTACATCACCAAGAGGCTACTATCCAAGAAATAACCCCCTGCTCCAAAATTGACACCTTCAAGCTTAACTAAAGTTTGAAGCTGACCACACGGACAAAGAAAAAACTTTCTGGAGGATAGCTGTATGGTCAGATGAGACAAAGATTGAGTTGTTTGGCCACAATGACCACCATGTACAGAGGGACACTGTACCAGCTGATGGTGGTGGTAGGATCATCATGCTCTGGAGCTGTTTTGCTGCCAGTGGAACTGATTCATTACATAAAGTGTATGGAATAATGAAGGAGGACTACCTCAGAATTCTTCAGCATAAACCATCAGAAACTTGAACAGGACTTGGGAGTTACAACAGGACAATGAACCCAAACATGCATCAGAGCTGGTTGTGGAGGATAAAGCACGCTAACATTAAGCTTAAAACAAGTCCTGACTTCAATATATATGGCTTATAAGTAGAGTCCATGCCAAGAAAAATACATTTAATTGAACTCTACCAATTCTACAATGAGTCGTGAAATATCCAACCGGAATTCTGCCAGAAGCTTGTTCATGGTAAACAAAAATGTTTGGTCAAGGTGAATCTTGTGAAGAGACATTTTACCCAAATATTAGGTATGCTGTATGTATATTTTTGACCCTGTATGTATAATTTTAAATTTGTTGATTTCAGAAAAGCCAAAGAAAATTAAAACTTGTGCACCAAATTCTAGTGTTTTTTTAATTAAAGCTGTATGCTGTACAATCATTCTGCCACAGAAAAAGAACAGTTCAAAGAAATGACTGAAAACCCAAATATTGCACTGACATTCATATCCAAGATGACATTCATGTCACTGTATGTAATCTTCTGACCACAACTGTATGTATAACGTAAATGGGTGATGAAGGTGAGCTCATAGGACTTGATGTTTTAATCCCTCAGATAAGTCATCACTCTGAGATCTTGAGTGGAGAAGGGGCTAATCACTTCCTCGGGGTTGTCAGGTAGGCACCCTCCTTCATTGATGTTTCACTGATAGGCCCACGACACCTCCAGAAGGCTCAACATCGACTCCCAGCGTCCCAGGTGCGCTCCTCTCCACTTTCACCCCTCTTGCTGGTCATTTCACAGCCCAGATAGGATCCTTTCTTTTCAGCCAGATCCAGCTGCTACTTCATTCTGCAGCCTCTGACAGTGACCTGACTGCTTTTCAGAGGGCCTGGCCTCAAACTCCCATCCTTTTCAGGAGCTTAGATGTTGAGGTGGCTAGAAACCCTCTACAGCCGACCTCTACTGGGAGGACCTTGGTCTGCCAGCCTTGTTCTGACTCTGCTGCTAAGTCAGCATATTTCAGTCTCTTGTGTTCAGACGCTTCATCAACCGCAGCCTCCCATGGCACAGTTACATCCAGAATGTATAGGGACTCCTGCGAGGTTGACCACAGGATCATGTCCGGCCTGAGGTTAGTTGTGATTATCTCTAGTGTTACTTCACTGGTGTAGATGACACTACTTTATGAAAGAAGAGAGACATTATGAATCATTACATCACCCATCAGGATCATAATCATATGAAAAGAAGAAAGACATTACCAGTCAATGTAACCTTCATTAAGCACAGAGCAGAATGTGCGAGCGAAGATAAATCTCAAGGATGTAACTAACCAAAACAAGTAGCAATCAGACAGCCTGCCTGTTCCAGTTTCAAGCATGCCAAACAGATATCTCTATCAGTCTGCATGCAGCAAACCTTCTGTACATTTCTCTCTGAATCGAACATGAGTGTGCAGTTAATGAAGTCTGAAGAATAATCTATTAACAGTAATTTAGAAGAAATTAGTTCTCCAGTGGGTGGCACAGTGGTGTAGTGGTTAGCACTGTCACCTCGCAGCAAGAAGGTCCTGGGTTCGAGTCCAGTGTCCGGCGAGGGCCTTTCTGTGTAGAGTTTGCATGTTCTCCCTGTGTCTACGTGGGTTTCCTCCGGGTGCTCCAGTTTCCCCCACAATCCAAAGACATGCAGGTTAGGTTAATTGGTGACTCTAAATTGACTGTAGGTGTGAATGTGAGTGTGAATGGTTGTTTGTCTCTATGTCAGCCCTGCGATAACCTGGCGACTTGTCCAGGGTGTACCCCGCCTTTCACCCATAGTCAGCTGGGATAGGCTCCAGCTTGCCTGCGACCCTGTAGAACAGGATAAGCAGCAGCTAAAGATAATGGATGGATGGATGGATGGATGGATGGATGGATGGATAGTTCTCCAGTCCCAAGTTGATATATTATGCATGTATGTACAGTATGTGGTGGTATTCCTTGGCTGAAAAATCTGCTATACACAACAACTATATTATACATAAAGTAAAGATCATTCCAGAGGTGGACAAAGAACCCAACTTCATTACTTAAGTCAAAGTACAGATCCCACTGGTCAAATGTTACTCCAATACAAGTGAAAGTTGGACAGTCAAATTTTTACTTAAGTTAAAGTACTGAAGTATTTGCTTTTAAAAGTACTTAAGTATTAAAAGTACATTTTCTGTCAGCGTATTGTTGTATTATTGCCACAATGCTTCCAAAACCTAATGCCTCTGAAGCAACCGGCTGGATTCACTGACTAACTTGTAGAACCTGTCGAATAAACACCTGGTAGAATGTTACAAAATGAAACACAACTGAACTGAAAAATAATCATTATTATTTTTCATTTTTTTCTTTAAATTATAACACTCCTCCCCAGCAAACACAAAACGTTTATAAAACGTTTCATTTGGGTTGCATTAAGGTTAGGTTTTATTAAACGTTTATGAAACATTTATGAAACGTTGGTGAAAATTTAATATAGTCATATTTGCTGACCCGTGGCACATTTTTTATCATCTCTTGGTATTTTTAGATATTAAGATGTCATAATGATTGTATCACAATTATCAAAATAGTCAGTAAATGAGTAACGTTTTATTGACGTTTTATAAACGTTCTCTTTAAAACGTTTCATTCACAACGTTTATGAAACGTTTATAAAACGTTATACATATTCGGAGACTTCTGGCTAAAACAGATAATATTAAAATTTCTACAATTAACTGTGTGATTATAAACACTACATGATGACATGTTTTTAAAAAGTATCAAAAAACATGGGAATAATTTTATGGAAAATAAGTGGTTGTATAAACGTTTAATAAACGTTGAAAAAAAAACTTCGATCTAGCTAAATATTTTTTAGATGTAGATCTAGATAGATAGATAAATCATTAAATGTGTGGCTCTAGTCTCGTAATAATCAAGTATGGTTTGAATAATTTGGATAGACGACCATTCGTCGTTTTATATTTGCTAAAATACATGCCCTTTTGGCCCTGGCATTTTGTTCGCTGGTTCCCTGCGCCTGCGTGACCTACGTCTTTGCGCAGGCGCAGGGACCAGAAGTAGCGCCATTTTGAGCGTGTTGCTGTTGGGACAAGATCGAGAAGGCCGGGTCCACTTAGAAGTTATCTTAGAAAATCTCCTTCATCGAAGGCTCGCAGTCTACTTTTCAAGGGTAATGTATTCAATAAATGTGTATAGCGTTTCATGTAATTGTTATTTTTGTGAAATCATGTTTTTATAGGTAATAATATCCAAATTCAATGCTTTTTGTCAATCTGTTAAAAATTGAAGAATGATATGTGGAATATTTCTATTGTAAACTCTTTTCGAAATGACAATTATCTCCAATCATTTTTTAGGGCAAAAAGGACACCAATCCTGCAGCTGCAGAGGAAGACCAGGGGGATGAATGAGGAAAGCTTCAACTTATGGACTAATTTAGACGGATATAGACTTTATGGACTAAAGCCATTTAACATATTGGCCAAACAACTTATTTGATTTAATTTGCTTTTTTATTTCAACTTTTAACTGATTTTGCGCATTTGCTATGATTACGTTAACTTTAATGTTTTGGTTCTTAGTAGCAAGGCTTCTTTAATAAATTTAGATAAATTTTTAATACTAGTATCTTTATCATTTTTGCTGTTCATGAGGGCTTTATATGTAAATGTGAATATTGTCTATGTAAAAAAACTCTGCTCTCAAATCGGTTTTGTTGAACTTGCAAAGAGGAATGAAATAAACTTAAGTGCAATAACAAAAATGTGTTGTTATATTATAAGTTTAACAGGTATTAACATATTTCTAATAACATTTCTAAAACATTAAAGAAACGTTTTACTATTGTTTTTAAATGGTTTTAAGAAACGTTTATACAATGTTTTAAAAAACGTTTCTGAAACGTTTCCAGAATGTTGTATGATGGTTTCCAGAATGTTTTTCAAATGTTTATATAACGTTTTTGCAAACGTTTATAAAACGAAAAAATTGTCCACAAATTTTCGTTTTATAAACGTTATTTGTAACGTTTCTGAAACGTTAGCCAAACTAATTATACAACGTTATATAAACGTTTTTGTGTTTGCTGGGTCCTCACCCCCACAAATCAGCATGGTAGTGTTCTGACCCAGCTCTGGCAGTGTGTGCACACACGTGTGTTAATCAGGAAGACAGTAGAATCGCTGTAAATGCAGCTTGCTCAGAAAATAAAAATGACAATCCAACCTGCTTAAAACCCAGGTCCACACCTCGAGCTTCATAACTGCCCAACAGCAACACTGCTTTAACCAAGACAAAAAAAAAGTGCAAGACCATCATCTGACATCAAAACAAAAAAATTCCAGCAATTTGTTGTAACTGACTAGTACAAAACTGTCCATCTCACAGGTCTCATGTGCACAAGTGTATGTATTCATGCACATATGAATCTGCCTGTGGAATCATGGTGGTTTAACGTTAAGTTAGATAGTCCATGAAGCTCCACCTGACATGCTAGCAAAATCTTTTCAAACTCTATTGGGTAGCTAACGTTACAAGAAAAGAAAGATTTCTACATTTTGTTTATTTGGCAAGATTATGCTAAAACATTTCTCAAAGCACTTCAGATAAGTTAACATTATTCATGTTGGTGTAACTCCATTTTTACATGCTAACAGTGTCCAAGTTAACTAGCTATGTGTTATCATTAGCCGTAGACAAGGTGACGGCAACTTGGCAGGAAAATCCATAGAAAGTCATTTGACTAACCAGACTGCATAGGTAGTGCAACGTTATCACTAGCTCTAAAAGCACAGACAATTTCATTGCAAGCTTTCTCTTGGAATAAAACGTTTATATACCTCAATATGCTTCCGCAGGTTGGACAGTGAGATTTTGTAGGCTGTGATGTGCTCCGTTTTAGGCAAACAAAACAAACATTTAAAATGATATGACACTATTCCTTTCAGAAAACTGAAACATGGGTTCTACTGTAGCTTCCGGTACTTTCCGGTCACGTGACTGCAAGATCTCTATAGCCATGATTGCATGCATTCTCCAGAAGAACCGCTTCCTTCCATTCTGCCATCAACTGATTGTGTCAAATAGCGCTGCTGAGAAATCACTGAACTTGATTTTATACAGTCTATGGACGTGACGTAACCCTAGTGATTACTGATAGACTGTCTCAGTGTCACCTGCGAAAAAACAATCAAGTTTTAGAAAAGAAAATTAAAAAAAACATCCACTTTCAAAGCCACTTCATAGTAATGAGGACCTTGATATAGTGGAGTAAAATGTATAAATAACTATTGATATTGATATAAATGTAGTGGGTGGCATGGTGGTGTAGTGGTTAGCATGGTCACCTCACAGCAAGAAGGTTCCGGGTTCGAACCCAGCGGCCGGCGAGGGCCTTTCTGTGCGGAGTTTGCATGTTCTCCCCGTGTCTGCGTGGGTTTCCTCTGGGTGATCCGGTTTCCCCCACAATCCAAAGACATGCAGTTAGGTTAACGTGGGGCGGCCTTGGGCTGAGGTGCCCTTGAGCAAGGTACCGAACCCCTGACTGCTCCCCGGGCGCTCTGGTGTGGTTGCCCACTGCTCTGAGTGCGTGTGTTCACTGCTTCAGATGGGTTAAATGCAGAGGATGAATTTCACTGTGCTTGAATTGTGCATGTGATGAATAAAGGTTTCGTCTTCTTCTTAAGTATATTTGTCTTTAAATGTAATGAAGTTAAAGTCATAAGTTGCCCAAAAATTAATACTCATAAAGTACAGATACTCAAAAAGTGTACTTAAGTACTGTACTCAAGTAAATGTACTTCATTACTGTCCACCTCTGCATCATTCAGGCAAACAGAGAGAAAGGGAAACGTGACTCAGCACTACAGCAGCATTGTACACTGCTGACCCTTTAATTTGGAGTCCCGTGAAGAACTCCATGCTGGGATGTGGTGTTAAGTGTCAATGAAGGTAAATTGGAATTTGACGTGAACCCAGTAAGTACTGATGCTCAGTAAGGGTCAGATAAAGGAGGGCTATAAGCATGACAGCGAGGGATGAGGAAGTGAGAACGTGCAAAAAGGTGAAAAAGTGACTCAATTCAAACGCAATGTCTGAGGTGCCCTAATATATGTATTCTTTTAAGAGATAGAATCTTTAATTTCATTTTGATTTCCCCCACAAAAAAGAAGCATGTTCCGAAAAAAGTGTTTGCATGTACATACAAAAAAAAAAGGTTTTACATAACAAGAACATCAAACCAATGAAAACATCAAAGCTGTCTGAAAAAGCCAATGTCAACAGAATAACGTTAGCAACCTGAGTGCTGCAATTTTGAAGGTAAAGCATAGTCAAAGGGCTGACCTTTTTTTCTTTTTTTTCTGTTTGTTGCTCTTGAAAAAAAAAATTTCTTTTCATTTTTTTGAAAGCATTTTTACTCCCTCCCGATCCAGTAATGTACTTTTCATTTACCAGCAGTTGTCATAGAAATGAACTTAGTTTCACACATAGAAATACCTCGCGTGCTTGGTGAACACACACACACACAGAGTGACAAACATACAAAACTCTAAGGCTACATCCACACGACAACGGCAACGAGATGTTATTTAAAAAAATATCGCGTCCACATGGGCAACGATCAGTAAAATATCAGGTACATATGGCAACGCAACGCTTGCTGAAAACGATGCAATACACATGCCACACCTCTAGGGGCGCTGTAAGACGGTCCCTTCGGAGACATCAGAACAATAGAAGAAGTAAGGACGCATGCGCATAAACTATTATGCGCGAGACTTCATATTAGCCACAAAGTCAGAAAAATCTGTTCGTAAAATTACATTATAATGACCAAATACAACGAAAAGTATTTTTCCAGTCTCACCTGTGAAAGGTAATCCCATGTGATCTCGTTTGGACGGTAAACCTGTTGGTACAGTTAAACACAGCACATGAATGAGGCATCTTTATTCTCCGCTTTGACCCATCCAATATGGCGGCGAGGATGACGTATGATTCTACGCGGAAGGCGGCGTCTTTAATGGTCCGGAATAAATTGAATGCTACACGTTGATGGATTAATTTGTTCTTCTACACCCTTTTTGAGGAATGTATTGTAGGACTTAAACCAACATCTAAAGAGGTGAGATCGCTCCTTTTTTTCCCTATTTTTGCTGGCGGGATTGACTCTGCCCTAAGGGCTATTCTCTCTCTCTCTCTCTCTCTCTCTCTCTCTCTCTCTCACTTTGCACCATTACACAATAAATATTCACAGTGAAAATATTTTGTAAGCGCGTTTCATGAACCAAGTTATAGGATTTGTTGACAACTCGCATCGAGTTCATTACACTTCTACCCGGCGTGAAGCACTCACAGTCATGTGGTTGTGACGTCATCATAAACAAATCCGTTCTACTCATCCAGACGACTTCGCAACAGCGCCATTGCCAGATCTTTCCACTCTGGAACCCATTCTCAAAAGATTGCGTTTTGGGGCACCCAAAACGCCGGTGCCGTGTGGACGCCAGGCCGAAACAATAAACAATTGTATCAGATTCACCTGAATCCGTTGCCGTGTGGACAGGGCCTAAGACTCAAAGGTAATTAATCATATTTTAGTTGTGATCACTAACTAACTGTCACTGAATATATGATATTGGTGTTTATTTACAATAATGGATTCAGTCACGAGGTCCCCATTCATGTTTTAGTTGTTTGTGAAATTTATCAAATCAATTTAGCATTCAAAAAGGATTGACCCTCAGTTAATGTGACTACGATGCTATTCTTACCTTAATTCTCTCTCCATGATTTCTGCATGTAAAAAGGACCAGCTTTTAATGATCAATATGAAAAAGGATGTTTTGTGTTGATAATTAACAATTATTTGCCGAAGGCAAAGTGAATATCAGTGAATAATAACCAAGACGAAGTCGAGGTTATTATTCACAATATTCCCTGAGCCTGAGACAGATAATTGTTTTAGTATAAATACACAGGTGACTACAATTATCAACACCTTAACCATCTCTGGCCATTGCGAAAGTAGAAAAGACTTTCAATACGTAAATTGTGCATGAATAATTACTCAAACTTCCACTGGAAAAAAAATGAGTTGATTCCCAATTACTTAGCGTATCAGATCATGTGACACTGTTCCACAATTATCGACACCTTTGTCCACAGTTATCGAAACCTTTCCACAATGATCAATATCCAAATTATTTTTTTAAAAATCATCTGTATGTGGTATTAAGTTAACAAAACATAGTTTTGATTTAAAATTTGTTTCTCATAGACTTATATTTAGTACAAAATATATTTTATATAAATATATAGATGTGGGTGTTTACATAAATGAGGAAGTAATTCTAATGTTTGCAAACAAATTAACTGATAATGTTTAACCTGTGTCAGAAAATCTTTTTGTTCCACTTTCTACCCGCTTTCTCAGTATTTTCATAGATCACATTTTGTTCATCATTCGTTGTTGTTTGTATTAATTTCTAGTTTTGTAGTTTACCAATAAACGCCAACAGGCAACTGGGATTGTAACCGCATGAACATCCAGGTCAAAGGTCGCATGTCATTCCTCAAACCAAAATATAAAATTTCTCCTGATATTGTAATATGTGGTCGATATTTACAACAAACTGCAAAAAAAAAAATCTGAATGGAAGAGAAAAATGTGAATATTTCAAGCATATAATGTTTTATATGCTAGGAATTTAATTCTGGTCTAATTCTATTTATTGCAATCGGATTCCAAATATTCTATAAAAATTCCATTCTGTTATGGATCCAAAAAATATATCATAAATCACAGCACTTTTATTTTTTTTAAGCACTTCATCTACTTCAACAATGTTACACAAAGATTGAGCCATAACGGTTGTAAATGTCCCTTAATTCCACAGGGTGTCGATAATGGTGGACACCGGTGAAAGTGGTCACTATTATCGACACCTCACGTGATTCTCAAACGTGCGTTTAGATACAGAATGGCGACTGTCAAATGAAAGAGTAAGAAACAAAGAAGGTTTCGACAAGGAGATCATGAAATATCGGTGAATTTGATTAGTAAAAACATGTCCATGATCTTTCCACCATGCTCACCTGCGATGATAACGTCCAGGTTTTCATCAAATTGCTGATCGTGCAAAAAAAAAAAAATTCCATCACAGGTAACAAGCTGCGTCATCAGACGACAAGATCAAAGGGTGAGGGGGGTCTTCCGGTTGATTAATTAACCAATAATAATTATTGTAAATGAAAGTCACCTTTGTAAAATTGTTTTTTAATGGTAAATCTGAAAAGGTGTCGATAATTATGGACTGTCGATAATTGTAGCCACCACAAATCACAATTCCACTTTACCTTGGAATAATTTTAGACCAAACTTTGTAGCATCTTTAGTGCTTTTAGAAACAACATTTTCTTTCATAATTTGTAGTTCTTCCTCACTTACAGCGACGAAGCGATTGGCAGCCATTTTGCTGAGTCGCTCGAGGTGATTATCGAGAAATAGTCCGAATCTCTCGACTAATCAGCACGTGCGATTTTCTATAATCGCCTGTGTATTTATACTGAAACCAAATAAAGTATTCATAAATGGACTAAATTGTCTTGATAATCAAATTTCAGAAAGAATCATGATGATAATTTGAAATGTTATCACGCAGGCCTACAATCAATTTAAAATCAAAGACATTGTATGAAACACAGACAGTATAATATCCAATTTGTAAGGTAGGTCTGTAATTATGTATCCTCTGGAGACAAATCATTAGCGGCTCAAGAATACACATTGTTCTATTGTTCTGTTGTTTAGATCCCAAACCAACCCCTCAGAGAGAACGATGCTTTTATTTCGACAAAAGAAATAAAGAGAAGATAAAATGTGCCTTTCAGTACCAAGCAATTCAAACCTCAGGCTCTCCAACCACATTCCTCTCCAACTCAAGAGCCAGAGAGGCTGTTTTATGGAGGCTGTTGCCTCTCCATTAACAAGCCACACTTGGCTCCCTATCAAGGAGGAGGGATAATTAGATTGTGGGAGGTGTGACAACAGATCTGTCTCTCTCTGTCACACAAGCCAGCGTGGTCCAGCATGGAGTTCAGAATACAGAGATTCCTTGTGCTGAGACATCTTATTCAAAGCACTAAGTGCAGAACCTTGACCTTCTAGCACTGGAATTGGTCACCCCAGTAAATTGCTCCTGGTTCAGACAGGACATGTGATGCCAAGATGCACAGAAAGATGACAGTTTTTGATTTCGTCTGCCTGAAGCTTGTTCAGAGTTGCAGGATAATATTTGTATGGAAAAATCATGTAATCATACATTTTTCCATATGGTTACATGAATAATACATGATCACATGGAAAAACTAGCAGGCCACTTGGTAGAGTATATACCTCCACCAAGCCTTGTTATCAACACTAAAATCAAATCATCTGAACCGAGGATAATACTAAAGCTCTCCACCAAATTTCATCAAAATCCATTCATTACTTTTAGAGTTACGTTGGGCACAAACAAAAAAATCCTGGATCCGCAAACATTTGGATTTGCATCAAAGTCTAATCAATTGTACATTTCCTTAAAATTTCATCAAAATCTGTTCACTGCTTTTTGAGGTACATTGCGAATGAACAAACACACAAGTGGAGGTGAAAACATAACCTCCTCCCACACAGTTGATGGAGGTAATAAATGAATCATGGGTGAAATAAAACATTGACTGAATTGGATGGAAAAAAAATCACATGAACGATAATGACGTGAAAGAATGGTGTGTAAAATAAATGTTACATGTAAGAATGATTCAAACACACTTGAACAAAAAGGAATCGTAAAATAAAACACGTAAAAAAAATAAATGAATTGTATGAAAAAATCACACAAAAATAAATGAATCATGTGGAAACAAATGAATAAATAAAATGAATCATGGAAAAACTCACACTATTGTAAATTGTATGAAAACAGCATGTGAAAAATATGAAAAAAAGTGAAAAAATTACAAATTACATGTGAACATAAATGAATCATTTGTAAAAAAAAAAATCACATGAACATAAATGAATCATAAATCATAAATGAAGTATGTGAAAATAAATGATTAAAGCTAGACTGCTTTTCAGATTTTTCAAGTGTAGATCATAAAAATAATTTTCCCCCACACCCAATTATTTTTGCTTAGTGTACAGAAAGCTACTGAATTCGAATCACAGACTTACAAATTTATTAGTTTTTTTAAAGGTCCCATGGCATGGTGGTTTGTTGATGCTTTAAACGGGCTCGTGGAGGTTTCCGGATGTTATATCCTCAGCCTTTCTCGAAATGAACCCTCGGCACGTAAATATAGCCTCCTGGGAGAAAGCCCCATTTCAGCGCTTTTCCCAGTGCGTCGTTTTGCTAATGAGAAGCAGGAGGCGGGGAAGGGTAGAGGGTGGGGGCAGGCCATGGGGGGAGGGGGAGGGGCTTGACCAAGCTGCGCGCACACATACTCGCTGCTATCAGCGCCTGTAGCCACGCTGCTAAGACAAAACCCCGTTCTCCCTCGGACTCCTTTCGTAAACTCAACGTGACACATAGAACAGAGAGTGAGAGTGTTCGGAGTGGTAGTTTACGAACGTATAATACCCTAGGCTTGAACATGCACTCCATAACCAAAGAGGATAGAAGCAGCAACTACAGCAACATATCGCTTATCCAACAGAAGACATGCATTGCGGAGCAATAGTCAAACATAAGCTCATAAGTTACAGTCAATTTCCAGACTAAACTCAGTTTAACAGAGCATGCTGCATGCTCTTTAGTTTTGTAGCGCAGATTACCTGGCTAACTGCAGGAAGCGGTTAGCTGCACAGCTAATGTAGCCATTGCTAGGCTAATGCACCGATTTTAAAACACGGCAAAATGACCAGTTATACACTTACTTGTTCGGTGTTTGTTGCTGATGCGGCAGGGATGCTTGGTACGGACCCAGGCTTCAGTGACAGTTGATGTGCAAAACCTGCCCTGTACTGTCCCAAGTTGTGGAAACATTCCTCAGGAAAATGCTTCCGACAAACATACACCGTCTTAGGTAGACTCGACGGCGTATTATTGAAGTAAATAAAATTAAGCCACTGCGTCTTCAGGGGCTCTCCCGTCGGCAGTAAAAACAGACTCTTTTCTGTGTTGTCACATCCATGTACAGCGCAATTTCCATGTTTCGCTCGCTTAGGTGATGCCATGTTGTTGTGTCCTCTATGGTCTCCTCACTACAACTGGGCGGGGCAATCCATACAGTGGGTGGGAATCCAGAGGGGGGGCGTGGGGATCATCTCCCTTGCTGACGTAGTAAAGGGAAGAGCTTATCAATGCGCCGTTTTGACGCGCCATTCTCATATGTTGGGCATAGTTTGGTTTACACATTATGAAATTTCTAGCCACTGGGGTGACTTAAGAAGGTCAGAGGAACTCATTTTAATGTTAAAAAACCTCAGAAAGTGAAAATTTCATGCCATGGGACCTTTAAATAGAACAATTAATGAATTTAAGGCCATGTGGCCCTAAATTCTCTGCTATTTTTTCCTGCTTCATGAGAAAATCACATGGTGGGCTTTCCCCATTCGTGCAAGGCATTGTGGGATACAAATTTGAAACAGGAGAGGAAAATGGAGGACGTGAGTGTGTGAATGAAACGTGAAAGATCGACTACAGTAACGGAAAGAAAGTGAGAAGAAAAGACGTTCTGTTATATACAAAGGAAAGGAAACGCAGGACCAAACTAATAAATATCAGCGCTCACCGAGCACCTCGGTGTGATCAGCTGTTCGTTTAGTGACAGAATGATGGAACTGTCAATGTACGCTCAAAGGTAAACCTGCGCATACGCACACACGCACACGGACTTCCTCTGTCTGCTTGACTGCACGAAGCGAGAGATTTCATGCACATTTCTGTGAAGAAACTCAATCGTCCAGGTACATAGTACTATGTACCTGGACGACTGAGTTTCTTCACAGATATGTTTCTACGCACTTTGGGATGAGATCCCTTCGACTGGTGCGGGAGTATGAGAGGACTTCCAGAAAACTGGCAGACATCTTAGCCAGAGTGGATCGTTCATTTTTGTTAACCTGGAACGACCATCATTGAACAGAGGTGGGTGTCTATGACATCTTATCAGCCACCCACAATGCAGCCATCAGCATTCTGATTGGGATTCTATGATGATCCATGAGAGAATAAATACTGGATACTCCCTAGTAGTCAGACAGAACTGAGGATGCCTTTCGGAGGAGAGGCGAAACGTTTTCAAGAATCGTCAAGCAAGTCCAGTTGCTCTCTTCAACCAACCACAGATTTCATGCACATTATTTGCTCGGGAATCCCCTCAAATTAAATAACTTCCCAGCCACAGAATGGCCTGATATTTTGTGAGATATTACGAAAATAAACATATATCATAATGACTAAATTTCAGATATAACTAAATTTCACTGATTTTATGAAATCGAAAGGCCGTCTAGCTTTAAAAGTAAATGAATCATCTCAGAAAAATCATGTGAAAGTGAATGAATCATCTGAAAAAAGCCTCCATGAAAATAAACGAATCATGTAAAAAATCATGTGAACATAAATTAATCATGTATAAAATGTCACACTAAAATAAATAATTAATGTAAAACCACTGATGAAAGTAAATGAATCATGTAAAAAAAAAGCATGTGTGAACATACTGTTAATGAATCATGTATAAAAAGCTGCATGTGAAAGTAATTGAATCGTGGATTTAAAATCCATATAATCTCATGTGAAATGTTAATTTTGTGAAAGAAAAACAATCACATTCAGAAACAGGTTAAGCATAATGTATGCTGTTTAAAGACCACATTTGTAAAGTTCGCACATGACTCATTTTCATGTGACGTCTCATGACAGGAAAGCTAGTATTGTTCTCTTATTTACCATGGATATGATTTTGTGGTTTCTCTTTTTGATTAACATTTTCTTTCCTGGAGAAGAGACAGCATCTGATGCAACCTGACAGCAATCTGAGTATGGAATTGATTTTCTCTACTGGGCTTCCATTTCAATGAAACCTAAATCACTGACTACGGTGTTCACTTTGCAGAGGCTTCTTCTGCCATAAATACTTCCATAAATACCAAAGCAAATAACACAGTGCCTCTTACCTGGATTTAATGAGACAGGTTCCAGTTGATTGCTTTGTACAGAAACATAGCTCTAATTACAGGTAACTGATTACAGAGTGACTTTATATATTGGGAAGAAGTAAAGACGAAGTCTTGCGCAGAAGTTCATAATGCCTTAGTGCAGTAATTATAGGAGGTAAGTTTCATAACAAGCATAACCTTTTCTGTAGAGAGCACATCTGAGTTCTGTTGTAAAAGCAGAACACTTGCAGGCACGCTTCTCTTGATGGAAATGGCAGAGTTACAGTTTGCTGAAGCATGAAAGATATAATTTGATGAATTATGAGCTACAAGTCAATTATATGGTTAACAATTCATCATCATCATGGTTACATTCATGAGCCAACTATTTCTCCTTATTTTCAAACGTGCATGAATGAGATTTGTCTCTTCCTTTGGCATTGAAAGACTATTTTTTTCTCAGATTGTCACTTGCCAAAAGTTTAAGCTATCTTCAGCACCCTTCCTTGATCAACATTACTTGACTCAGATGGTATGTTACAGTGTCTTGCAAAAGTATCCATCCCCCTTGGTGCTTGTCCTGTTTTGTCGCATTACAAGCTGGAAATAAAATGGATTTTTGGACAGTTAGCACCATTTGATTTACACAACATGCCGACCACTTGAAAGGTGAAAATTGTTTTATTGTGACACAAGCAATAATTAAGATGAAAAAAAAAACAGAAATCTGGAGTGTGCATAGGTGTCACATGACCTGTCACATGATGTCTGTATAAATCAACCTGTTCTGGAAGGACCCTGACTCTGCAACACGACTAAGCAAGCAACATGAAAAACAAGGAGCCTCCAAACAGGTCAGAGACAAAGTTGTGAAGTATAGATCAGGGTTGGGTTATAAAAAAAATCCCAAACTTTGAATATCCCACAGTGCACCATTAAATCCATTATAGCAAAATGGAAAGAATGTGGCACCACTACAAACCTGACAAGAGAAGGCCCCGCCCACCAAAACTCACAGACCAGGCAAGGAGGGCGTTAATCAGAGATACAACAAAAACACCAAAGATAACACTGAAGGAGCTGCAAAGATCCACAGCAGAAATGTGAGTCTCTGTCCATCCATCTGACCGCTTTAAGCCGTACACGCCACAGAGTGGGACTTTATGGAAGAGTGGACAGAAAAAAAAAATTCACTGCTTAAGAAAACACATTTGGAGTTTGCCCAACAGCATGTGGCAGACTTCCCAAACACATGGAAGACGATTCTCTGGTCAAATGAGACTAAAATTGATCTTTTTGGCCATCGTGGGAAATGCCATGTGTGGCACAAAACCAACACCCTGAGAACACCATTCCTACAGTGAAACATGGTGGTGGCAGCATCATGCTGTGGGTATATTTTTCATCTGCAGGGACAGGAAAGCTGGTCAGGACTGAAGGAAAGATGGATGGCACTAAATACAGGGCAATTCTGGAGGAAAACCTGTTTGAGTCGGCCAGAGGTTTGAGACTGGGACGAAGGTTGACGTTCCAGCAGAACAATGACCCTAAACATACTGCTAAAGCGACACTGGAGTGGTTTAAAGGGAAATATTTAAATGTCTTGGAATGGCCTAATCAAAGCCCAGACCTCAGTTCAATTGAAAATGAAATGCCGTACATGTGAAAATTGAAATGACTCATATACAGTGTGGGAAATAAGGAATTTTAAGCAGACTGTCACAAGACAGACAAGTCTGAAATGTTGTCTGTCTGTCCAAATTTCAGCCTGTCCGAATGACGGGCCAAAGGCTTGGAACAATGCAGCCGGGGGTCCCGGAAACTGAAGGGCTTTAGATGCCTGGAGATGGCTTCTCAGCTATTTCCAGGTACATTTTTGTGATCTTCAAAGGCTAAATTACAGGAGACATTCATTGCTAATTACACTACAAATTGAAAATAATTTACAAGAAAATGTCAGAAGATTCAAGAAAAACATGTTTAAAGTTCTACCCAAGAAAACAGTAGCACACACAGGTCAGATCTGTGTCTAGAAAAAAAGTATGGGGGGCCAAGGATGTTCCAGTTGGTTACAACTTACTGGTGCTCATCTATAGGTACTGTAATAACACTCATGAAACATTATATCAACAATTACTATTTTATACTATGTTTGTAATAAGTCTATAAGAAATTTAGTAACTAACAATACAACTATTCTTACATAATAGAGTTAAAATCTTGAGTACGAGATTCCAAGTAACTCTGTAACAAAATTACTTTTAAAATGACTCTAAACTAGACATGGGAATATCATTTGGCATTCAGACTAAAATCTGCTGGACGAGAACTTAGAAAATAGAAGAAAATAAAAACTCTATTAAAATATAAATCTACATCCTACAAAGCATACAACTGTGACTGTCATTCTTTTTATGAATAAAAAAATGCACATAATAATAACAACATAATCACTGATTGCCAGTTTGGCACTTAACATAATACTGTACTGCAAAGTTTCATGTAAATAGAACTCTTAATCAACTGACTGGATCAATCAGATACTGTCAACCCTAAACACTAGTCCAAATGCATCGTGCAGTAAAAACAACAGTGAATACTGAGTGTATTGTTATTGTCTTATTTAGTGTGCTACTTGGGGAGAAGGAGATGCTTGTACATTTTGGCAGGGCTACGACCTTCGGTGGCCAAGTTATGAATTTTTAAAGTTGCGCCCGCGGAGGCCCCCATTTCACAGGCTGTGTTACGACATAATGTATTTGCCCAGTGTAACATTTGGAAGGAAATTAGAAGTAGATTAGACCCATATATTTACAATTTTTCATGGGCCATCCGGTCAGATGCTTTTGAAATACAGACAGACAAATGTGAAAATTATTGGCAAATGTTCACCTGTCCGGCCTTATTTCCCACACCAATATATAAAAATATGTATGTGTCCCATCTGAATATGTCCTACATTTGTCCCAATGTGAACGTCCTGTGACTACTGTATATGCTTGAGTGAGGGCTTTATCCTATTGTTTTTCTTTCTGTTATACTATTAATTAAAATGTATACGTAAAACATGAATAACCAGAGCTTTTAATAAAAAAAGTTCCCCAACAGAAGAGTTACTACTGTCTAATTGTGATAAATGGCTTTTCCTAAGTCTTCAAAAAGTAACTGCTGAAGGCCAACTGCAGCAAGAGACTGAGTAAAAGAGTATGATTGATTTTGCGCATTATGTTGAGTTACATGTTTGCATTTTGCTCATTTTGCTGATGCATTTATCTAAATCAACATACAATTGAGACAGTGTAGAACTAAGAACAGTACCAGTGAAAAGTTTGGACACCCCTACTCTTTCATAGGTTTTTCTGCATTTTGACTATTTTGTACATTGTATTTTAGATTAGATTAGATTAGATTAGATTAGATTAGATTAGATTAGATAGAACTTTATTGATCCCTTTGGGAGGGTTCCCTCAGGGAAATTTAAATTCCAGTAGCATCATTACAGAATAAATAGAGAATAGAAAATAGAGAAAACTTCTAGATAAATTAAGTATTTACATATACAAAAAAAGGAAAAAAAAAAGTCCAGCAGGAGAGGTATTGCACATTATATTGCACATTGTCCAGTATTGCTTTTTGTCAGGCTAGGCTACTGCTCCTTCCCGTCCTCTGTCTTCCTGTTCCCCCTCCTCCCCCAGAGAGCAGTTGTACAGTCTGATGGCGTGAGGGACAAAGGAGTTTTTAAGTCTGTTAGTCCTGCACTTGGGAAGGAGCATTCTGTCACTGAACAGGCTCTTCTGGTTGCTGATGACGGTGTGCAGAGGGTGACTGGCATCGTCCATGATGTTCAGTAGTTTGTCCATAGTCCTCTTTTCTGCCACCACATCACCAGAGAGTCCAGCTTCATGCCGACCACAGAGCCGGCCCACCTGATCAGTTTGTCCAGCCTGGATGTGTCTTTCTTGGATGTGCTGCCCCCCCAGCACACCACGGTGTAAAACAGGACACTGGTGACCACGGACTGATAGAACATCCACAGGAGTTTCCTGCAGATGTTAAAGGACCGCATCCTCCTCAGGAAGTACAGCCTGCTCTGTACCTTCCTGTACAGGTGGTTGGTGTTGCAAGTCCAATCCAGCTTACTGTCCAGCCACAGCCCGAGGTACTTGTAAGAATCCACAGCCTCCACCTCAACTCCCTCGATCAGAACTGGTCATGATCTTGGTCTGGACCTCCCAAAGTCAATGACCAGCTCCTTGGTCTTCGAGGTGTTGAGCTGCAGATAGTTCCTGTTGCACCAAACGGCAAAGTCCCTCATCAGGCTCCTATACTCATCCTCTCTGTCGTCCCTGATACACCCCACTATGGCTGTGCCATCGGTGAACTTCTGAATGTGACACAGCTCCGAGTTGTAGCAGAAGTCCGCGGTGTACAAGGTGAAGAGAAGAGGGGCCAGCACCATGCCCTGGGGTGCTCCAGTGCTGCTAATCACAGTGTCAGATGTGATGTCCTTCAGCCTGACATACTGCGGTCTGTCGGTGAGGTAGCTGGAGATCCAGGTGACCAGGCAGGGGTCCACTCGCATCCTGTTCAGTTTGTCCTGAAGGATAAGGGGCTGGATGGTGTTGAAGGCACTCGAGAAGTCCAAGAAGAGGATCCTCACTGTGCCATTTCCCTTATCCAGATGTGAGTGGGCTCGGTGTAGCAGGTAGAGGATGGCATCTTCTACACCAACACCTGCCCGGTACGCAAACTGAGGAAGAGCTGCTCCAACATCTTCATCAGATGTGAAATGAGTGCCACTGGTCAGAAGTCATTCAGCTCTCTGGGCCGGTTCTTCTTGGGAACTGGAACAATGCATGATGTCTTCCAGAGGGTGGGCACTCTCCCCAGCTGCAGGCTGAGGTTGAAGATACGTTGGAGTGGTTCACCCAGTTCAGCAGTGCAGGTCTTCAGTAGTCGGGGACACACCTTGTCCAGGCCTGCTGCTTTCCTGGGGTGAAGCTTCCTTAGTTGACCTCTGACCTGGTCTGCAGTGATGCATGGAGGAGTCTGTATTGAGGTGGGGGAGGAGGAGGAGGGGGCTGCTGCGATGACTGGGGGGAGGTATGTTGAGGGAAGAAGGAGAGCTGGCTGCAGTGAGGGAGAGGGTGGGGGGGACATGGACTGGTTGAACCGGTTGAAGAAGTCATTCAGCTTGTTCCCCCTCTCCACTGTCCCCCCTATGACTCTGGTCTTTGTGTTGTGGTCTGTGATGGTTTTCACACCTTTCCAGACCTCCCTCATGCTGTTCTCCTTCAGCTTCTGCTCCACCTTTCTCCTGTAGCTGTCCTTAGCTTTGTATGTACTGAAGACATCAAAACTATGAAATAACATCTGGAACATACATGGAATTATGTGGTAAACAAAAAAGTGTTAAACAATATATTTGATATTTTAGATTCTTCAAAGTAGCTAGCTTTTACTTTGATGATGTTTCACACACTATTGGCATTATCTTAACCAGCTTCATGAGGAAGGAATGCTTTTCAATTAACATGTGTGTGTGGCAGCGGGGGCGTGGTCAAGCGCCGGTCTGTGACAGGAGGGCGGAGTCAGGGAAGGTAAGTGGCAGAATCACGACACCTGAGAACAATTAACCTGTGTTTGTGTGTGTCTTCCCAGTGACCGCGCCCTATTTAAGGAGGGAGAGTGAGAGCAGAGGAGCTGTTCTCCGGACTAGACGCTGGCTGTGTGTGTGTCTAGCCAATAACATTGTTCACTGAAAAGTGTGGCAATAAAGCCGTTTTGCAAACCTGATCTCTGTCCTGCCGTCCTCAGTGCTCCACCCACACGTAGGGAGTGTTACAGTGTGCCTCATCAAAAGTTAATGAGTGCAATTTCTTGCCTTCTTAATGTGCTTGAGATAAAACATTCCACAACTGTAGTCATCCATATTATGCCAAGAACTGTTCAACTAAGTAAAGAGAAATGACATGAAGTGTCTTAATTCATAAAAATAAAGAAAAATGATCAAATTAGAAGATGTGTCCAAGCCTTTTGACTGGTGTGTGTGTATATATATATATATATATATATATATATATACACTGTATATATATATATAAATCTCCTTCTCACCCCCGGCGGGGGGGTGGTATCCATGTCATCCTCAAGCTCGGGTCCTCTACCAGAGGCCTGGGAGTTTGAGGGTTCTGCGCAGTATCTTCGATGTTCCTAGGACTGCGCTCTTCTGGACTGAGGCTTCAGATGTTGTTCCTGGGATTTGCTGGAGCCACTCTCCCAGTTTGGGGGTTACTGCCCCAAGTGCCCCCACTACCACGGGGACCACACAACCCTTGACCTTCCACATCCATTCCAGCTGCTCTTTCAACCCTTGATACTTCTCAAGTTTCTCATGTTCCTTCTTCCTGATGTTGGCGTCAGCTGGGATCGCCACATCTATCACCACCACCCTCTTCTGCTCTTTGTCCACCACTACTATGTCTGGTTGGTTAGCCAGGATCTGTTTGTCAGTCTGGAAGCTGAAGTCCCACAGAACCTTGGCCCTGTTGTTCTCAGCCACCTTCTGTGGTATGACCCATTGGGACTTGGGTACTTCTATTCCATACTGGCTGCAGATGTTCCTGTATACTATCCTAGCCACTTGGTTGTGCCTCTCCATGTACGCTGATCCAGCTAGCATCTTACACCCTGCTACTATGTGCTGGACTGTTTCAGGGGCTTCTTTGCACAGTCTGCATCTTGGGTCTGATCTACTCTGGTAGATCCTGGCCTCTATGGCTCTTGTGCTTATGGCCTGTTCTTGTGCTGCCATGATTAGTGCCTCTGTGCTGTCTGTCAGTCCTGCATTATCCAGCCACTGGTAGGATTTCTTGATATCAGCCACTTCCTCTATCTGACGGTGGTACATGCCATGTAGGGGTTTGTCTCTCCAGGTTGTCTGTTCCTCCTCCTCCTCTGCACTCTCATCAGGGTTCTGCTGCCTGAGACATTCACTTAGCAGTTCATCCTTTGGGGCCATCTTTCTGATGTATTCTCGGAGTTTCATCCTGGACCGTGGTCTTGATGCTCACTAGCCCTTGGCCTCCCTCTTTCCGCTTAGTGTATAGTCTCAGGGTGCTGGACTTGGGGTGGAACCCTCCATGCATGGTGAGGAGCTTTCTAGTCTTGATATCTGTGGCTTCTATCTCCTCCTTTGGCCAGTTTATGATACCAGCGGGGTATCTGATGACTGGTAGTGCATACATGTTAATGGCTTGGACCTTGTTCTTACCATTCAGCTGACTTTTCAGGACCTGCCTTACTCTCTGGAGGTATTTGGCTTGTGGCTTCTTCATGGTTTCCATTAAGGTCCTCGCTCATGTATTGAGCCACATGAGCTTACTCATTTTTGCCGCAATGATGCCTGACAGGGCCTTCCATGTTGTGGATACCATGGTGGATACTGTTTGTTATGTCCCGAGCCCACCTTGTGTCCAAGCATCTCCATGATTACTGTTGCTGTACTGTGTATCAGCTTGTTGGTCTCAGTGATGGTTCTTGTGGAGATTGTCTTCAGAGCAGCATTCACATCTACTAGTAGATCTTCTGAAGGTACTTGGCAACTCAGCTTCGGTATTCGTCGGGGGCTCCAGGTTTTCAGGTTTCCAGGCTCCAGGTCACGATCTTCCTTCTCAGGTCAGCAGCTCTTGTGTTGAGGCTGTTAGCTGTTGGGGCTTGGTACCCAATCTCTGGTTGTGGGGATGATGACATCTCCCCGCTGACCTGTCTTCCTGGCTCCCCCTTGCCGTAGCATCGTTGTTGTATTTCATTAATCTCTAGTTGTGATAGTAGATTTCGATTACGGATGTTGGAACACTGGGCTAATAGCTGTTTCTTTGTTAGCCTTGTCTTCACTCATGTCTTCACTCATTCCTGAGGTAGGCTGATATATCATGAGGGGTTTTGCCTAAGGACCCTTACTGGATGATGTTTTGCCCCGACCGGGATTCGAACCCCGATCTCCTGTGTCGTAGTCAGTGAGCGTTACCACTGTACTATCCAGCTGATATATATATTGCCCAGGTCAGATGGCAGAAAGATGCATGCTGTGACCTGCGATCGGTCGGGTGGCGACCAATCACAGGTGGAAGCAGGCATTTTGCGTCAAATCCTTCGTTGTGGTCAGACATCTTGCAAGATACACAGTTTTTAAGCTGAATCAACCAGTTGGAAGCAGACGCAGCTAGACGCAGGTTGACACAGCGCACAGAAAATCTTTTTAAAAATATAAGGCCATAAGACTGCTTGCAGGTTGTTGTAAACTATTTGTTGTAAACTATCTGCTTCTACCTGTGATACATCGCAGCCATCTCTAAAGATTTGTCTTCCCTTGCATCAGCCTGCATTTAGCTGCCACTATCTGCTTCAACCTGTGATTGGTTGCTCAAGCGTTGCATGACCGCCTGCCTCTACATGCATCAACCTGCTATTTCCACTGATTGGAAGCGAATCACAGCTGAAATGCAAACAGATCGTGATCCATTTGCATCAACCTGCCTCTGCTAAAGACCCTCTGCAACACTCTGCCATTATCTGCATCGTCGTACGTCGACATAAGATCAGCCTTGCGTCTATCTGTGATTTCGTTATCGCAGGTAGATGCAAGTAGTTGAAAACTACTTGCAGCCTGCCGTCTGACCTGGGCATAAATACACACACATGCACACTTTGGACTATGATATCAAATTTAACGCTAAAAATAGTAATGTCACGATCATCATAGATAAAGAGGACATGAAACTAATCTTCGCTGTGTTCTATTTATGTAATATTCCACTCATGACATGCAAGGAAGTAAAATACCTTGGACATATTCCTACTGATGATATGAGTGATAACAGAGATGTAACCTCCTGGGAACCAAGAAAAAAATGTGTCTCTCAATTTCTCTTTTGTTGTGATTTCCTTACTAGGAATTTCCCAGCAACCCTCCTAGTCACATGATATATCATTGGAAAGCCCAGGATGTACTCTTTACAAGACACCGGGATTCAAGTGAATAGCCTGAAAGAGTAAGAGGGTGTGCACGTAAAACAAATGTCAACTACAGAGGACACAAGTCTATGGGTTGGTTCTCAGGAGGATATATTGTCAGTGTCGCAAGTTATATGCTCAGGCTAATATGTTGCTTCATTAGTTTCGCATGTGCTCTGTTACTGTGAAATGTTCCTTATTTAAAGCCACCCATGTATACTGCCCATCTCTGGTGTAGCTACAGGAAAAGTAGTTTGCGGAGGCTCATAGTGACTTATAATGATGCTATGAGGGTGCTGCTTCAGGTACCACACACACATACCTATATATATATATATATATATATATATATATATATATATATATATATATATATATATATATATATATATGAGTGATTCCACGCTTATGGGTACTGAAATGGGGACATGAACTTATTTTTAAAAATTCACCTAAAACCATTTCTTTTTTTTACCATCAGGTCACAAAACATGTAATCTTTAATGAATGATATGTTAAAAGATAACTTTAATTTTCTGAGATGTAATAAAAACATATTTATATGCCAAAGCCAGAACGTAACAGAAGTGTTGTGGACATATATATTCTCAATTTTAACAATGTAGAATTACTTTTTGAAACATAGGAAGGTGATGTTTTAGCAAATATAATTAATAAACATGTGTAGTAGAATAAACATACACATTCTTTCAATAAGATTAACATGGTATATAGCTAGATTGTAATTAATTTGTAACAGACGCGAGATGGACAATCGTAACAGAAGTAATGTAACAGACATCATTTTGGAACTCATAGGCTTGACTTTGGCATATAAATGTTATTACATCTCAGAAAATTAAAGTTATCTTTTAACATATCATTCATTAAAGATTACATGTTTTGTGACCTGATGGTAAAAAAAGAAATGGTTTTAGGTGAATAAGTTCCCATTTCAGTACCCATAAGCGTGGAATCACTCATATATATATATATATATATATATATATATATATATATATATATATATATGGATGAAAATCTGCTAATGGGTAATAATATGTAACAAAACATGTCAAAATTAATATTCTTTTATTGAAAAATTAAACTACATCATATTAAACTTTTATTATTTTATTAAACATATTAACAATTGAAAAGATAGTAATCACACTGGATTTTCAAAAAAATCATCTGCGAAGTTATCAAATCTACGCTTATGCATGTTATTTTTTGACGGAAAAAAATGAAGTATTTTTAGTTTTTTTCTCCTTATTTTACAAAACTCCATGCATATAAGAATGAAATAATCAGGTTTTTACAATACTTAATGGAAAATATCAAAGATCTTTCCAGAAAATGAGAATATAATTATTCAAGAAACAGGTGAAAAGATTCACAACCAAGAGCCAAGGTGATAACTTTTCTGTTATCACTTATGAACCGACATAACACAAGAATTCATTGTGAAGAAATCCTCATAACATAACAGTAGTAACTTACTATTAACATTAAGGATTGGAAACAGGACTCTGTGGAACAATACAATATTAAACACATGTGGGTTAGTATACTTATGCATGTTACTTTTGACGGACATAAATTACCAAAGATGAATTCATTGAAATGTACTCTAATTGCACTATAAGATCTGACTAGGGAAAGGGGAATATGAATATTTAAGTAACAGGAGAAATCTAAGACTAAAATTATATAGTAAAATTCATAAATGAAGACTACAACATGAGTATTGCACACAGCCGGAACTGTCTGATAGTAATATGCATGCACCATAAAGTAATAAATGAGACTTAAAATTTGGATTACAGCCATGGAAACATATTTCTGGGCCATCAATCTCTTCCTTTTTCCAACAAGTCCACTTAAAGCTCTCTGACTCCAGAAGGAGACCTGTCTGACATGGTGACAAGTACACCCAAAACAAATTTTATTTATCTTCAATTGGGGGACGTCAAAATATAACGTGCATAAGAAATGTCCGTCAGATTGTAACGTGCGACTTCCTGCTTCCGTCAGGGACCAACACATTCCACACGATCATTCACCCTCCCGGCAAATTCTTTCAGTTGCACTGGCGTCAGTTTTTGTTTACATCCATTATGAAGTATTTCAGCCAGTTCCCCGATCGCTACGGTTCATTTTTAGTGAGTGAAGAACAAATCTATACTTACGTGCGTTACGTATTATGCACGTTAGCTTTCTTGACAGACTGCAAACACACGCTGCTCAGGCGGCCAGTTTCTCCATCTTCTCGGAAAGCGATGATGTCATCAAAACTCGTGGTAGTGTGGATTTCCTGGAGGTTTGTGTATCATGCGGTGCTATGCCGGTCGGAGATATACGATACAGTCTTGTGTACGTTATTTTCTGACAGACAGCGATCCTTTGATTTTACCATCGATGTATTTTGAAAACAGGCAGATTCCAAGGCGAGAATTAATTATAAATCAATTGGTGCTTTTATATTAAAGTGATTGATTACATATATTGTTCTATATTAATGTTTTTAGTTGGAATATTCTTATTCACAAGTTAATGTTGACTTCTGACGGACACAGTAACGTGCATAAGGGTCTTTTTTTAAAATGATTTTTTCGTGTTTAGAAAATGTGCAGGCCCATTGTATGTGGTTTTTTAAACACTTCAGTAAACCTGTTTTATGGAGTGTAGTTGATTTAATTCCGACAATAAGTTGTATAGCAATCAAACCTTGTCGAAGTTGGTTAGTCAGAACTGTTACGGTCGGGTGTCTAAAATTCACCAACTTCAAAAAATTAATTCATGATTTTATTGGGAAAATATAGCTTGTGATATCTGAAGTTGTCAAC
This sequence comes from Neoarius graeffei, assembly GCF_027579695.1. Classification (NCBI taxonomy): domain Eukaryota; kingdom Metazoa; phylum Chordata; class Actinopteri; order Siluriformes; family Ariidae; genus Neoarius; species Neoarius graeffei. The sequence goes on from NC_083585.1 coordinate 21,539,579, forward strand.
ATTATTTCTTAGAGCAATATTATTTTATTTAAACCAAAAAATATCCAATTTATGTTTAAAATAGTGGATGGAGATGATTTTTTATACGTGTCTCACCATTATTACCCATTAGCAAATTTTGACTCATATATATATATATATATATATATATATATATATATATATATATATATATATATATATATATATATATAAAATTTGGAGTCACAATACATTCTGTACCTCACTGGAATCATCATATATGTCCCAATGTATTTATTTTGAATGGAATATAATCTAAAAACACTGTCTGGTGTACTGGCTAAGGCAATAACCAAGAACACAGGCATCAACAATTCACTATGTAGCTTTCAAACAAATTAATGAATAAATAAATTAAAGTAATGAAAAAAAAATGCAAGAAGAAACAGTCTCAGTTTGGCGGTGCATAAATCTGAGTTTAAGACTCATGCAAACAGTTGTGTAAAAACTTTACATCCAGTTCGATTGTTGTGCCAATGGTCTCATGTTGGTTAGAGCTGGATATAGATGAAAGGACAGCAGCTCAAACACAGCAAGTAGCTGATAGACAAAGAGACACTGATAGGGCTACTAATAATGTACAGGCCAAAGCAGCACCACCCACCCACTGGAACACAAATTGGGGGTCATTAGGATCTTACATCACAGGGCTCAGAACATTCCTACAATGGTCGAGGGAAAAGAGAAGGAGCAAAAACACATCAAGGAAACACTTCAGAAGTGTGGGGATCCCAACTGGGCTTTCATCAAGACCAGAAAAAGAAACATAATGGACAGGGAAGAAAACAGCAACAAACACAAGAACATTGTCATTCCCTACATTTCTGGACTATCTGAGAAACTCAGGAGGCTGTTCCACAACCACAACATCCCTATACATTTCAGATGCAGTAACACTCTGAGGCAGAAATTGGTCCATCCTAAGGACAGAATACCCAGATACAAACAGAACAATGTAGTGTGTACAATTTAATGCAGTGAGGAATGCACAGACCTGTACATTGGGGAATCGAAACAACTACTTCACAGGCACATGGCTCAACACAGGAGAACCAGTTCCTCAGGCCAGGACTCTGCAGTCTGTCTTCATCTAAATAAGGACACTCATTTCAGGACTACAATGTACACATTCTAGCCAGAGAAGACCGGTGGTTTGAAAAAGGAGTAAAAGAAGACATCTTCATCAACCTGGAATGACCATCACTGAACAGAGGAGGTGGTCTGAGACACTACACTGCAGTCCTCAGCAAACTTCCCAGAAAACTGAATACACATCCACACCAAGACTCAGCTGACTTCAAAGACTCACATGATGGCAGAGAGTGCCAAAGACTCACAGATCACCCTAATGACTCTCTAGGCTGCTAACACCGTTTACACACGGCCCCCACTGACCTAAACCTACAGGATGACTCAATGACCCAGGTGACCTCAACGTCTCTCCTTAGGGTTGCTTTTGGTCCACTAGAGGAGAAATACCTGGAACTCCCCACTAGTCTGACAGAACTGAAGAAACCTTTGGGATGAGAGGTGAAATGTCTTCAAGAATTTCAAGCAAGTCTAGTTGCCTTCTTTAGCACCTATGGTTTACTATGACCTGGATGACTGAGAACCTTCACAGACAAAGCAACACTTCCATTTACTGTATAGGCTGAAGAGAGCCAGACTCCCCCCTTCCCAGCTTCACAACCTTCTACAGAGGAACAATAAAGCACATTCTGGCCAGCTGTCTTACTACGTGGTATTACATTACATTACATTAATGGCATTTAGCAGCCGCTCTTATCCAGAGCAGCGTACAATATCCTCAGGCCAAATCAGTGACAAAATCAGAGACTTCAAGACATTCCACTCCACAGCATTAGACACTAAGATGGCTTTGTGGCTTTCAACGTAGACAAACCTGGGTTTTCAGAAAGCCATGGATGGCAGGACAGGGCCATTGGAAGACAAGATTAAAAAAGAGACATTCTCTGGATTTTGAAATGGTGAGTCGGGATACACTGGATTCAGATGTTTGAGCCTCTAAATAGTGCTGCTGCTCGAGAAGACTTGCTTTATTATTTATGCGAAGCAAAGTCTTCTGTAGTACACAGGGAGCATGAAGTGGTCAGCAGTTGCAATATGTTCCTGATGTGGGTGGAATACTGAAGTGCGGCAGGCGGGGACTGATGTTAACACAGACTTTATTTTTGACTATCGTGCTTGCTTTTCAGCTTTACTACTCTCGTTCATTCGCTTGCTTGCTCACACACACACACACACACACACACACACACACACACACACACACACACACACATGCTGTAGTTGGAAGAGATACCCTTTCTTTGCTCTCTCCCTCCTTTCCTATCCTCCGTCATCACTGCAAAACACACACACCACATTAATCGATAACAGGTGTATTGACTTTGCCACTCACCTTGGGGCCCACCATCCCTTCACAAACCAACGCTTGACCACGCCCCCACTGTCACAGTAGTAATTACCATTATAAAGTGTTTTATTTTGGGCTTTTCCAAAAATCTAAATCAATATTACATTAAGTAGACACTCTTATCCAGAGCGACGTACAACATGCCCAGAGCAGCCTGGGGTTAGCTGCCTTGCTGAAGGACACTTCAGCCATTCCTGCTGGTCCAAGGAATCAAACTGGCATGCTTTTGGTCCCAAAGCTGCTTCTCTAACCATTAGGCTATGGCTTCCCCTTTTAATATCCACAAGTGATTGCAGGCAATTCTAAACTGACTCTGCAGGAAAAGGTCAAAGCCAGTAACTACAGGACAAGACTCAGGATAATAAACCAGGCAAGGGGAAGTAGAATCCAAAACACAGCTGAAACATAAAAGAAAATTGGGATTGATGCAAACAAGAGTGTGCAACACTACTAAAAAAGCACAGGTGTCAAAAAACTATCATGGATAAAGTGATAAATGATGTGAATATGAGATGGTAAAACCAAGAAAGATTGGAAAACAAAATGGGAACAGAATGATACAAAGACAAAAAGGATGTGTTGAAAACACTGTTTGCATTACAGTGTCTTGCAAAAGTACTGTATTCATCCCCCTTGATGTTGGTCCTGTTTTGTTGCATTACAAGCTGGAATTAAAATGGATTTTTTGGGGGGTTAGCACCATTTGATTTACACAACATGTCTACCACTTTACAGATGAAAATTGTTGTTTTATTGTCACACAAACAATAATTAAGATGAAAAAACAGAAATCTGGAGTGTGCATAGGTATTTACCCCCCAAAGTCAATACTTTGTAGAGCCACCTTTTGCTGCAATTACAGCTGCAAGTCTTTTGGGGGTATGTCTCTATTAGCTTAGCACATCTCTGGAATTTTTGCCCAATCCTCAAGGCAAAACTGCTCCAACTCCTTCAAGTTAGATGGGTTGCGTTGGTGTACAGCAATCTTCAAGTTATGCCACAGATTCAATTGGACTGAGGTCTGGGCTTTGACTCAGCCATTCCAAGACCTTTAAACCACTCCAGTGTAGCTTTAGCAGTATGTTTAGGGTCATTGTCCTGCTGGAACGTCAACCTTCATCCCAGTCTCAAATCTCTGGCTGACTCAAGCATGTTTTCCTCCAGAATTGCCCTGTATTTAGTGCCATCCATCTTTCCTTCAGTCCTGACCAGCTTTCCTGTCCCTGCAGATGAAAAACATCCCCACAGCATGATGCCACCACCATGGTTCACTGTAGGAATGGTGTTCTCAGGGTGATGGGTTTGCACCACACATGGCATTTCCCATGATGGCCAAAAAGCTCAATTTTCGTCTCATTTGACCAGATAATCTTCATCCATGTGTTTTCTGTCCACTCTTCCATAAAGTCCCACTCTGTGGCATGTACGGCTTAAAGCAGTCCTATGGACAGATACCCCCATCTCCACTGTGGATCTTTGCAGCTCCTTCAGTGTTATCTTTGGTGTCTTTGTTGCATCTCTGATTAATGCCCTCCTTGCCTGGTCTGTGAGTTTTGGTGGGCGGCCTTCTCTTGTCAGGTTTGTAGTGGTGCCATATTCTTTCCATTTTGCTATAATGGATGTAATGGTGCTCTGTGGGATATTCAAAGTTTGGGATATTTTTTATAACCCAACCCTGACCTATACTTCTCCACAACTTTGTCTCTGACCTGTTTGGAGGCTCCTTGGCTTTCATATTGCTTGCTTAGTTGTGTTGCAGAGTCAGGGTCCTTCCAGAACAGGTTGATTTATACAGACATCATGTGACTGATCATGTGACACTTTGATTGCACACACGTGGATCTTAATCAACTAATTATGTGACTTATGAAGTGAATTGGTTGGACCAGCTCTTATTTAGGGGTTTCATACAAAGGGGGTGAATACTTATGCACACTGCAGATTTCAGTTTTTTCATCTTAATTCTTGTTTGTGTCACAATAAAAAAACAATGTGCAACTTTAAAGTTGTAGGCTTGTTGTGTAAATCAAATGGTGCTAACCCTCCAAAAATCCATTTTAATTCCAGCTTGTAATGCAACAAAACAGGACAAACACCAAGGGGGATGAATATTTTTGCAAGACACTGTACTCATGTTCAATTGCATTTGTTGTAATGGCTGTACTGGACTGAAATATTGACTTCAGCGTGGATTTAAGCTTCAGGTTGCTAATACCTTTTCAGCGGGGAGGAATTCTAAGAACTACCAGCTTTAACTGATAGTACTTGAAAACAGTGTGAGTCTTATACATGGTCTGAAATCTGAATTGAGGAACCATGCGGGCAAAAGAGCTGCATTTTCCTGTCCCTTCGTTTTGTGGCCTGTGATAAGATTAAGCCAGGATAACAGATATGTAGCAGAGCGTATTGGCATGTCAACAGTCATCTGTATTTGACTTCCTGTGTGCTTTTTTTATACAACGATGACACAGACCTTTTGTTATTGCAAATAATATGATGACAGTCTAAATTTGCTCAGTTTTTTTGTGCCTTTTTACATGTAATTAGGGTACATTCTGAGCAAAAAACATGCGCGCTATGTATGAAATTAGCACAGAAGCCTAAATGTGCATAACAACGGGACGGTAGTCGTTGAGACAGGACACAAGATTTCTTCGGCATGGGGATGATGGTAGTGGTCTTGAAGCACTTTGGAACGACAGCGTTCCTCAGGGATATGTTGAAGATGCCAGTGAGGACATCTGCCAGCTGGTCTGCATATCCTCTAAGCACTTTACTGGGGATGTTGTCTGGTCTGGTCTGGTCCAGGGAGTTGACTCTGTTTCAATGCAGTAAACTTTGGGTAATCGCAGAGGCCAGATTTATTTGTGTTTTTTTTTTTTTCACTCCCTAAAACTAGATGAAAATTAACACCAAGCAAATTGCTATAAGTTTTATTGCCAATCTTTTCAAATACATTTTTTTTTTCAGACTTTTGAACTGCTAGCATGTTTTATATTCATTTTCACATATGTTTTTAATATATGACAAAATGTGTCATAATACGAGACAGTTCTTGAAGCGTATTTAGGGAAACTATTCATATGGCAGCACAGTGGCATAGCAGGTACTTCCAGAGTCCCTGGTTCAACCCTGTACAAAATGTGTTTGCTCCTTGCGCCTGCATGGGTTTCCTCCAGGTTCTCCATTTTACTCCCACCTCTCAAAATCATGCAAGGAAATGGATCAGCTATGCTAAATTTCCCGTAACTCAAAAGTGGTGCATACATCAAGAACACATGGTGGCTTTCCTAATACTAGACATTAACCAGGATTTTTGTGGCATACTGTTTAATTTACACAGTTTAATACAGATCAGCATATTCATTAACACCAATTAGTAATTAAAGCATATTATTTTTATTAACACCCTCCACTCTGTTTACTTGTTCTTACATAAGAGTCTTGATTCAGGGCCTTATCTACACATTTACACATTTTCTTTGTTCCTGAGCTTTCAGTTCTTTAGTCCTGAGCTTTTTCATGGCTCTGTGATTGACCATTTCAACAACTTCACAGCAATTTTAAAGCACAATTTACATCTCACACTATTTGCAGTGCATTTTGTAGCTAATCCCAGGTGCAGTGTGTGTGTGATGATGATCTGTAGACTTCGTGAACGTCGTGAATGTTAATTTTAGCTGTGTTTTCTCTACTACTGATGTACAACTGTTTAGCCCGAAGAGTCCAAGTACAGTAGTTTTGAGTGCCAGAACAATGTTCTCCAAACATTCCACAAGGGTTATTCAGGGTTGGGCTAGGCAGGCTCCTGCCTGGGAAGGTCTCCTACTCAGAAGTATGAGATTGACCTCAGGTCTCTCCACTGGAAGCCTGAAGTTGGATGAGTGGGGAATCTATCAAATAAAGTACCTTTAACTTTGTACAGGACTAATGCAATTAGTAAAATCAGTCACACTACAAAATGCTACCAAATAAACCACAGATTTATTCTTAATGCTGTGAATATACAGTTTCACAGACATATTGTTGCATTTTTTTCTGGTTTGTGCAAAATCAGTAAGAATAATATAAAACCAGTCTGCACATCATAAAGCTGAATTGATTTAGTCTTGACTCTTGGTTGACAGTGTTGAGGGATGGGTAATGTATTCATGCTCCAGTGCCAAATCAACACAAATAGATAAGAAAAGTTCTCAGGTCAGCCATCAGGTGCCCAAAAGAGGAAAGAAGAAGAGGAGAAACTGGCATATATATGTAAGAAGAGGTTTCTGTGCCAGTTTCACACATATACAGGAGAATCTTGCGTATATTGTCTATGCAGCTGTCATCTCTTTATGAGTATAATATTATGCATTGCTATGCTGTTATACATCTTTCGGCTGCTCCCATTAAGTGTCGCCACAGCAGATCTGTTCTGCATCATCATCATCATCACAGGCATTTAGCAGACACTCTTATCCAGAGCAACATACAACATACCCAGAGCAGTTGGGGGTTTGGTGCCTTGCTCAAGGGCACTTCAGCCATTCCTGCTGGTCCAGGGAATCAAACCATATTTGATTTGGCAGAGGTTTTACACCAGACGCCCTTCCTGACACAACCCTCCCCAATCTATCCAGGCTTGGGACTGGCACTAAATATGCACTGGCTTGTGCAATCCCAGTGGTTGGGTATTTTACCTAATCTGCATGTCGTTAAACTGTGGAGGAAACTAGAGCACCCAGACAAAACCCACGCAGACACAGAGAGAACATGCAAACTCCACACAGAAAGGCTGTGAGGTTTGAACCTGGAACATTCTTGCTTTGAGGCAACAATGCAAACCACTGCACCACCTTGCCACACTGTGCTATGCTATTATACATAGGGTGACAATATTCCATATTTCTGTCCAACTAGCTTCCATAACATTGGATATAGTTTCACATGGTTTCATTATGATAATAGTCAGGAATGCAGATGACAGACAGATATAAAAGAGAGTTTATTGAGGCTAAGCTGGCAGACAAATCCAAATCGGTGAGCAAAGGCAGAGTCAACAAACAGGCAATGGTCAGGCGAGACACAAACAGAATATCAGAGGAAGCAACAAAAAGCAAAAACCAAAGTACAAACTAGATTGGTAACCAGAATATTAGCAAGAAGAAGAACGGCTTGGTAAAGTCACGCAAGGGAACACTGAGTGTTTACTTTGCAAGGTGTGTATGTATGTGAAGTCCTAAAGTAGTGTGGCTGTGATTGTGGCTATGATCAGGAACAGTTGTGTTAGGTTAACACTCTGGAGATTGTGAGTAGAGAGGTGCAGGGTGGTCATTGTAGTTCGTGGCAGCCATGTTTGAAGGCCACTAAGAGTTCTGGGAAGCGGAGTCTAGACTCAGAGCATGCACAGACATGACAATAATGCATGTAGCCTGCAACAAAATGATTACAACCAAGCTAGCACATTACTGATTTGGTTAACTTTCATTTAGATGACAGCATAAAGGTTTTCTGTGATTGTATTGACTAGGACCTGAGCTCAGTAAGGGGAATTTCCAGTGCTGTAGACTAACTTAAAAGAAATACATTTTGTATCTTTTTGTGATATATTGAGTCTTTTGGAGTGTCTTATGCCTAGAATTACATACTTGCCAACCCCCAGAGAATTAAAAGTGGTAGGTTAGATTGCGTGACATAGTTGTGCCCTTTCAGCGGAGTCCGGGGGCATGCTCCCCTGGAAAATTTTGGTGAAAAAAAACCCAGCCTAAAATGGTGCATTCTCCAGCATTCTGAGTGCCATATTTGAAGAAAATTAATCAGGAAATCAGACCGATGTACTTCATGAAATGTTGTCTTGATGCTTTGATGCACGGATGATGCTTCCTTGAACTTGTTGTCACAGCGAATCTTTTTTTTCTTCTGAGTTTTTATTGTTCGTGATCACCAGATTGTGTTTGTTTTTCACAAATACTGGCGTGACATGTGAACTCATTGCTGATTGGCTAGAATTATAACGAAAACCTAGAATTATAACGAGAACCAATGGAATGGTGCGATAGAGCAGTAAAATTTCCATTTAACATCATTATCACACCATTTCATTGGTTCTCGGCTTCACATAATATGACTATTTGGTGCTATATACTTGCGCCGAAAACAGCTAAAGCAAGATCGGAAGAGCGAATCCAACAGTGTTTGCTGATTATTTTGTAATGCAATAGTTTTTAGAACTAAAAGTAGTAGGCGGTATTCACCTGTCAAAAGCGGTAGACTACCGCATGAATCAGAGTGGCATGGTGGTGCAGTGGTTAGCACTGTCACCTCGCAGCGAGAAGGTTCTGGGTTTGAGCCCAGTGGCTGTCGGGGGCCTTTCTGTGTGGAGTTTGCGTGTTCTCCCTGTGTCTGTGTGGGTTTCCCCCAGGTTAACTGGCTACTCTAAATTGCCCATAGGTGTGAGTGTGCAGAAAGGAACTGGTCACCCTGCTGCTGCAATTCTGGCCAAGTCAACCAAAACATGGTTCGCCTCAAGCCTGGCTTGGGTTTGGTAGTGATGATGATTGTGCGAATTGGTAGAGTATGAAATTAGCTAAGGTGGTTAGGGTTCATTTGGTTCTAATTGTCAAAGTCTTATTTCAGTGCAATTTGGTGGGGTAGATAGACACACAATTTTGGGTGGGGGATGGGAGATTTGTTTGGTAGGAGCTGGGGGGGGGGGGTTTACCAGTGACACCATATAAGAGATGAACTGCCATTGACTGTAAAGACTGGGGTTGGGACTGGAAAGTGTGTGTGTGAACCTGGGATGTGAAGTCAATCCAACAAGATCCCCAATCCCTTGTTGTTCCTGCCACTTTGCTGTAGAAAACAGTCTTTCCCATGAAACTACAGCACGGCCGATTGCTCTAAGACAACGAGGGAGGCTCAGCCTCCTCTAAAAATGACAAACATCATGTAGGATGAATTGCGCTAGGCTTATGTTATAGCCGACCTTATAACATTGCTATTTCAGATCCAGAATCATAGAAATATATGTGCTCAACCCAACTACAGTGCGAAATCATTCCGTTATAACTTTCCCCAGTTCGCCTAATGTGTGCGTGAGTTTTTCCCCCTCATGACAGTGCGATGCAGCCCAGCCTCAGTGGACTTCAATGGCATTTAGGAGCTATGTGCTTTTCAATATCAAAATGCAAGACGATTATTGGACAAATACTGCGAAAACGCCCGCCCACGGACTCCCACGGACTCCCAGCCTCACAGTGGGAGGGACATGGCAAAGCTTTCCGCGAGGAGACTGGTGATTGGTGAAAGCGGCCGGATATTTTATTTGATTGACAGCTCGCTTCAAATATAGACAGGCAGCGGTGAATTTCAGTTCAGTCCCATGCAGATTCGCAAGTGCCGTGCTGTATTGTAAGAGATCAGCTTACATTTTGATTTCATTCATTACATATGGTTTCTACCAGCTTTTTTAGTTTGTATATATTTTCATTGTAAATAAAGTGTAAATATAGTGTTGTCAAGTTTGCTATCTTAGTTCCAGAAATTTCGTTTATTTGAGTGACTGAACTTGAACTTGAGGGGGCTAGTCAGCTAGCAAGAAAGCTGTGCACAGATGCCAAGCATTGTTGATTTAATTTTGGCGAAGCCATTTGCCAGTCTTCCTTTCGAGGAAAAAATTAAAATTAAAGAGCAGGGTAGACCAACGCCTCAAATTGACTTGGTGAAAAAGGTAGGGAATAATATTCGTTCCTTTCAGCTCTCCTGGTACGAGAAAGTGAATTGGCTAACAGCAAGTGACCCACATCAACAACAGTAAATAGGCTACTTTAGTAATATGTCATGGATGGACCAAAAATATAGAATCTATTCAAAATGTTTATGCTGAGTATATTATATTGGAATATATATTTCTCTGGATATGAATTAAACACCGCTATAATTTGGAAAACATTTTTAAACAAAAACACAGCCGAGAACATTTCATGCTACAGACCTGGATTAAAAGTGAAGGGTTATCAAAATTGTCAATAAAACATTTCTCAGTCAAAATAAGTAAAATATAGGGAAAGTGTCATTGAATGAAATGTGTGGCACCCAGTTCTATGTTTGGCTCCCCAAGGTCAGTGCTTGTGCCTATTCCAGAACACTCTGCTGTTACTGCTGAGGTTCCTGACAAAGAGCTGCTTTCAATAATGATCAATTTTTAAACAACATGCCACATGCCACAATTTTAAAATATAAAGTGTTAAAATATACCCCCCCAACACCACCATCATGTACAGTGGTGCTTGAAAGTTTGTGAACCCTTTAGAATTTTCTATATTTCTGCATAAATATGACCGAAAACATCATCAGATTTTCACACAAGTCCTAAAAGTAGATAAAGAGAACCCAGTTAAACAAATGAGACAAAAATATTATACTTGGTAATTTATTTATTGAGGAAAATGATCCAATATTACACATCTGTGAGTGGCAAAAGTATGTGAACCTCTAGGATTAGCAGTTAATTTGAAGGTGAAATTGGAGTCCGGTGTTTTCAATCAATGGGATGACAATCAGGTGTGAGTGGGCACCCTGTTTTATTTAAAGAACAGGGATCTATCAAAGTCTGATCTTTACAACACATGTTTGTGGAAGTGTATCATGGCACGAACAAAGGAGATTTCTGAGGACCTCAGAAAAAGCGTTGTTGATGCTCATCAGGCTGGAAAAGGTTACAAAACCATCTCTAAAGAGTTTGGACTCCATCAATCCACAGTCAGACAGATTGTGTACAAATGGAAGAAATTCAAGACCAGTGTTACCCTCCCCAGGAGTGGTCGACCAACAAAGATCACTCCAAGAGCAAGGCGTGTAATAGTCGGCAAGGTCATAAAGGACCCCAGGGTAACTTCTAAGCAACTGAAGGCCTCTCTCACATTGGCTAATGTTAATGTTCATGAGTCCACCATCAGGAGAACACTGAACAACAATAGTGTGCATGGCAGGGTTGCAAGGAGAAAGCCACTGCTCTCCAAAAAGAACATTGCTACTCGTCTGCAGTTTGCTAAAGATCATGTGGACAAGCCAGAAGGCTACTGGAAAAATTTTTTGTGGACAGATGAGACCAAAATAGAACTCTTTGGTTTAAATGAGAAACGTTATGTTTGGAGAAAGGAAAACACTGCATTCCAGCATAAGAACCTTATCCCATCTGTGAAACATGGTGGCGGTAATATCATGGTTTGGACCTGTTTTGCTGCATCTGGGCCAGGATGGCTTGCCATCATTGATGGAACAATGAATTCTGAATTATACCAGCGAATTCTAAAGGAAAATGTCAGGACATCTGTCCATGAACTGAATCTCAAGAGAAGGTGGGTCATGCAGCAAGACAACGACCCTAAGCACACAAGTGGTTCTATCAAAGAATGGTTCAAGAAGAATAAAGTTCATGTTTTGGAATGGCCAAGTCAAAGTCCTGACCTTAATCCAATGGAAATGTTGTGGAAGGACCTGAAGCGAGCAGTTCATGTGAGGAAACCCGCCAACATCCCAGAGTTGAAGCTGTTCTGTACGGAGGAACGGGCTAAAATTCCTCCAAGCCGGTGTGCAGGACTGATCAACAGTTACCGCAAACGTTTAGTTGCAGGTATTGCCGCACAAGGGGGTCACACCAGATACTGAAAGCAAAGGTTCACATACTTTTGCCCCTTACAGATCTGTAATATTGGATCATTTTCCTCAATAAATAAATGACCAAGTATAATATTTTTGTCTCATTTGTTTAACTGGGTTCTCTTTATCTACTTCTAGGACTTGTGTGAAAATCTGATGATGTTTTAGGTCATATTTATGCAGAAATACAGAAAATTCTAAAGGGTTCACAAACTTTCAAGCACCACTGTATATTGGACAGTAGGCTAATGGGCCAAAAGAACCTGTTATTTCACAGTTTGTGACCCTGCCAACAATCAGCCAGATCAGAGGCAAGAGTATGGGCAAAATTGATGTGTTTTTTCTTTTTTCTCTTAAAATCTGGAAATATCGTAACCGACCAGCCTCCCCTGTTTGAAAGACTACCAGCCACCACTGAACTACAGTATGTTAAAGTTTTAGTGAGACAGATTAATAGCAGCACAGGCTTGAAGTTTTTTCCCCTCTCCCTACCAGGTAGTCATGAAGCATGATGGATGACTGCTCAGATGACTGAAGGTAAAGGAAATAACAAAATTTCAATATTTCAGCTTCGTTTTTAAGTGTCAGCGGCTGAATTGGCTTAAAGAATGTAATCCTCTTCATGTGCTGCCTGGCTGATGTGATTATTCCTTCTTAAGAGAGAAATATTATATTTTCCAGTGTGACAGCAATGTCAGAGCCTTTTTGATTTCATGGTATATATGGGCCATTTTGCAATCTTTGGCTCATTGCAAGTGTAAAAATATTTCAACCGCAGAAACATCTCTGACAGTTGCCAAAGTAGTATTTTAGTAGTGTTTATGTAGAAGTTGTTGTGTTGCACAAACAGTGAGACACGTAATATCATCTTGTATTAGGATAAGCAAACGTGCATACACATGCATGCCACTGACGAGCGTAACAATTCAAACCCCTGAGTTTCCTACTCAAGCTCATTTACTCATATCGATAATCTCATTCATCTGTATTTAAAATCCAGGCTAGCGTTGATTAGAGCATGCTTTAAACAAAAAGAACATTAACACAACAGGCTTGTCAGCAGCATTGGTAATGAATGTTGAAGGAGCAGCATGGACTGAAGCACGCACTGACGTCTTTGCTCTATTGTTAGTGTAATGAACACCTGGTCATCAGTACAGTGCTAAATCAGTCTGCTGCAACACGTCAGGACTGCAGAGCTGACATACAGTATACAACACAGCTACACCTGTTTCTTTGGGTAGATTTAAAGCACATTTTTTTAATTTGAGGAATGAGGAAACCTTTGCATAAAAAGGAGGCTAAGAAAAATAACTTATTATTATTATTATTATTATTATTAGTAGTAGTAGTAGTACAATTATTTTTCTTTTGTCGATGTGGGTTTCGTCTGGTTTCTAATATTACTTTTACTACAAATACTACTAAACATAACCTGGAGAATCATCATCATTATTATTATTATTATTAGCAGTAGTAGTAGTACTAGCATTGGTACAATTATTCCCCTTGTGTCCACATGGGTTTCATCTGGTCTCTAATATTACTTTTATGACTAATACTCCTAAACATAATCTATCCATCCATCCATTATCTATAACCGCTTATCCTGTGTGGGGTCACAGGCAAGCTGGAGCCTATCCCAGCTGACTATGGGTGAGAGGTGGGGTACACCCTGGACAAGTCACCAGGACATCACAGGGCCGACACATAGAGACACACAACCATTCACACCTATGGTCAATTTAGAGCCACCAATTAGCCTAACCTGCATGTCTTTGGGGGAAACCAGAGCACCCGGAGGAAACCCACACAGACACAGGGAGAACATGCAAACTCCACACAGAAAGGCCCCCGTTGGCCGCTGGGCTCAAACCCAGAACCTTCTTGCTGTGAGGCGACAGTGCTAACCACTACACCAACGTGCCGCCCTAAACATAATCTAGAGAATTATTATTATTATTGGCCGTAGTAGTAGCATATTGGTACGTTAATTCTCCTCGTGTCCACATAGATTTTCTTCAGGTTCTCCAACTACTACTACTACTAAATATAATATGGAGAATCATCATCATCATCATCATTCTTCTTCTTCTTCTTATTATTATTATTATTAGTAGTAGTAGTATTGGCACAATAATTATCTGTTTCCATGTGGGTTTCCTTCCTCTGGGTTTTCTGGTTTCCTCCAGACTCCCAAAACCATGCCTGTAGGTAGCTTTAAATTACCTGCTAGGTGTGTTCCTGCCTCAAATCAGTGTTTCTGGGATAGTCTCTGGATCCACCCTCACCCTGACCAGGAAAATGCATTTACCAAAGATGAAATAAAAAATCACATTTTATCCCGACACTCTAGGCCAATTGGCTTGTCAGTTGCCAGCCTCTTACAGCTTCCCCAGACAAACAACCATTCACATCTATCAGCAACTTAGAGGCTGTCCACACGGCAACGGATTCAGGTGAATCTGATAAAATTGTTTATCGTTTCGGCCTGGCGTCCACACGGCACCTGCGTTTTGGGTGCCCCAAAACAAGAACGGGTTCCAGAGTGGAAAAATCTGGCAATGGCACCGTTGCGAAGTCGTCTGGATGAGTAGAACGGATTTGTTTACGATGATGTCACAACCACATGACTAGAATAAGCAGCAGTCTCGCTGTTTTGTATGAACCACTGCATTGCATTCACTTTTGTATACAGCTTTTCTTTTAAATAAACAAGTAACTGAACCATTTCTTGAATTTCTTTTTTTATTGGATAAGACTGCTTTTCAAAATGTTCACACACAATATATAAAGTTATATAAATTATATAAAAATGCCTTTCAAAATGTTCACACACAATAAGAAAATTAAGTTATATACAGTAAAACTATGCACACTAATAAAACTAATTTGTACACACAGAAGGCACGATTTCCTCATGTAGTCGCAGCCATCTTCTTCTTGTTGTTGTGTGCTTGTTCCTATGAGTGCTTCACGCCGGGTAGAAGAAGGGGTTTATGCGCATGCGTCCTACTTCTTCTATTGTTCTGGTGTCTCCGATGGGACCGTTTTACAGCGCACGTAGAGGTGTGGCATGTGTATTGCATCGTTTTCAGCAAGCATTGCGTTGCCATACGTACCTGATATTTTACTGATCCGTTGCCCATGTGGATGCGATATTCTTTTTAATAAAATCTCATTGCCGTTGTCGTGTGGATGTAGCCTTAGAGTAGCCAGTTAACCTAACTGCATGAGGAAACCCATACAGACAGAACATGCAAGAAAGGTCCCTGTCGGCCGTGACGTTCGAACCTGGAACCTTCTTGCTGTGAGGTGACAGTGCTAACCACTGCACCACTTGTAAAATCAAGAGCACTTTCAAATTACAATTGGATAGGAAAAAATGGATTTTTACTAGCAGAAAAAAAGGTGAAAATATTGAGAAAAAAAAGTAAGTTTTGCCATCAGTTTTAATAAGGGAAAAGTAAGAACGCAAAGGTCCTGGGGGATGGTATGTCAAAGTCTGGTGGCACTGAAAGATCTATATGCAACACTGTCAGAAAGGCTGATGTTCAGTTTCAGTTTCAAATACACTGTATATAAGCATAAAAGGGCCTTGGTTACTTTGCCTTCCTGAATTCTTAATATTTTCCTAAATGAGGTAGCCAAGGACCCTCAGGGATGCAAACTCTATACCTGAATGAATTCTTTGAAGTGAGGTCAGTATTTAAAGGAGTGATGGATTTGAAGAAGCTGTGAATTATCTTAAATCAATACTAACCAAGGATTCTTATGAAGTTTCTCTTAATGTATACTGTGGAAATCTGATTAATTAAATTGTCATTCCTCTATATAGCTTGTATACATTGGAATGAAATGTTGTTTCTCCAGGACTATGTTATGTGCAGCACATAACAGTATGCAAGACTACATAAAGTGCAAATGCACAGCAGTGTGAGACGAGTGCAGGACAATAAACACTGAACAGGGCCATATATACACAGGGCAATAGATGCACAGAACATGGGTGGTAAAATGTAAATTATTGGTAGTGTAGTAGCAATAGGAATATCTGTAGCAGCAATACGTTTAGCGTTCCATAAAGTGTCTGATACAGCTTTGTAAAGTGTGGTGTGCAATGGTATTGAGTCATACTGGGTTAGGTGTTTGACTAGCCCAGGTGGGTGTTGGGAGGGAATAAGGTGTTGAGTAATCTGACTGCTGGGGGGCATGGTGGTAAAGTGGTTACCACTGTTGCCTCACAGCAAAAGATTCGGGGTTTGAGCCCAGCAGCCAACAGGGGCCTTTCTGTGTGGAGTTTGCATGTTCTCCCCGTGTCTTCATGGGTTTCCTCTGGGTGCACAGTCCAAAGACATGCAGGTTAGGCTAATTTGTGGCTCTAAATTGACCATAGGTGTGAATGTGAGTGTGTTTGGTTGTTTGTCTATATGTCAGCCCTGTGATAATCTGGCGAGTTGTCCAGGGTGTACCCCACCTCTCGCCCATAGTCAGCTGGGATAGGTTCCAGCTTGGCCATGACCCTGCACAGGATAAGTGGTTATGGATGATGGATGAATGGGTAATCTGACTGTCTCAGGGAAGAAACAGTTGTAGAGTCTGCTGGTGGTGGCATGGATGCTCCACAGGGTAAAGAGTCCATGGGATGGGGAAAAGGGGTCATTAGCAGTGTTGATGTATTTGTTCTCACAATCCACTGTAAATTCCTGCTGTCGGAGTTCCCATACCAAGAGACTATGGAGTTCCTATGGGGGGAGCCATGGCCTAATGGTTAGAGAAGCAGCTTTGGGACCAAAAGGTTGCTGATTCAATTCCCTGGACTGGCATGAATGGCTGAAGTGTCCTTGAGCAAACTTCAACTGCTCCCCAGGCTGCTCTGGGTATGTCATACGTTACTCTGGATAAGTGCATCTACTAAATGCCTGTAATGTAACATAATACCACATCGTAAGACAGCTAGCCAGAGCGCTCTCTATTGTCCCTCTGTGGAAGGTTGTGAAGCTGGGAGGGGGAAGTCTGGCTCTCTTCAGCCTATACAGTAAATGGAGGTGCTTCTGGGTCTTCTTGGCTAGGCAGGAGAGGTCCTCCATCATGTACACATTAAGAAACCTTTCTTTTGACTCTCTCCACAGTTGCTCCATTGATATGCAGTGATGAGTGGTCTACTCTGGTCCTCCTGAAATCAACAATCATCACTTTAGTTTTATCAATATTAAGAGACAGATTGTGAATCTCTACATCATTCTGTGAGCTGGTTCACCTCCTCCTTCTATGCTGACTCATCATTGTTGCTGATGAGGCCCACAACTGTTGTGTCATCAGTAAATTTGATGATGTTATTTGAACTGTACTTTGTAGCACAGCCATGTGTCAGCAGTTTGAAGAGCAGTGGACTGAGCATGCAACCCCGGGGAATGCCAGTGTTTGGTGTGGTGATATTAGAGGTGGTGCTGCCAAACCAAATGGACTGGGGTCTCCTCGTCAAAAAGTTCAGGATGCAGTTGCAGAAGAGTGTGGTCAGACTCAGCAGTTGTTGTGGAATGATTGTTTTGAATGCTGAATTGACATTTATGAACAGCATCCTTCCATAGTTGTCATTTTTGTCTAGATGGGTCAGAGAAAGGGGGATAGGCGTAGATATGGCACCTTTTGTTAAGTGGTTGGGATGGTATGTATACTGAAATGGGCCCAGTATGGTGGGAAGACTGGCCTTTATGTGTTTCATGATTAGCTGCTCAAAACACTTCATTATGATAGGTGTGAGAACAACAGGTCAGTAGTCATTCAAGAAGGATGAGTTCTTTGGCACAGGGATGATGGTGGTCATCTTAGAACACACAGGGATGACTGCTTGGCTAAGGGAAATGTTGAAGATATCTCTAAGGACATCTGCAAGCTGATAAGCACATTCCCTGATCACCCAGAGGGCTTTCTATGTGTTAAATCTGGACAGAGTCTTCTTGACATCTACTGCAGACAGAAAGTCTGGTCGGTGGGAGTGAGGGTGGTTTTCCCTGCTGGCATGTTGTTCTGTGCTTTGAACTGCGCATAGAAATAATTCAGTGTCTCTAGGAGTGAGGCATTTCAGGCCATCACAGCCTACAAAGATACACCACTTGTCTGTGATGGCCTGAATCTGTCTGTCTGTCTGTCACCATCCTCATAGTTGAGGGTCAGCGATCCAGGAAGTTATCAACTGGCTTCCTTGAATTCTCTTGGGTGATTATAGCATACCAGAGGGACCCAAACCCTCATCTGGTGGCGGGTGATGGCCTGAATGCCTTGCCACATATGACTTGTGCCCTTGGGATTTAGGAAGTGACTATAGAGTCTTTCTGCATAGTTGCACTTCACCTCTCTGATAGTCTGGGACAGACTGACCCTTGCTATCTGGAGGGCTACCTTTTTATCAGACCTGAAGGCACTGTCTTAGGTTTTCAACAGTGAGCACACTTTGGCAGTCATCCATTCTTCCAGCCGTAATTATTTTTCATGTGTGGTGATGGTCTTAAAGGACATCACATCATCTATGCACTTGCTGATGTAGCCAGTCATTGATGTGTGCATTCCTTCTAGTCTGTGGTCATCACTGATGCTGGGTGTTCCTCCAAGTCTGTGATATCGTGGTATGTAGCAACCTCTCTGAACATATTCCAGTCTGTGTGATCAAAACAGTCCTGAAGTGCTGAGATGGCTCCCTCAGATCAGGTTCTTACCTGTTTCAGAACCGGTTAAGCAGATAGACTTGCATTACCAATATCATTTCATGAAGGAGATGCTTGAGATGTGATACTCTGAAGGACTTCTACAAACTGTTTTAGAGAACCTTTTAGTATTCATATTCCAGAATGATTTTGTGTCGGGTCAGGTTTGTGGTTTATTTACCGTGTGTGTGTGGGGAGGTGCTGGGGGATTATACGGTAGGTTGGGTGAGTGTGGGTGTGTACCTGACAAATAAAAAAGGTTCTCCTATGGAAAATCACAAAACTTTCTTCACCATGTGTTGCTTCTGCCTACTTGCAGGGATATTTACATACTTAATTATTACACTTATACACTCGTGTAACCTGAGCAACTTCTTACCTTAAATGAAAGCACTAAGCCTATTAACGGTTTAATGAATCACTGTCTAGCAACATGGTCCCAAGACTACAGACTGTGCTCATCTACATATACTGTATAAAGCAGTGGAAACAGATAAGAGTGTATTAAATAGGGGCAAGGAAAATTTTTCTACAGTGGATTTTGTTGCATTATTCATCATATCCCACACCCTAGCAATGGTTTCTTATAATGATGTGGAAATAGGATGACACAAGAAGACTGACAATAATTTATTTTGACAACTAGGTGACAGTGAGAGAGTGCTATAATTTTCTCTGGAAATGATGACATGCAGAGCAGTGACGACACGTTTTAAATTCGAAACTATTGAAAAGTTTACTATACAATAGCTAGTTCTGGTCAAGCGGATGATTCACTATTTATATCGCTCTGCTCATCTATTTTCATGACATAAAATTCAATCTCCTAGTTTGAAACCTTTACTATAGTACTGTTAACAACATGATAAACAGCCATAGCAAACAATATTCTTGTCAGGAAGCACCTTTAATGGGAATGTACAAATCAACGTAAGCTAGCTAGCTAGTCAGCGTAAGTACTATAATGTGAGTGCGGCTTCTTTGGTATCTATTTCCGCTAGCGGAGCAAAAATAAACAGAACATTTGGCCATATCGTGTCTGAAATGTCACTTACTCGATATCAATTTCTTGTTTGTGGAAATAGGATGACACAAGAAGACGTGTTAGTCCAAAACTTTTATGCATAAACTATATCATCAAAAGTATGTGGACAAACTGTGTAACGATTGAGTTCAGGTTTTTCAGCCACATCCAGGTGCATAACATCAAGCACTAACATCAAGCACATAGTCGTGGACTCTCCATGGCAGTAGAATGAATTGTACTGAAGAGCTCGATCTGCCTCGGGCAACTGTAAGAGTTATTATTCTGAAATGGAAGCATCGAGGAGAAACAACAGCTCAGCTACAAAGTGATAGACCACACAAAATCACAGAGTGGAGCAACTGAGTGCTGAAACAGAGTTACAAACTGCCTCTGGAAGAAAGATCAGCACAGTATGCATCAGGAACTTCATGAAATGGGTTTGCATGGCCAAGCAGCTGCAAACAAGCCTAAAATCACTATGCACAATGATGAGTGTTCATTGGAGTGGGGTAAAGCATGCTGCTACTAGATTCTGGCATCGCCATATTAATGCCCATGGTTTTGGAATATTCAACAAGCTCATGCAGGTGTGATGGTCAGGTACCTCCATACTCCAAACCAGCCTGTCTGGCTTGAGTGTTTCAGAAACTCCTGAAATTTTCACACACAGAAGTGTCTTAAAAAACCCAATAACAACAACAACAACGACAACATCCAGTGAGAGGCAGTTCTGTGGGTGGAATGGCATTATTAATGAGAGAAGCCAGAGGAGAATGGCCAGATATGTGCAAGCTAACAGGGAGGCTACAGTAATGCAAATAACCACTTTTTACAATTGTGGTGAGCAAAAAGGCATCTCACATTGCAAAACACATACAACCCCTAATTGGAAAAATTGGGACGGTATGTTGAAACTGAAACTGAAAACAATGATTTGTAAATAATCTTTGAGCTGTATTGCACTCAAGACAGTACAACAGCACATTGTTTGATGTTTTACCTCATGAATATTATTGTTTTTTTTTTTTCAAAATAAGCACATTTCAATTTTGATTCTTGCAACACAAGTTGGGACGGTAAATCATTTCCCACTGTATAATGTTGCCATTTCTTCTCACAACACTTAAAAAGATGTTTAGGGACTGACGACACCAAGCTGTGGCAGGGTGCCGTGGCCGAGCATCAGTTTGTGGAATGGAGGGTGGGGCCAGGGAAGGTGAGTGGCAGTCAATGCACCTGTTGTTGATGAATGTTGTGTGTGTTTATTGCAGTGACGGTGGAGGATAGAAAAGGAGAGAGAGAGCAGAGAGAAGAGATCTCCCCGACCAGAACACAGCTGTGTCTGTATGTGACTAAAACGAATGGTTAAAGCTGAAATTAAGTATGTGAACCTTCGCTTTCAGTATCTGGTGTGACCCTCTTGTGCAGCAATAACTGCAACTAAATGTTTCCGGTAACTGTTGATCAGTCCTGCACACCAGCTTGGAGGAATTTTAGCCCATTCCTCCATACAGAACAGCTTCAACTCTGGGATGTTGGAGGGTTTCTTCACATGAACTGCTTGCTTCAGGTCCTTCCACAACATTTCCACTGGATTAAGGTCGGAATTTGACTTGGCCATTCCAGAACATTAACTTTATTATTCTGTAACCATTCTTTGGTAGAACGACTTGTGTGCTTAGGGTCGTTGTCTTGCTGCATGACCCACCTTCTCTTGAGATTCAGTTCATGGACAGATGTCCTGACATTTTCCTTTGGAATTCACTGGTATAATTCAGAATTCATTGTTCCATCAATGATGGCAAGCCGTTCTGGCCCAGATGCAGCAAAACAGGCCCAAACCACCGCCATGTTTCACGGATGGGATAAGGTTCTTATGCTGGAATGCAGTGTTTTCCTTTCTCCAAACATAATGCTTCTCATTTAAACCAAAAAGTTCTATTTTGGCCTCATCCGTCCACAAAACATTTTTCCAATAGCCTTCTGGCTTGTCAACGTGATCTTTGGCAAACTGCAGACGAGCAGCAATGTTCTTTTTGGAGAGCAGTGGCTTTCTCCTTGCAATCCTGCCATGCACACCATTGTTGTTCAGTGTTCTCCTGATGGTGGACTCATGAACATTAGCCAATGTGAGAGAGGCCTTCAGTTGCTTAGAAGTTACCCTGGGGTCCTTTGTGACCTCGCCGACTATTACATGCCTTGCTTTTGGAGTGATCTTTGTTGGTCGACCACTCCTGGGGAGGGTAACAATGGTCTTGAATTTCCTTCATTTGTACACAATCTGTCTGACTGTGGTTTGGTGGAGTCCAAACTCTTTAGAGATGGTTTTGTAGCCTTTTCCAGCCTGATGAGCATCAACAACGCTTTTTCTGAGGTCCTCAGAAATCTCCTTTGTTCGTGCCATGACACACTTCCACAAATGTGTTGTAAAGATCAGACTTTGATCGATCCCTGTTCTTTAAATACAACCCCGATTCCAAAAAAGTTGGGACAAAGTACAAATTGTAAATAAAAACGGAATGCAAGAATTTACAAATCTCAAAAACTGATATTGTATTCACAATAGAACACAGACAACATATCAAATGTCGAAAGTGAGACATTTTGAAATTTCATGCCAAATATTGGCTCATTTGAAATTTCATGACAGCAACACATCTCAAAAAAGTTGGGACAGGGACAATAAGAGACTGGAAAAGTTAAAGGTACAAAAAAGGAACAGCTGGAGGACCAAATTGCAACCTATTAGGTCAACTGGCAATAGGTCATTAACATGACTGGGTATAAAAAGAGCATCTTGGAGTGGCAGCGGCTCTCAGAAGTAAAGATGGGAAGAAGCTCACCAATTTCCCTAATTCTGCGCCGACAAATAGTGGAGCAATATCAGAAAGGAGTTCGACAGTGTAAAATTGCAAAGAGTTTGAACATATCATCTACAGTGCATAATATCATCAAAAGATTCAGAGAATCTGGAAGAATCTCTGTGCGTAAGGGTCAAGGGCGGAAAACCATACTGGGTGCCCGTGATCTTCGGGCCCTTAGACGGCACTGCATCACATACAGGCATGCTTCTGGATTGGAAATCACAAAATGGGCTCAGGAATATTTCCAGAGAACATTATCTGTGAACACAATTCACCGTGCCATCCGCCGTTGCCAGCTAAAACTCTACAGTTCAAAGAAGAAGCCGTATCTAAACATGACCCAGAAGCGCAGACGTCTTCTCTGGGCCAAGGCTCATTTAAAATGGACTGTGGCAAAGTGGAAAACTGTTCTGTGGTCAGACGAATCAAAATTTGAAGTTCTTTATGGAAATCAGGGACGCCGTGTCATTCGGACTAAAGAGGAGAAGGACGACCCAAGTTGTTATCAGCGCTCAGTTCAGAAGCCTGCATCTCTGATGGTATGGGGTTGCATTAGTGCGTGTGGCATGGGCAGCTTACACATCTGGAAAGACATCATCAATGCTGAAAGGTACATCCAGGTTCTAGAGCAACATATGCTCCCATCCAGACGACGTCTCTTTCAGGGAAGACCTTGCATTTTCCAACATGACAATGCCAAACCACATACTGCATCAATTACAGCATCATGGCTGCGTAGAAGAAGGGTCCGGGTACTGAACTGGCCAGCCTGCAGTCCAGATCTTTCACCCATAGAAAACATTTGGCGCATCATAAAACGGAAGATACGACAAAAAAGACCTAAGACAGTTGAGCAACTAGAATCCTACATTAGACAAGAATGGGTTAACATTCCTATCCCTAAACTTGAGCAACTTGTCTCCTCAGTCCCCAGACGTTTACAGACGTAAACAGGGAAAAGACGTAAACAGAGAAAAGGGAATGTCTCACAGTGGTAAACAGTGGTAAACAGTGGTAAACAGAGAAAAGGTGATGTCTCACAGTGGTAAACATGGCCTTGTCCCAACTTTTTTGAGATGTGTTGTTGTCATGAAATTTAAAATCACCTAATTTTTCTCTTTAAATGATACATTTTCTCAGTTTAAACATTTGATATGTCATCTTTGTTCTATTCTGAATAAAATATGGAATTTTGAAACTTCCACACCATTGCATTCCGTTTTTATTTACAATTTGTACTTTGTCCCAACTTTTTTGGAATTGGGGTTGTAAAACAGGGTGCCCACTCACACCTTATTGTCATCCCATTGATTGAAAACAGCTGACTCTAATTTTACCTTCAAATTAACTGCTAATCCTAGAGGTTCACATACTTTTGCCACTCACAGATATGTAATATTGGATCATTTTCCTCAGTAAATAAATGACCAAGTCCAATATTTTTGTCTCCTTTGTTTAACTGGGTTCTCTTTATCTACTTTAAGACTTGTGTGAAAATCTGATGATGTTTTAGGTCATATTTATGCAGAAATATAGAAAATTCTAAAGGGTTCACAAACTTTGAAGCACCACTATATCTCTGGAAAAGATGTTGTCCTGAAGGCAGCATATGTTGCTCCAAAATCTCAATGTACTTTTCTGCATTAATGCTCCATCATAGAAATGTAAGTTTCCTTTGCCAAGGGCATCAGGCACTTACAGCAAGTCTCAATGTTGGTCATGCTGCATACATGGCTGCATGCTTTTTAGCTCTTTTTTGACAGTGCTACTGGTAATGCCTGATAATTTGAGATTTTCATCTAGAACGTTATGCAATGAATATGAAAACATTTGTTTCCCTTCTCTTATCAGCCATAAGCACTACAGGCTATTTTAGTTTGGCTGTTTTTCATCAGAGGGGAATGATTGTGTGTATAAAACCACCAAGGCGAATGCTACAGCATATTCCATTGTATACTTTTTTAAAGTAAGTTTCATTCTTTCATGAAAAATGTCTCAAGGATCCTTAATATAAAAATCTGCATTCATCATTTTTTGTATAGCTGATATGTGTGTTTCTAGGTGCTTCTATTTTTTTCCATGCAAAAAACTCCAACAAACCTATTCATTTTAAGCAAAATGGAGAGCTTTTAGTTATTCCCCAATACTTGATTCATGGTTAGTTTTTTTTTGAGTCAGCTCATTATTATAATATTATGTTTTCAAAGACATGTGGTTAGGTTAACATGGGGAAGCCATGGCCTGAGGTTGGGCCCTTAAGCAAGGAGAAATCACATGATCGCAATTGCAAGATATTCAACTGGAATTAAACTAAGAAAATAGTTTAATTAATGGGTGGCATGGTGGTGTAGTGGTTAGCACTGTTGTGTCACAGTAAGAAGGTTCTGGGTTTGAGCCCAGTGGCCAACGGGGGCCTTTCTGTAGGGAGTTTGTATGTTCTCCCCGTGTCTGCGTGGGTTTCCTCCGGGTGCTCTGGTTTCCCCCACAGTCCAAAGACATGCAGTTAGATTAACATGGGGCAGCCATGGTTTGAGGTTGGGCTGAAGTTCCCTTGAGGAAGGGCACCTAACCCCTAACTGCTCCCTGGGCGCTGTAGCATAGCAGTGTTGTAGTCGAGTCACTAAACCTCAAGTCCAAGTCCAGTCTCAAGTCCCCAGTGTTCAAGTCTGAGTCATGAAAAAAAATATTCAAGTTGAGTCCAACACTCCAACTGCACCATTTGACGGTGGCTGTTTCAGCACCATTAACATTAGTTTGTTCCTGAACATGCCTTATGAACAGGTGAATGTGCTTGTCTTTGTCAGGAAGTGTGAAGTATTCTGTCAGAGATGGTTGGGAGACAGATGTAAGTGCAGAAGGTGTGTTTATTAATACAAGTGAAGACAGTAAACAATCCAAAACGGCAGGCTAAAATGTAAAACAGTGAAACAGGCAATAGGTCGAGCGAGGCACAAACAGGCTATCATAGACTCAACAGAATCAAAGACTAGAAACAGGAAATCAGGGATCAGGAATCCAAATAAGGAAATAAGGCTCGGTAATGTGTCAGCAATGCAACTCAATACTTCGCAAAGTAAGTGTGTTTTCATTTATATAGGCGCTCTGATTGCGTCTTAATCCTGTGCAGGTGCAAGTCATTTACAGCACACACGTGAGAGTCTGCTTGTCACGCACGCTGTCCAGAGCATGCCCAAGAGTCTATCTGATGAACGTGCCAAGGCGTGCAGGAGTGACACTCTTGCACGAAATTAGTACAAAATTATTGTAAATATAAATATCTTATGCCAAATTATTATGCCATGTTACAAAAAGTAAAGAAAAAAAATCTGAGTCCTCGTCTCCAATTTACAAATCCGAATGCAGTTAATGCACGAGTCTGAGGCCAAGTCCGAGTCATCAGTGCTCAAGTCCAAGTCAAGTCACGAGTCTTTAAAATTAGGGCACAAGTCATGGACTCGAGTACTACAAGCCTGTAGCTGCCCACTGTTCTGGGTTTGTGTGTGCATGTGTGCGTGTTCACTGTTTCAGATGGGTTAAATGCAGAGGAGGAATTTGACTGTGTGTGCTTGAGTGTACGTGTGACAGATAACGGCTTCTTGGCTTCTAAATTAACTCGCGAGCTATTGAGATCATTTCAGGCTATATTATTTTCTACAATCTGTGTGTTTGTGTGTATGCGTGTGTTACCATTGACTGGTCATGGTATTAGATGGGAGGTTAATTAAGCAATATTGCATGAGCTGAATACTGAATATCAGCCAGGCTGTGATATTGCTTTCATACAACAGTTTTATAAACAAGAAATTCATATTGACTAAGTGATGTTTCTGACACAATATGGTCAAACGTTATGTTTATTTCTGCTCCACTAGTGGAAATAGATCCTGAAGAAGCCATATTCACTTTATAGCATGATAACTAACTGGTTAGCTACCTCATGTTGATACGTATGTACACTACCGTTCAAAAGTTTGGGGTCACCCAGACAATTTTGTGTTTTCCATGAAAAGTCACACTTTTATTTACCACCATAAGTTGTAAAATGAGTAGAAAATATAGTCAAGACATTTTTCTGGCCATTTTGAGCATTTAATCGACCCCACAAATGTGATGCTCCAGAAACTCAATCTGCTCAAAGGAAGGTCAGTTTTATAGCTTCTCTAAAGAGCTCAACTGTTTTCAGCTGTGCTAACATGATTGTACAAGGGTTTTCTAATCATCCATTAGCCTTCTGAGGCAATGAGCAAACACATTGTACCATTAGAACACTGGAGTGAGAGTTGCTGGAAATGGGCCTCTATACACCTATGGAGATATTGCACCAAAAACCAGACATTTGCAGCTAGAATAGTCATTTACCACATTAGCAATGTATAGAGTGGATTTCTGATTAGTTTAAAGTGAGCTTCATTGAAAAGAACAGTGCTTTTCTTTCAAAAATAAGGACATTTCAAAGTGACCCCAAAATTTTGAACGGTAGTGTACATTGCTGTTAAATGTGCTTCTGGTGAAATTCACATCCCTTCTTTATTTTCATCTTCATCTGACAAGCTTTCATATTTTAAGTCAAATATGCTAGTATTATTTGCCATGTCTGCTGACCATGTTGCCAATTCTACTGTTGTAACCATATTGAACTAGGAAGTGGAATTTTTACTTGTGAATACAAATGAACGGTGTGATACTCACAGTGAAATGCAGTTCTGTTAAATATAAGCACATTTTGATGTCGCTTGTCCAAACATATTAGTGGACCGGAACTAACTTGCATATCAACAGCTTGACAATAAAAGCATTAGGGTTGAGCAATGCATTATATCACAAGGTCCCGGTGGTGTAATAAGAACGATGTTGGCAAACTATTACACACACACGCACTTAAGCAGCTGTGTTTGTGATTTCTAATTTATTTTAAGTGTTTCAAGTATGTAACGTCCTACTGGGTTCATGTCGTATTTCCTCTGAATAGTAGACCTGCTGAACAGAAGGGTTTTAACCCTTTATCTTCCATCCATCCGTTATCTGTAACTGCTTATCCTGTGCAGGGTTGCGGGCAAGCTGGAGCCTATCCCAGCTGACTACGGGCGAGAGGCAGGGTACACCCTGGACAAGTCGCCAGATCATCACAGGGCTGATGCATGGAGACAAACAACCATTCACACACCTTCACATTCACACCTACGATCAAATTAGAGCCACCAATTAGGCTAACCTTCATGTCTTTGGACTGTAGGGGAAACCAGAGCACCCGGAGGAAACCCACACCGACACGGGGAGAACATGCAAACTCCACACAGAAAGGTCCCTGTCAGCCACTGGGCTCGAACTCAGAACCTTCTTGCTGTGAGATGACAGTGCTAATCACTACACCGCCATGCCACCCTTGCAATGAAGTTCTCATCCCTCATTATCTCTAGCCACTTTATCCTGTTCTACAGGGTCGCAGGCAAGCTGGAGCCTATCCCAGCTGACTACGGCCAAAAGGCGGGGTTCACCCTGGACAAGTCGCCAGGTCATCACAGGGCTGACACATAGACACAGACAACCATTCACACTCACACCTACGGTCAATTTAGAGTCACCAGTTAACCTAACCTGCATGTCTTTGGACTGTGGGGGAAACCGGAGCACCCGGAGGAAACCCACGCGGACACGGGGAGAACATGCAAACTCCGCACAGAAAGGCCCTCGCCGGCCCTGGGGCTCAAACCCGGACCTTCTTGCTGTGAGGCGACAGCACTAACCACTACACCACCGTGCCACCCTTGCAATGAAGTTGTCTGTGCTTTTAGAGCTAGTGATAACGTTGCAATAGCTATGCAGTCTGGTTTGTCAAATGACTTTCTATGGATTTGCCCGCCAAGTTGCCATCGTCTTATCCACAGTTAATGTAATAACACATCGCTAGTTAACTTGGGCACTGTTGGCATGTACAAACAGAGTTATGCTAACATGAATAACGTTAACTTATCTGAAGTCCTTTCAGAAATATGTTTGAGCATAATCTTGCCAAATGAACATAATGTACAGTAGAAATCTTTCTTTTCTAGTAATGTCTCATCTCATCTCATTATCTCTAGATGCTTTATCCTTCTACAGGGTCGCAGGCACGCTGGAGCCTATCCCAGCTGACTACGGGCGAAAGGCAGGGTACACCCTGGACAAGTCGCCAGGTCATCACAGGGCTTCTAGTAATGTTAGCTATCTAATATGATTTCGAGTTTGAAAAGCGTTTGCTTGTATGTCAGGTGGAGCTTCAGCTCTACAGGTTCTACATGTGAGTTAGTAAATCCAGGCGGTTGTTTTGGAGGCATTAGGTTTTGTAAGCATTGTGGCAATAATACAACAATGCGTTGACAGAAAATGTACTTTTAATATTTAAGTATTTTTAAAAGCAAGTACTTCAGTACTTAAGTAAAATTTTGACTGTACAACTTTCATTTGTATCTGAATAACATTTGATTAGTGGGATCTGTACTTTGACTTAAGTAACGAAGTTGGGTACTTTGTCCACCTCTGCTGATAGGCTGCATGACTCTACAGTGTGGGCTAGAAAGAAATCAGCCTCAGCCTTGTGTCATCATATTGTCCCTTGTGATGATTGGTGTTGCTGTTGGGCTTTGTTCCACAAAAGTCCAAAATAATCTTCCGTTGTGAACAACAAAACCTTTTGGAAAAAAAAAATATAGCTCATTTATATCAGCATCTTATACGACCTTCTTTGTAACAATGATATACATGATGTTTTGTAATTATATATTAATATAGATATTTATGATGTGTATATATGGTATGTAGTATATATTTATTTTTGTAATTAAATATTTATATAGATATTTATGAAGTGTATATACAGTATGTAGTATATATTTATTTTTGTAATTAAATATTTATATAGATATTTATGAAGTGTATATATATGGTATGTAGTATATATTTATTTTTGTAATTATATAGGTATTCATGAAGTGTATGGTATATATTTTTATAGGTGTATTAATGTAGTTTGGATTTCGGGGTAGTTAAAAAGGGGTGGGAAATTAAAAAAGTATTGTACTTCTTCCTACTCCTTTTTCGAACAATGTGCGGTGTTTTGTAATGTCTTAGCTCTTTATGTTATTTTATTTATTTTTTGTTAATTTCTCATTTTCTTTCTTTTGTATGTACAAATAGTTACATACATTTTTTTATATATGTTCGAAATAAAAATAAATTCAATTCAATTCAATTCAATGTATTCAAACCAAGTCCTTGTGTTCCTCAAGTTTGAGTTGCTCTGAAAATGTCCCTTGCCGATTGTCAGCAGTGAGATGAAAAGCTGTTAATGAATGGGACAGTGTCCCTGTCGTGCTGTCTTCATTATCACATTAGTGAGCTGCTGGAGAGTCTAAGGATTACAAAAATATCAACTATACACCTTGAAGAGTAGGACCAAAGTTCCCCTGAAGAACTAGCTTAATTTTTGCTCAGCTTCTCCACCTGTATTTATTTCCACTGTTGAACTTACAGTGGGTCAATGCAGGCAACGTCTTCTTCGGAACCACAGAGGTCATGCAGTCTTATCAGAAAACTACCAAATCCTAAGGGTAACATTGATGTGTTTTGTATGTAATGAGCCCATTATTCCTCAGTAGACTAGGGCTGAACCATAATTTATTGGTATATAACCCCATTTCCAAAAAAGGTGAGATGCTGTGTAAAATGGAAATAAAAACAGAATGTGATAATTTCCAAATCATGGAAACAATATATTTAATAGAAAATAGTACAAAGACAGTATATCAAAGGTTGAAACTGAGATATACTATTGTTTTTTAATTCTTAATTTTATTTTTTTAAATATATACTTATTTTAAACTTAATGCCAGTAAGACATCAAAAAAAAAGTTGGGACGGGGCAACAATACACTAGAAAAGGTGTGTAATGCTTAAAAAAAAACACCTGGTGGAACATCTCACTATTAATTTGGTTAATTGGCAACAGATCAATAACATGATTGGGTATAAAAAGAGCATCCCAGAGAGACGGAGTCTCTCAGAAGGAAAGATGGGGAGGAGTTCACCACTCTGTAAAAGATTGCATGGGCAAAAAGTGCAATGGTATATTCAGGTGAAGCGGAAAACTGTCCTGTGGTCTGACAAATCAAAATTTGAAATTCTTTTTAATCTCCTTCCCAGTCTCAAGTCTTTTGCAGCCTCCAACAGGTTTTCTTCCAGGATTGCCCTGTATTTAGCTCCATCCATCTTCCCATCAACTCTGACCAGCTTCCCTGTCCCTGCTGAAGAAAAGCATCCCCATAGCATGATGCTGCCACCACCATGTTTCACAGTGGGGATGGTGTGTGCAGGGTGATGAGCAGTGTTAGTTTTCCGCCACACATAGCGCTTTGCATTTAGGCCAAAAAGTTCAACTTTGGTCTCATCTGACCAAAGCACCTTCTTCCACATGTTTGCTGTGTCCCCTACATGGCTTCTGGAAAACTACAAATGGAACTTCTTATGCCTGTCTTTCAACAATGTCTTTCTTCTTGCCACTCTTCCAAAAAGGCCAGATTTGTGGAGTGTACGACTTATAGTCGTCCTGTGCACAGATTCTCCCACCTGAGCTGTGGATTTCTGCAGCTCCTCCAGAGTGATCATGGGCCTCTTGGCTGCTTCTCTGACCAGTGCTCTCCTTGCTCGCTCTGTCAGTTTAGGTGGACGGCCATGTCTTGGTAGGTTTGCAGTTGTGCCATACTTTTTCCATTTTTGAATGATGGATTAAACAGTGCATCTTGAGATGTTCAGACCTTGGGATATTTTTTTATAACCTAACCCTGCTTTAAACTTCTCCAGAACTTTATCCCTGACCTGTCTGGTGAGTTCTTTGGTCTTCATGATGCTGTTTGTTCTTCAGTGTTCTCTAACAAACCACTGAGGCCTTCACAGAACAAGTGTATTTATGCTGAGAGTAAATTACACACAGTAGGACTCTATTAACTAATTAGATGACTTCTGAAGGCAATTGATTGCACTGGATTGTATTTAGAGGTATCAGAGTACAGGGGGCTGAATACTAATGCACACCACATTTTTCAGATTTTTATTTGTTTAAAATTTTGAAGACCATTTATCATTTTCATTTTACTTCACAATTATGTGCTACTCTGTGTTGGTCTATCACATAAAATCTCAGTAAAAAACTTTTAAGTTCGTGGTTGTAAGGTGGAAAAATGTCAAAAAGTTCAAGGGCTGTGAATACTTTTTCAAGGCACTGTATATATGGGGCGGCATGGTGGTGTAGTGGTTAGCGCTGTCGCCTCACAGCAAGAAGGTCCGGGTTCGAGCCCTGTGGCTGGCGAGGGCCTTTCTGTGCGGAGTTTGCATGTTCTCCCCGTGTCTGTGTGGATTTCTTCCGGGTGCTCTGGTTTCCCCCACAGTCCAAAGACATGCAGGCTAGGTTAACTGGTGACTCTAAATTGAGCGTAGGTGTGAATGTGAGTGTTGGGTTGTCTGTGTCTATGTGTCAGCCCGGTGATGACCTGGCGACTTGTCCAGGGTGTACCCCGCCTTTCGCCAGTAGTCAGCTGGGATAGGCTCCAGCTTGTTTGCGACCCTGTAGAACAGGATAAAGCGTATATATATATATATATATATATATATATATATATATATATATATATATATGAGACAAAGGAGACCCCAAACTGTTGAGCAACTGAAACTGTATATCAGACAAGAATGGGACAACATTTCTTGTTCAAAACTACAGCAATTGGTCTCCTCAGTTCCCAAACGTGTACAGATTGTTGTTAAAAGTAGAGGTGATGCAATACAGTGGTAAACATGCCCGTCCCAACGTTTTTGAAATGTATTGCTGACATCCAATTCAAAATGAACATATATTTTTCAAAAAACAATAAAATTTCTCAGTTTCAACATTTGATAGGTTGCCTTTGTACTAATTTCAATGAAATATAGAGTTTCCATGATCTGCAAATCATCGCATTCTGTTTTTTTTATTTACAGTTTACACAGCGTCCCAACTTTTTTGGAAACAGGTTGTACATGGATATTCTATAATTGTTTGAGCTTCACATATATGACATAACTGTAGCTATGCTGCGTTTAATCAAAAGAGGTAAGAGTGTCTGAGGAAATTAATTATGTATACACCTTTTTTCAAAAGATCTCATGAGAAAAAAGAAATCAGCCACCAAATGGCCTACTTCTGCCTGAAAGGGAAGGGAACACTGCCATCTAGAGATTTGCAGTAAAGTTCTGATTAAGGATGTACCAAAATCTTTTGAGCTTTGTCCTAAATTGTGCCCTGAACCCTGCAGCCCTACTTCTGATTTTCTTATCAATCCTTATGTATAGCAATGGTGAACCATTACTATTAGAGCTGGGACTTGAGCTCAGCCAAAACTTAGCCAGACACACCAAAAAGCAACAGGGCAAAGGATTTTGCAAAGGATTAGCAGCAGGCTGCCAGGTTGCTCCATTGTGTGTAGTTGTCGATGTTGAGTTTAAAATTCACTAAGTAAATTACACAGGGAAATGAATACTTAAGTCTGAGTGAAAAATACTGTAGTGAGTGTGTGTAACTGACGATAACCAGTCAGTTACTCTAATAACAACTAAAAGTCTCTGTGTGGCTAATAGATGATGCAGAGGAGGTGAAGAGTTGATCTGTCAGCATTTATTTTGGAAAACGGAGAATGACAGGGTGATCAACACACGGAGACAGGGGAAAGAATTCTGGCATCCCTCCACCAGTTAGCACCCAACCAAATGGTTCCTCAGTTTGTGTGTCCTCAACACACTCGACTTTTCACACAGAATTTTATGATGCTAATTTACATATTTGATCTGATACAAACAGCGGCTGTGTGTCAAAACATTCTTATATAAAAAAATAAACATCATATCTTGGGGAAAAATATACTGTATTTATGAATATTGTCCATGCAGGATTCATGAAGCCAGCTTACCCCTTTCCAGACATCCCAAGTATGATAATGTCCACAGCTGTGTTACACTAATTATCGCCCCATCAGAAACAATAGTGGAACCATTAACGGAGCCCAACAAATTAACATATTTTACAATAGCGCCATTTGGGGAAGTTCACAAAAAAAAAAAAAAACAATTCTGTTGTGTAGGATTATATGTTGATATCCCTCGTTACATACTTGAAGTACTGATGAGACTCTGTGGGGTGGTCGATTGAGTTATTGCATCCTTTGGGTTATCAAGTGGGCGCCCTCCTTCATGGGTGTTTCGCTGATAGACCCACGACACCTCCAGAGGGTTCAGCAGTGAATCCCAGCATCCCAGGTTCACCCCCTAGATGCCATCAACTCATCTGAGGGCCCAAGTGGAGTCCTTCCTCTTCATCCACAGCCACTGACTCCCCTTTTCAGCAGCCTTGGAGAGGTCTTTGACTGCCTGCTGGTGGGCCTTCCCTCGCACTCCCATCTCCCTGAGTAGCCTGGATGTAGAGGTGGCTACGAACCCTCTGCAGCCTACTTCCACCGGGTGTACCTTCGCTTTCCAGCCTTGTTGTTGCGCATCAGCTGCAAACTCAGCGTACCTCAGCTTCTTCCGCTCGTAGGCCTCCTCCACTGCACTCTCCCAGGGCACAGTGAACTCAATGACGTAGACCAGCTTGAGTGAGGCTGACCATAGCACAAGGTCTGGTCACAGGTTGGTGGATGTGATCTCAGCTGGGAAGCAGAGCTTCTGGCCCACGTCTGCCAGCATCTTCCCAGTCCTGTGCACCACCTAGCTGCCCAGTCTTATGGTGGTGAGGCTTGCTTGACCTTCACCCTCCCAGACAAATGTTGTTGCCTGCCAGCGGGATGACAGGGGTGGAAGGGCGTTGACACTTGTCCTTCGACTTTCCAGCACTGCTGCAAGACATTTTAACACCTGGTTGTGCTGCCAGGTGTAATGGCCTTGGGTGAGGCTGGTCTTGCAGCCCACTAAAATGTGCTTCAGTGTTGCTGGACTTGGACATAGAGGGCACGTGGGGCCTTCACCATACCACTGGCTTAGGTTTGCGGGAGAAGGCAGGACATCGTAGGCAGCCCTGATGGTAAAGCTCGCCCTGAATACCTCCATCTCCCACAGCTCTTTCCAGGAGATATTCCTCTTCTCCACTCCTTCCCATGCCATCCACTGCCCTTACTTTGCCTGCACCACAGCTTGTGCACACCTTCCTGCTTCCTCTTCCCGACGTACCTCCTGGACCACCAGCTTGCATCTTTGTGATGGAGTGGCCTTGCTCCAGGCTGGTGTGCTGGCCCCAAGGCCAAGACCACTCCTCCCCTCCTGCACTTGGCCCACAATGTCCCTGTATCTGAGTGCTGCCTTTGCCTGCTCAGTTGCAGCTAATGGAGACACTTCCTCCCGGTGGCCAGGATGGGGGCAGCCTGGGCTACAAATGGATCACTCAAATCCAGCATCATCATCTCCAGTCTGACTTTGGTGCACTTGTACTCTTCTGATAGACTGGTGATGGGCAGATCTAAAATCCCTTTGCCGTAGAGCCCAATACTGCTGAGGTACCTGGGAAGGCCAAGCCACTTCCTTGCATACGAGCTGACTAGCCTCTCCAGCTTTTCCACCTTCGAGAGCGGGACTTCATAGAGGGTTAGTGGCCACATAAGACGTGGAAGTAGTCCATACTGCATGCACCATAGCTTCAGCTTGCCAGGAAGTAGGGTTCTGTCAATGTTGTTCAGACCACTGGCTACCTCCTTCCTGAGCTGATCTACCTGCTCTTTGTCTTCATTCATATAAAATTATAACATTGCTATATGTGTGTGGAAGAAGAGTCTGGAGACAGAAATCTTAGTTTCTTGGTCATTAGCCTGTGCTACTTTTTCTCGATAGCGCTGGCTTGACCACTTTATTAGTATTCACTAACACTACTGATGAACGCTACACCACTTGGACGGTTACGTCACTGCTGTGCTGATGGCGCTGACTTGCGGTTAAGCTTGCATTGGCCTTCGGGAGGCTTAGGGTGATAAATTTTTGGTCCCTCCCACTATAAATCAGAATCTGACTGGTTAATTCATCTGTCACTTCCTACATAAACATACACTGCCATGGCCTTCTGTCCTGGCAATTAAGTCCTAACCAATGAGTAAGCAGCTCTAAACTCTTCTCAGCCTAGAGACAACAAACAAAAAAGTCTCACTGGATAACTCAATTTTAATGTTTTCAGGACAGTAACCCTTTCATTTCTGAAGCAAATTTGATAGAAAATGAGGCCAAATTGGAATTATAAGCAAATGATTACAATGGAATTATGAAAGAAATTAAAGAATGAAAGAAAAATATCTCTCATCTCATCTCATTATCTCTAGCCACTTTATCCTGTTCTACAGGGTCGCAGGCAAGCTGGAGCCTATCCCAGCTGACTACGGGCGAAAGGCGGGGTACACCCTGGACAAGTCACCAGGTCATCACAGGGCTGACACATATACCCCTTTTCCACCAAATCAGTTCCAGGGCTGGTTGGGGGCCAGTGCTGGTGCTGGTTCACAACTCATTCAACTTGCGAGCCAGCTGAGAACCAGTTTGCTTTTCCATAGCTCGCGGTGCTAAGTGAAGCCACGTCATTACGTTGCTGTATACGTCAGTTACGTCGCTGTATACGTCATTACGTCGCTGTATACGTCAGTTACGTCGCTACGTTTGCATAAACCTTGGCGCAAATATCGAAGCAAAAACAACGCGGAAGAAGCAGCAACAACAACAATAATAGTAATAATGGATGACTTCGCGTTTGTACAGCTGCTGCTTCTCGGCTCTTAAAAATGGCGATCTTTCGTGGTCTTGTTATTGTTGTTGGTCTTAACAACTCCGCCCCCCCGCTGACGTAAGCGGTTCTTTCCTCTGGCCCAGCAGAGAGTTGGTGCTAGCCTGGAACCGGTTTTTCTGGCCCCAGAGCCAGTTCTTTGTCAGTGGAAACAGAAAACCTGGTTCCAAACTAAGCACTGGCCCCGAACCAGCCCTGGAACTGCTTTGTTGGAAAAGGGGCAATAGACAACCATTCACACTCACACCTACGGTCAATTTAGAGTCATCAGTTAACCTAACCTGCATGTCTTTGGACTGTGGGGGAAACCGGAGCACCCGGAGGAAACCCACGTGGACACAGGGAGAACATGCAAACTCCACACAGAAAGGCCCTCGCAGGCCACGGGGCTCGAACCCGGACCTTCTTGCTGTGAGGCGACATCGCTAACCACTACACCACCGTGCCGCCGAAGTTAAATATAATATTTGAAATGCTGATATCTTTGGGATTTCTCTGAAGGCCTAGAAAGCCCTGATGGTTTTATATAAAATACACACGCATGCTTCTTAAACAGTATCTGAGTTTTTTCTCATAAATATATGACTTTAATTTTTTTCTCAGAATATGCTGTTGTATTATAGAGCCCCAGAAGGGACACAAGGAAAAAATTATGTAATGAAAAACCTTTGTGAAATCTCATAAAAGTTTTGCGAGATCTCTCAGTTTTTCATTTCGGTTTTCATGGCACTCGAGCTGAATGTTTACGCTGCCACTCAGTGACATCTGCATATGGTGACCTCAGTGCATACCCTCTAGTAAGAGATGATGTGATTGGTTACACAGTCTAGATACTGTGCTGATAATGCAGTACTATCGGCTTGCATTCGTAAAACAATAGGAAACTCTAATGCTAGCAAATTTTAAAGTTGTATCAACACTATTTAAAGGTGCATACACATCGTTTCAGAAATGTAGGAGGTATGTAATGCCATTTATGTGTTTATCTTCCACTACAGCCCTGTTTCCAGGTTGTCAAACTGAGCCACAAGTATATTGACCTAAATTTAAAAAAAAAATGTGTGAGCTCTCACATAATTCTAATATAATTTTATTTTGAGATTGACTTCAAATATAAAGATACAGTTGTGGTCAGAAGTTTACAGACAGTGACATGAATGTCATCTTGGATATGAATGTCATAGTAATATTTGGGCTTTCGGTCATTTCTTTGAACTTTTCTTTTTCTGTGGCAGAATGATTGTACAGCATACAGCTTTAATTAAAAAACACACTAGAATTTGGTGCACAAGTTTTAATTTTCTTTGGGTTTTCTGAAATCAACAAATTTAAAATTATACATACAGTGGGGCAAAAAAGTATTTAGTCAGTCACCAATTGTGCAAGTTCTCCCACTTAAAAAGATGAGAGAGGCCTGTAATTTTCATCATAGGTATACCTCAACTATGAGAGACAAAATGAGAAAAAAAAATCCAGAAAATCACATTGCCTGATTTTTAAAGAATTTATTTGCAAATTATAGTGGAAAATAAGTATTTGGTCAATAACAAAAGTTCATCTCAATACTTTGCTATATACCCTTTGTTGGCAATGACAGAGGTCAAATGTTTTCTGTAAGTCTTCACAAGGTTTTCACACACTGTTGCTGGTATTTTGGCCCATTCCTCCATGCAGATCTCCTCTAGAGCAGTGATGTTTTGGGGCTGTCGCTGGGCAACACGGACTTTCAACTCCCTCCAAAGATTTTCTATGGGGTTGAGATCTGGAGACTGGCTAGGCCACTCCAGGACCTTGAAATGCTTCTTACGAAGCCACTCCTTCGTTGCCCGGGCGGTGTGTTTGGGATCATTGTCATGCTGAAAGACCCAGCCACGTTTCATCTTCAATGCCCTTGCTGATGGAAGGAGGTTTTCACTCAAAATCTCACGATACATGGCCCCATTCATTCTTTCCTTTACACGGATCAGTCGTCCTGGTCCCTTTGCAGAAAAACAGCCCCAAAGCATGATATTTCCACCCCCATGCTTCACAGTAGGTATGGTGTTCTTTGGATGCAACTTAGCATTCTTTCTCCTCCAAACATGACAAGTTGAGTTTTTACCAAAAAGTTTTATTTTGGTTTCATCTGACCATATGACATTCTCCCAATCCTCTTCTGGATCATCCAAATGCTCTCTAGCAAACTTCAGACGGGCCTGGACATGTACTGGCTTAAGCAGGGGGACACGTCTGGCACTGCAGGATTTGAGTCCCTGGTGGCGTAGTGTGTTACTGATGGTAGCCTTTGTTACTTTGGTCCCAGCTCTCTGCAGGTCATTCACTAGGTCCCCCCGTGTGGTTCTGGGATTTTTACTCACCGTTCTTGTGATCATTTTGACCCCACGGGGTGAGATCTTGCGTGGACCCCAGATCGAGGAAGATTATCAGTGGTCTTGTATGTCTTCCATTTTCTAATAATTGCTCCCACAGTTGATTTCTTCACACCAAGCTGCTTACCTATTGCAGATTCAGTCTTCCCAGCCTGGTGCAGGTCTACAATTTTGTTTCTGGTGTCCTTTGACAGCTCTTTGGTCTTGGCCATAGTGGAGTTTGGAGTGTGACTGTTTGAGGTTGTGGACAGGTGTCTTTTATACTGATAACGAGTTCAAACAGGTGCCATTAATACAGGTAACGAGTGGAGGACAGAGGAGCCTCTTAAAGAAGTTACAGGTCTGTGAGAGCCAGAAATCTTGCTTGTTTGTAGGTGACCAAATACTTATTTTACTGAGGAATTTACCAATTAATTCATTAAAAATCCTACAATGTGATTTCCTGGATTCTTTCCCCCCATTCTGTCTCTCATAGTTGAAGTGTACCTATGATGAAAATTACAGGCCTCTCTCATCTTTTTAAGTGGGAGAACTTGCACAATTGGTGGCTGACTAAATACTTTTTTGCCCCACTGTTCATGGTCAAAAATATACATACAGCATACCTAAAATTTGGGTAAAATGTCTCTTTACAAGAGTCACCTTGACCAAACATTTTTGTTTACTATGAACAAGCTTCTGGCAGAATTCTGGTTGGATATTTAATGACTCTTCATGGTAGAATTGGTAGATTTCATTTATTATTATTATTATTATTATTATTATTATTATTATTATTGGCATGGGCTCAATTTATAAGCATGGTCCATATTTTTTCAATAGGGTTGAAGTCAGGACTTGTTTTAAGCTTAATGTCCTGCTTTATCCTCCACAGCCAGCCCTGATGCATGTTTGGGTTCATTGTCCTGTTGTCACTCCCAAGTCCCAAGTTGTGTTCACGTTTCTGATGGTTTATGTTGAAGAATTCTGAGGTAGTCCAACTTCTTCATTATTCCATTCACTTTGTGCAATGAACCAGTTCC
Source organism: Neoarius graeffei (assembly GCF_027579695.1). Lineage (NCBI taxonomy): Eukaryota > Metazoa > Chordata > Actinopteri > Siluriformes > Ariidae > Neoarius > Neoarius graeffei. Next base: position 21,579,478 of record NC_083585.1, read on the forward strand.
ACTGGCAGCAAAACAGCCCAGAGCATGATAATCCTACCACCACCATCAGCTGGTACAGTGTCCCTCTGTACATGGTGGTCATTGTGGCCAAACAACGCAATCTTTGTCTCATCTGACCATACAGCTTTCCTCCAGAAGGCTTTTTCTTTGTCCATGTGGTCAGCTTCAAACTTTAGTTAAGCTTGACAGTGCCAATTTTGGAGCAGGGGGTTATTTCTTGGACAGCAGCCTCTTAGTCCATGGTGATCTGAACTGTAGACTGTGATCCATCAGCTTCCAGTTCATGGCACGGCTGTGCCATGGTGGTTCCCAGGTTGTTCTTGACCATCCAAACCAATTTCCTTTCAGCTGAGGGTGACAGTTTGGGTTTTCTTGAAGCAAAGTGGCTTGGCAAAGTGACTACACGTCACAATAACTTGCATACAATTGTTTGAACTGATCTTGGAATTTGCAGTTGTTTAGAAATGGCTCCAAGAGACATTCTGGAGTTGTGTATATCTGCGATCCTCTTTCTCAGAACTGCACTGAGCTCCTTGGACTTTTCCATTGTATTGTGTGTTGGTCAATCCAATGAGTGCTGTAAACAAACCCTTTTTATGAAGGCACAGAGAAGCTACCAGCTGTAGTCAATCATGATCACGAACAGGAAGTTTAGAGACCTTGGCCTTGGCAAGATAAGAGACATTTTGGAAGTTTCAGCACCTCTGAATTAATAATCTAAGTGAGCATATGTAAATTTTTGACCCTGTATGTATAATTTTGACCCTGTGTTGATTTCAGATAACCCAAAGAAAATTAAAACTTGTGCACCAAATTCTAGTGTTTTTTTTAATTAAAGCTGTATGCTGTACAATCATTCTGCCACAGAAAAAGAACAGTTCAAAGAAATTACTGAAAACCCAAATATTGCCATGACATTCATATCCAAGATGATATTCACATTACTGTATGCAAACTTCTGACTGCAACTGTACTAAATCAGTGCTCGGCATTGGCACAGTTTTCACATAAGTGAGAGAGATCTGAAGAGAATACTTATTACAAGTTTGCTGAACTGACCAGTAAGTATATTGATCTAAATGAAAAACTTTGCAAGATTTCACAAAAGTTTGTTTTTCCGCCTCAGTGTCTTTTCTGATGCTCTGTAGGTCTGAGATACCTGAAACCTCAAATTTCTTCCAGAGAATTAGTCTGTGTATTTTGAGCAATAGAGGGCGACACAGACCACAGAATTATGAATAGAGCAAACAGCAATTCTGTTTAGAAATTGAGTACATGATTAGATTATCATGATACATTAATCAAACCCATTCATCAAACACCTTTATTAGGGTTTCTGAATTGGCTCAATTTCAAAAGTTAATATGTGTAATATGGCTGGTTACATCTATACCAGGGGTTCTCAACCTTTTCTACTTTGAGGCCCACCTATACTTGTAACAAGTCGGGGCCCATTAAAAAAGCATCCCCAATTATTTTTGGCTCATCTATTCAATTAGAATCGAATAGTCTATTGTAAAGTGTATTAATGGGATGCAACATCACTCCCTGTTACAGATGGGAGCCCAGGAATTAAATAAATACAATAAAAACAAACTGTTTTTAATTGTAGGTTTTGTATTTAAAACTGTATGGCTGTGCCAGAAGCTAAACATAAACCCATGCATGCAGGTCATTCTCACTCAAAAGGGATTAATGATCCAAAAGTGGAGTCTGGTCCATTAACACAAGAACTTATTGCCATGTTTGTGTTCAGCAAACAAGCAAGTTATTAAAACCAAGAAGTACACTCAAAAGAAGTGGATATAGAAACCACTCAAGTGGGATTAGATCCTTACATGCTAACAAAGAAGGATTTTTCCTATGAAAGAAAAATGTAAAATCAACAGATTTTAAGGGTTTTTTTAAGATTGTGTTTATTTTTAGTCCTTTGTATTTGTAATTATTTGTATCTGTACATGCACGACCCCACCAGCTCTGCTCATCAACTTCTCATCTCATCTCATTATCTGTAGCCGCTTTATCCTTCTGCAGGGTCGCAGGCAAGCTGGAGCCTATCCCAGCTGACTATGGGCGAAAGGCGGGGTACACCCTGGACAAGTCGCCAGGTCATCACAGGGCTGACACATAGACACAGACAACCATTCACACTCACATTCACACCTACGGTCAATTTAGAGTCACCAGTTAACCTAACCTGCATGTCTTTGGACTGTGGGGGAAACCGGAGCACCCGGAGGAAACCCACGCGGACACGGGGAGAACATGCAAACTCCACACAGAAAGGCCCTCGCCGGCCCCGGGGCTCGAACCCAGGACCTTCTTGCTGTGAGGCGACAGCGCTAACCACTACACCACCGTGCCGCCCCGCTCATCAACTTATCGCCTTTAAATAGAGTTATTAATTCATTCATTATGAACTGGAAAATCATCCATCCATTGAGTTCCCGACATCTCAAACTACCTGGTGCTGCAGACCTCGTTCTACACGGACACACAGATGAAAACCTGGAAGAACATGGAGGAGAACAACTTTTTAAAGATCTGGGGATAAAGATCTGGGGATCAGGACACTACAAGATAAATCCTGTATCGTTTTTGCCCAGATAAGGAGGAATTTCTGGGCTTTGTACGTGTCTTTGCAATGGTTGCTAGGACGCTACAAGCTTTAGTATCGAGTGTAAACAAACCACAGCTGTTTGATTCTCAGTCCTCCCTGCTCTTCCCTTCCAGCAGGCATCACAGATCCATATCATTTACCCACAAATGGATTTATTTATTCTGTCCACTGTGCGTGCACACTTTGTGTGTGTGTGTGCGTGCACGCGGGGGTTAAATGCAAAGGAGGAACGTGACAATAATAAAGACCTGTTCTTCTTAATTTAACCACAAATGTATTTATTCCACTTGAAAGATGTACCGTATGTCAAACCAGCTACCAGATTTGGGACACTATGACATCCTGAACTATTTAATATTTGGCTTCAAACTTGAAAAAATTTCGTGGCCCACTAGATGGTGCTTCTCAGCCCACTAATGGGCCACAGGCCAGTGGTTGAGAAACAGTGATCTATACTACTAAAGGAAGGCTGTCTGTCTGTTCACCTATGCAAATCAACACGGCTGGACGCACATACTTTGCACATGGATTCATGACACCCCAAAGGGGCCCAAGACAACAATTTTGATTTTCCCAAACATGGGATGAGTGCTAATCCAACACACTATTAATTTCCCATAGGCTACATGCTCACACTAACACACTGCGTGCAGCCTTGGCGGGGAATCCCCTCACCCACTCGCTTGAGAGTTTTGATTGTTCGGGACCTCGCAATCACCGCTCTCCACCGGAGACCTCGGCTATGGACAAATCTATGTCTCCTCAGTGATGGGCAATAACTACTACGTCTCCTGTCTCCCATGGGCAATAACTGTTAGTCACACACTACACCATGAGCTGGCTTAGTGGTTAGCATGTCTGCCTCTGGATCAGGAGATTGTGAGTTCTACTCTATGCAGAATTCAATATGTTATCGAAAAATCGATAAAAGGGGTAAAGTGTAATGGAAAATTTTAAGTGTTTAAGAAGATTTTAAGCATCTAAGTTTAAATGAGTAATTTCTACCATCTAAACAGAAAGATTTTTGTCCTCAAGTGTGTGTGTGTGTGTGTGTGAGATTGTTTTGCATTCTTTCAATATCTGTTATGATAATATTTGCACGTACACCCAGTCTCAAGGTTTTGTTTCACAAAAGAGATGAGATGTGCTCTTCACTGAAGGAGAGAGCCCTATCTTGGAAGATTGAATAAAACTTATTTCTCCTGTGGCATCAGGTTTCAGCGTGTTAATTCTTTTTTTCCACAACAACTCAGTTGGGTCAAAACAAAGACCATCATAAAAATGATACCTACTGCCATCTGGTGAGGCACGCTGCAATACAGATGCAAGCGCAGATTCAAACTCTCACAGTTATCAGAGGACTAGCCCCCCACTGTAACCCTAGCTGTATAGGTGAGAGGCCGAGGGCTGTAGAAACAGAGATCGGTGCCACCTTAAGGGCCCGGTTAGTACTGGGATGGGAGACTGCCTGGGAAGACCAGGTCCTGGCACGGGAAGGACTTTCACTTTGACATAACACACTAGATGAGTGTAATTATCAGGTGTTAAAAACAGTAGCCTTGTCAGGTATGTGTCTTACTGAACTTCTGTGATGTAACTTTAATAGCTTTAACTTTTTCTTTTGCTAATTGCACTATATAGAAACTGTTTAGAACACTGTTTACAGTGGCGCTTGAAAGTTTGTGAACCCTTTAGAATTTTCTATATTTCTGCATAAATATGACCTAAAACATCATCAGATTTTCACACAAGTCCTAAAAGTAGATAAAGAGAACCCAGTTAAACAAATGAGATAAAAATATTATACTTGGTCATTTATTTATTGAGAAAAATGATCCAATATTACATATCTGTGAGTGGCAAAAGTATGTGAACCTCTAGGATTAGCAGTTAATTTGAAGGTGAAATTCGAGTCAGGTGTTTTCAATCAATGGGATGACAATCAGGTGTGAGTGGGCATCCTTGTTTTATTTAAAGAACAGAGATCTATCAAAGTCTGATCTTCACAACACATGTTAGGGGAAGTGTATCATGGCACGAACAAAAGAGATTTCTGAGGACCTCAGAAAAAGCGTTGCTGATGCTCATCAGGCTGGAAAAGGTTACAAAACCATCTCTAAAGAGTTTGGACTCCACCAATCCACAATCAGACAGATTGTGTACAAATGGAGGAAATTCAAGACCATTGTTACCCTCCCCAGGAGTGGTTGACCAACAAAGATCACTCCAAGAGCAAGGCGTGTAATAGTTGGCAAGGTCACAAAGGACCGCACGGTAACTTCTAAGCAACTGAAGGCCTCTCTCACATTGGCTAATGTTAATGTTCATGAGTCCACCATCAGGAAAACACTGAACAACAATGGTGTGCATGGCAGGGTTGCAAGGAGAAATCCAGTGCTCTCCAAAAAGAACATTGCTGCTCATCTGGTTTGCTAAAGATTACATGGACAAGCCAGAAGGCTATTGGAAAAATGTTTTGTGGATGGATGAGACCAAACTAGAACTTTTTGGTTTAAATGAGGAGTGTTATGTTTGGAGACAGCAAAACACTGCATTCCAGCATAAGAACCTTATCCCATCTGTGAAACATGGTGGTGGTAGTATCATGGTTTGGGCCTGTTTTGCTGCATCTGGGCCAGGACGGCTTGCCATCATTGATGGAACAATGAATTCTGAATTATACCAGCAAATTCTAAAGGAAACTGTCAGGACACCTGTCCATGAACTGAATCTCAAGAGAAGGTGGGTCATGCAGCAAGACAACGACCTTAAGCACACAAGTCATTCTACCAAAAATGGTTAAAGAAGAATAAAGGTAATGTTCTGGAATGGCCAAGTCAAAGTCCTGACCTTAATCCAATGGAAATGTTGCGGAAGGACCTGAAGCGAGCAGTTCATGTGAGGAAACCCACCAACATCCCAGAGTTGAAGCTGTTCTGTACGGAGGAATGGGCTAAAATTCCTCCAAGCCGGTGTGCAGGACTGATCAACAGTTACCAGAAATGTGTAGTTGCAATTATTGCTGTACAAGGGGGTCACACCAGATATTGAAAGCAAAGGTTCACATACTTTTGCCACTCACAGATATGTAATATTGGATCATTTTCCTCAATAAATAAATGACCAAGTATAATATTTTTGTCTCATTTGTTTAACTGGGTTCTCTTCATCTACTTTTAGGACTTGTGTGAAAATCTGATGATGTTTTAGGTCATATTTATGCAGAAATATAGAAAATTCTAAAGGGTTCACAAACTTTCAAGCACCACTGTACACTTTTCACATATATGCCATATTTATACTTACACTGAAAACTATGCTCATACTCATCTCATCTCATTATCTCTAACCGCTTTATCCTGTTCTACAGGGTCGCAGGCAAGCTGGAGCCTATCCCAGCTGACTACGGGCGAAAGGCGGGGTACACCCTGGACAAGTCGCCAGGTCATCACAGGGCTGACACATAGACACAGACAACCATTCACACTCACATTCACACCTACGGTCAATTTAGAGCCACCAATTAACCTAACCTGCATGTCTTTGGACTGTGGGGGAAACCGGAGCACCCGGAGGAAACCCACGCGGACACAGGGAGAACATGCAAACTCCGCACAGAAAGGCCCTCGCCGGCCACGGGGCTCGAACCCGGACCTTCTTGCTGTGAGGTGACAGCGCTAACCACTACACCACCATGCCGCCTATGCTCATACTGCCTTTTTTTAAATAGTTAATTGCACTATATAACAACTGTTTACAACACTGTTTACACTTTATACATCTTTAATCTTTGATAGACTTCACTGCTACACTGTTTATACTGTCATATCTGCCATATTTATACTTACACTGAAAATTCTGCTCATACTGCCATTTATTTATTTATATTTATACTGATAATTACTATAATGTCAGACTGCTGTTCCCGTTTACATTGTTCATTCTGTTTATATTGTCATTCGTCACATTTAAATTTATACCGTTAATTCTGTTCACACTGCCACATTTGCACTTTCTGGATTGCCACTGTATTATCTTTTCTTAGATAGCTTTAGCTTGTGTGTGTAAACTCCCCCCCAGGTTCCCCCCCCCCTTTTTTTCCTTTTTATAGCTTATACCTTGTACCTATATTTTATATTTCATGTTTATTACTGTTTGCGGCGGCACGGTGGTGTAGTGGTTAGCGCTGTCGCCTCACAGCAAGAAGGTCCGGGTTCGAGCCCCGGGGCCGGCGAGGGCCTTTCTGTGTGGAGTTTGCATGTTCTCCCCGTGTCCGCGTGGGTTTCCTCCGGGTGCTCCGGTTTCCCCCACAGTCCAAAGACATGCAGGTTAGGTTAACTGGTGACTCTAAATTGAGCGTAGGTGTGAATGTGAGTGTGAATGGTTGTCTGTGTCTGTGTGTCAGCCCTGTGATGACCTGGCGACTTGTCCAGGGTGTACCCCGCCTTTCGCCCGTAGTCAGCTGGGATAGGCTCCAGCTTGCCTGCGACCCTGTAGAACAGGATAAAGCGGCTAGAGATGATGAGATGAGATAATCATCAAAGCAATCAGACTGAAGTGCCAAGATATTTCAGAATACACAGCTTTGCTTTATTAATAGATGGCAAGCTTTCACAAGTGATATACAGCTCTTTCTGTGCAGGGCAAGAAAACATGTCACATTTGTCCTCTTGTACTGACAGTATATGAATATAAAAGACAGCAAAAGGCATTATTAGCAATTCCAGAGGGGATAAAGTGCAGATACACAGTCGTTTTCACATCGCCATAACTGTAAAAGTAGTCTATAGGAACCGATGTTGCATTCACTAGCTACAGTAATTATGTTATGTTCACACAGCCACACTGATTGGTATTCATATATAGAGAGTTTGTTAATAGTTTATGTGAATAGTTCGTGAGTCCTCTTGTAAACATTTGGCAAAAAACAAAACAAACAAAAAAAAACAACAACTCATAGTCTATAGAGAATCACAGTACAACACACAGCTTGTCCAGAATAACTAAGATTAGTAGTGATTACAGAGTAAAGGTTCCCAGAGTCACTACAGTGTATTACTGAGCAATGATCATTAAATGTGACTTCAACATGGTGACAGTAAACATTACCACTGTTGATATAAAGGCTCTAAAGGGACTTATGCAGTTTGTCAGATAAGTTTTATGTCCACAATCTCACTTTCAAAGTCTCATAACCAGAAAAATGATTCTTTGAGTCACATGGAGGGGGTAAATGCAGGTAAATTCATTCGCACACAAAAGTATAATGTAACGTGTAAGCGATCATATGAACTGAGCTGACCACAACGATTATCTCATACGATCTCAGAGACTCAGGTTTGAAACTGACACAAGCAAAAATAGCCTGCTCTAAAACAACCCTGAAAGCTAGGATGTAATGCAATCCTTTATTAAAAAGATGTTGGGAGTACATTTTCAAAATTCAATTTTGTTCTATCAAAACAGTAAGAACAAGACTCTATGAAATATCACGAAAGGCTTTCTGAGTACGCTGAACATCAAGCAAATACGGGTTTTTGAAAATAGGCAGTGTGCTAGCTTTTTATTTCCGATTGCTGTTCAGAATGCTGTATCTCCTCTAAGGCAAAAACAGTGAAAACACCAACACGACCCCGTTTTGCTCGAGTGTTACTCTGCAATGTAATTATCACCTTACTGAGAGAACGACAGGGACGATAATTAAGCAGTGGAGAATTTGCTTCTCGTTACGTGAGCAAGATGACAGTGATTTGCTTTGTCAGGTTTCATGTTATGTCAGTGCTACTCGCACGCTGGCAATGTCCCTGCAAAGATCAGCCTCTTTTTAAGCCAGAAGGAATCGTCAGAACCTGAAAGAGAAAACAATATGAGGATTGCTGTGCATTAATAATTCATTTGGCATAATGCACATCTTAAATTGGACAGTAGATTATCAACGTAGCTAGATCCTTTTTATGTACACCTAAATGAGGAAAGGATAACTCCAGAGTTACAATCATATTATGTTCCACTGGGTTAAATGAATTCCCCACAGAAGGAAAGGGACACTGGTGCCCCTTTTCCACCAAAGCAGTTCCAGGGCTGGTTCGGGGCCAGTGCTTAGTTTGGAACCGGGTTTTCTGTTTCCACTGACAAAGAACTGGCTCTGGGGCCAGAAAAACCGGTTCCAGGCTAGCACCAACTCTCTGCTGGGCCAGAGGAAAGAATCGCTTACGTCAGCGGGGGGGCGGAGTTGTTAAGACCAACAACAATAACAAGACCGCGAAAGATCGCCATTTTTAAGCGATGAGAAGCAGCAGCTGTACAAACGCGAAGTCATCCATTATTATTATTGTTGTTGTTGCTGCTGCTGCTTCTTCCGCATTGTTTTTGCTTCGATGTTCGCGCCAAGGTTTATGCAAACGTAGCGACGTAACTGACGTATACAACGACGTAATGACGTATACATCGACGTAATGACGTGGCACCGCGAGCTATGGAAAAGCAAACTGGTTTTCAGCTGGCTCGCAAGTTGAACGAGTTATGAACCAGCACCAGCACTGGCTCCGAACCAGCCCTGGAACTGATTTGGTGGAAAAGGGGTATGTGTGGGGACCCATTCCAGGTTTCTAGACTGTTCCAAGGAAGGCATGCGTAATCGCTGGGCTACAAATCTGATGAACAAATCTCAAGGCACGACATTCTCTAAAACATCACCGAATCTCAGAAAAGCCAAACCACTGTGTGTCACTGTTGAGTTTGAAACTGTCAGATATCCTGTTCAACTCCTCCAAAAATTCAGAGGGTGGGTGGAGACAACTCGAGTGTGTTTTTGGCTGGATAAGTGTGTTTGTTGTTCTGTGTTGGACACCATCTTGTGGGTTGTGGCCTATAGAAGGAGTTGGATCAGGTCCAGCTTGACCCCCTGGACCTTTTGGCTCTGCAGCAAGGACTATCTCAGGCCCACATAGCATATTATAGCAACGATCCATACACAAACATTTAGCAGCCCATGGTCTCATCTCATCTCATCTCATTATCTCTAGCCGCTTTATCCTTCTACAGGGTCGCAGGCAAGCTGGAGCCTATCCCAGCTGACTACGGGCGAAAGGCGGGGTACACCCTGGACAAGTCGCCAGGTCATCACAGGGCTGACACATAGACACAGACAACCATTCACACTCACATTCACACCTACGGTCAATTTAGAGTCACCAGTTAACCTAACCTGCATGTCTTTGGACTGTGGGGGAAACCGGAGCACCCGGAGGAAACCCACGCGGACACGGGGAGAACATGCAAACTCCACACAGAAAGGCCCTCGCCGGCCCCGGGGCTCGAACCCAGGACCTTCTTGCTGTGAGGCGACAGCGCTAACCACTACACCACCGTGCCGCCCCCATGGTCTCTACAATTATTATTATTTTATTATTTATTGAATTGCAGCAGTACAATACAATGGACAGACCAGGCAGCGACGCTGATTTTGGGTGCCATAAACATACATCGGGTCAACATTAACCCTTTGATGCAAAACATGGGTCAAAAGTGACCCAGCTGAGTTTTTATCTTCTATATCTTTGCAATAAATTAATTCCATCATTCAGTATTCAAGGTATTCCTCAATTAACTTGTTTTTGATCATCATACATCCTTATTTTATTTTTTCCTTTCTTACTTTTTGAATACAAACCCTTTTTGTATCACTACCCTTCTAATGCACAACATGGGTCAAAAACGACCTGCATTCATTTTCCAGGTTATTTCATGTATGGCTGAGTGTTTCTATGATATACTTTTGAAATAAATCCATTTTGTCATTTACTTTTCCAAACATGCAGTAAATATCTTGTTTTTGTTTAGCACAAATCATTTTTGTTTTTCCTTTCTTAAGTTATGAACAAGCACAGCTTTTGTAATTCTACATCAAGTTTACACACATGGGTCAGAACCGACCCGCATGCATTTACTCCAGTGTTTGGTGGGAACTGTGAATTGTGCTTGTGTCAGACATTTCACAGCTCAGCACAGCGCCCTTTGCCCATCTCATACATGCAAGTAATGTTTTTCAATTGTTCTAACATTACCTTAGAAAAAAACTGATTATGTTTAGGTTCCCTTGAGAGTGAGTAGATTACTTGTCAGAAAGTTACAAGTAATTACTATTAGCTACCGAGCTGTTGGCATATTCTACTTTAGTTAGCTAATTTTATTGTAGCTGGCTTAGCTAACTACATAGTTAATAAATAAATAACTGGCCCCATTCACTGCTAAAGTAATTACTTGGAAGAAATTATTATTATAGTATTAAGACATTTAATTTTAAATCACACTTGGATGACCCATGTGTAGTAATATAAAAAGTATTTTTGTTCATAAAGTAGGAAAGAAAAAAATAAATTAATGATTTGTGGTAATTAAAAACAAGATATTTAAAGAATATTTGGAATATTCAATCATAAAATAAATTGATTTCAAAAGACAGAGCAAAGAAAAACTCAGTCAGCATGAAATAACCTGGAAAATTAATGCGGGTCATTTTTGACCCATGTTGTGCATTAGAAGGGGTGTGCGTATGTTTTGCATCAAAGGGTTAACTTAACTTGTACTTTCAGAAGAACTTGCTTACACTCAGAGTTCCAATTTCAAAGTAACGCGATAATACATAAAAAAAAAGAAAAGCACATATCAAACATACTTATGGAACCAAACTTCACAATAGATAACACAGAAAGACATAGACATCATAACCCAATATTCACAATTAGTAACATAGACTTAATACAATGTTAGAGCCTTGGGAGGTCAGAGGTCATAATTAATCTAAGCTCAGAACTTTAAATAACAGGTGTTCAAATTAGAAGTTGGTTTGAGACATAAAGAGAGGTCTGGGGTGGTTTAACTGGAAGAAACATCAAATCGTTTTGTAGAGGAAATGTAAGTTTCAAGTGCCTGAAATACTTGTTTGTTTGTACAGTTATCACAGCCCGGTCTCTACAATCATGAGTGCTGTTCTTGGACACTCACATTTACAAAAATGTGTTAATACTGTATGTAGTTTAAAGGAACCATTTTAGACAGAAAGTACAGTAGATATCATTTAGAGGACAGATATGAGAGAATGTGGATGATTTTCAGGAAACAAACTTTGCCAGAACAGATCAGACTGATGAAGGAATGAGACAGAGATGGAGAGTGTTAACCACACATGAAGAGTCGATGAGGGTTAGGTGACATGACTGAGCGAGAGGTAAATTGAAAATACCGTATTGTGTGTGAGACAACCACTTTTATTCCGTTACCGCAGGACCCGGCGGGTTCTCTTTATTTTCAGAGGGAATGGCTAGGTAGTCTGTCCTGTAGACAAATGGGTACAAAACAAAAAGAAGCAAAATCTAAGAGGGTGCAGCTTTGCTGCACCATAAAACATAGGATTTTGCTAAAGAGCTACACATTAGTGCAAATATACAATTCAGAAATGATGGACATTTCAGGATCCTCCCTTCAGTTTCTCCCTTTCTTTTTCTCCAACATCCATGGATATAAAAGAGGAAAAGAAACCAGTTATAGAAACACAAACATCAGGCAATGGCAGATGAAACGTCTCAATAATGGAAAGAAAAGTGCTTGGTATAAATAAAGGTTTACAATGGTCTTGGATTGTGTCAAATGGCAGTCGGGGAGGGATGAATATCACAATCTGATTATCACAGATAAACCTGGAGAGGATCCAGTAATGTGTCCTTTTTGCACTACACAGCTGATTTGATTAGGGTTCACTAATGCACATAGGCCACTGTGGATGGATGCATTAGCAGTGTGTGTGTGTGTGTGTGTGTGTCTTGGCTTGTTTATGTGCGCTCATAATGTTGTTGGCTGTGGATTGAAACAGCTCGTTAGAGAGAATGTACTAGAGAGAGAATGTACTAGAAAGCCATCACTCATGCCTGAATGTTCAAATTAGCTGATGTCATTTGCTTTGGTCTTTTTTACTGCTTACTGCACGTATATTCCATTCATGTTGTGCAACTGCAATAAGCTCACAATTAACCCTATGTTTCTAATAGCATGTCCACGATAGAGGGTGCATGATTATTCATTTGCATGACCAGCAATTTAAAAAAGTATTTGATTTGTCAGCTAGTTGTCTTTTCCATAGTTAAAGGTCCCATGGCATGGTGGTTTGTTGATGCTTTAAACGGGCTCGTGGAGGTTTCCGGATGTTATATCCGCAGCCTTTCTCGAAATGAACCCTCGGCACGTAAATATAGCCTCCTGGGAGAAAGCCCCATTTCAGCGCTTTTCCCAGTGCGTCGTTTTGCTAATGAGAAGCAGGAGGCGGGGAAGGGTAGAGGGTGGGGGCGGGCCATGGGGGGAGGGGGAGGGGCTTGACCAAGCTGCGCACACACATACTCGCTGCTATCAGCGCCTGTAGCCACGCTGCTAAGACAAAACCCCGTTCTCCCTCGGACTCCTTTCGTAAACTCAACGTGACACAGAGAACAGAGAGTGAGAGTGTTCGGAGTGGTAGTTTACGAACATATAATACCCTAGGCTTGAACACGCACTCCATAACCAAAGAGGATAGAAGCAGCAACTACAGCAACATATCGCTTATCCAACAGAAGACATGCATTGCGGAGCAATAGTCAAACATAAGCTCATAAGTTACAGTCAATTTCCAGACTAAACTCAGTTTAACAGAGCATGCTGCATGCTCTTTAGTTTTGTAGCGCAGAGTACCTGGCTAACTGCAGGAAGCGGTTAGCTGCACAGCTAATGTAGCCATTGCTAGGCTAACGCACCGATTTTAAAACACGCCAAAACGACCAGTTATACACTTACTTGTTCGGTGTTTGTGGCTGATGCGGCAGGGATGCTTGGTACGGACCCAGGCTTCAGTGACAGTTGATGTGCAAAACCTGCCCTGTACTGTCCCAAGTTGTGGAAACATTCCTCAGGAAAATGCTTCCGACAAACATACACCGTCTTAGGTAGACTCGACGGCGTATTATTGAAGTAAATAAAATTAAGCCACTGCGTCTTCAGGGGCTCTCCCGTCGGCAGTAAAAACAGACTCTTTTCTGTGTTGTCACATCCATGTACAGCGCAATTTCCATGTTTCGCTCGCTTAGGTGGTGCCATGTTGTTGTGTCCTCTATGGTCTCCTCACTACAACTGGGTGGGCAATCCATACAGTGGGTGGGAATCCGGGGGGGGCATGGGGATCATCTCCCTTGCTGACGTAGTAAAGGGAAGAGCTTATCAACGCGCCGTTTTGACGCGCCATTCTCAAATGTTGGGCATAGTTTGGTTTACACATTATGAAATTTCTAGCCACTGGGGTGACTTAAGAAGGTCAGAGGGACTCATTTTAACGTTAAAAAACCTCAGAAAGTGAAAATTTCATGCCATGGGACTTTTAAAGCAAACGTGATTGTCCGTTCAGGGTTCTCCAGAAAATCTGAAGTAACCAGCTCAGAATAAAGTAATTGGCAGCTAATGCGCTAATGTGCTAATGCTGGGGGGGGTCTGGGGGCATGCCCCCTCAGAAAACTTTTTTAATTTACATGCCTTCTGTTGGCTTCTGGTGCGTTCTCAGCTAATAAATTACGAACCATTTCCCTGTAAAATACTTTCAAAATATGTATGAAATTTCCATCCAGATGTGTGTGTTTGGCTTTCTCAGTTACCCTCTGTAGTACACTGCCTGGCTCTCTAACATAACTACATACGCTATGGTGTGGTCACATGATCCGGCTCAGCCGATCAGAGCGCGAGAATCAATCAACAAATATGTCATTGCTTCCAATCATGACTGGAATCGAAGACATTTTCATTGTGGAATAATTGGATTTGCAGCAAATGATGGGAATGGAGATGATATAAATCACTTGAACATTGAAACATTTTTTTTTTGAAAGTTTTTTTTTTCTGGGATCGAGTAACCGGTGCAGACCATCTGTGTAGGCAGAGAAAACTGCCAGTTACTGGCGCTTCTGGACATGTCTGTACGTTATATAAGGATGTACGTAATTCTCAAAAACAAAAAAAACCTGGCGTCTTGGCTTAGTTTTCTGATATTGGAACTGAGACTGCACAGCATGGAAGCGCCTGTCTATCAACAAAACCCTGTTTAAAGCTCGATGACGGGCCTTTCTTGGATGGAGGATGGTATGCATCATCCCGCATCTGGGATTTTTTTTTCCATCATGTCCAACTCCAGCCTCAGTGGCATCCATCAATAAGTCCCCATTGGCTGAACTAGCATAGTTTAGAATAATGCACTCTAAACTGCCTTAGTGAGACTGGATAGTGTCATGCAGCCTCTGGCACTGAATGCACTCTGTTTTTCACAGGGCTGGTCATGATATAATTCTTCAAATGGATTTCATTCATTCATTCATTCATTTTCTATACTGCTTATCCATTGCAGGTTGTGTGTGAGTTGGAGCCAATCCCAGCTGACATTGGACAAGAGGCAGGGTTCACCATGGACAGGTTGTGAATCTAACATATAGATTTAGGCCCTGCCTAAAAGTGGAGCTCCCATCTGTTTCTGGGTTGTAGATTTTTCTTATATTATAGCCAGCCTCTTTTGTCTTATTCCTTTACTGGCTATAACACTGGCCACGAGGCGGTGTGTATGACTGGTAATTACCAACACTGGCCACTAGGTGGTGTTTCTCATCTCATCTCATTATCTGTAGCCGCTTTATCCTGTTCTACAGGATAAAGCGGCTGGGAGCCTATCCCAGCTGACTACAGGCGAAAGGTGGGGTACACCCTGGACAAGTCACCAGGTCATCACAGGGCTGACACATAGACAACCATTCACACTCACATTCACACCTACGGTCAATTTAGAGTCACCAGTTAACCTAACCTGCATGTCTTTGGACTGTGGGGGAAACCGGAGCACCCGGAGAACATGCAAACTCCGCACAGAAAGGCCCTCACCGGCCACGGGGCTCGAACCCAGGACCTTCTTGCTGTGAGGCGACAGCGCTAACCACTACACCACCGTGCCTGGGCGGTGTGCATGACTGGTAATTATGAACACTGGCCACTAGGTGGTGTGTATTTACTAACACTGGCCACGAGGTGGTGTGTCTCATCTCATTATCTCTAGCCACTTTATCCTGTGGCGGCATGGTGGTGTAGTGGTTAGCGCTGTCGCCTCACAGCAAGAAGGTCCTGGGTTCGAGCCCCGGGGCCGGCAAGGGCCTTTCTGTGTGGAGTTTGCATGTTCTCCCCGTGTCCGCGTGGGTTTCCTCCAGGTGCTCCGGTTTCCCCCACAGTCCAAAGACATGCAGGTTAGGTTAACTGGTGACTCTAAATTGACCGTAGGTGTGAATGTGAGTGTGAATGGTTGTCTGTGTCTATGTGTCAGCCCTGTGATGACCTGGCGACTTGTCCAGGGTGTACCCCGCCTTTCGCCCATAGTCAGCTGGGATAGGCTCCAGCTTGCCTGCGACCCTGTAGAAGGATAAAGCGGCTAGAGATAATGAGATGAGACTTTATCCTGTTCTACAGGGTCGCAGGCAAGCTGGAGCCTATCCCAGCTGACTACGGGCGAGAGGCGGGGTACACCCTGGACAAGTCGCCAGGTCATCACAGGGCTGACACATAGACACAGACAACCATTCACACTCACATTCACACCTACGGTCAAGTTAGAGCCACCAATTAGCATATCCTGCATGCCTTTGGACTGTGGGGGAAACCGGAGTACCTGGAGGAAGCCTACGCGGACACAGGGAGAACATGCAAACTCCATACAGAAAGGCCCTCGCTGGGCTCGAACCCAGGACCTTCT
The DNA here is from genome assembly GCF_027579695.1 of Neoarius graeffei. Taxonomy (NCBI): domain Eukaryota; kingdom Metazoa; phylum Chordata; class Actinopteri; order Siluriformes; family Ariidae; genus Neoarius; species Neoarius graeffei. The sequence continues at coordinate 21,595,896 of NC_083585.1, forward strand.
TGCTGTGAGGCGACAGTGCTAACCACTACACCACTGTGTAGGTGGTGTGTATGACTGGTAATTACTATAACACTGGTATGGCAGAGGCACGCACAGGACCAAAACCATCAGAAAACAACTCGATGGGTTTCTTTATGAATCCACACTCTATGCCTATGGGGCTCCACTTGCGTGGGCCGAGCGCTACTATCAGAGGACTAACACAGAGAGACAGACAACCATTCACACTTACAGTCACACCTATGGGCAATTTATCATAGCCAGTTGACCTAATCCGCATGACTTTGGACTGTGGGAGGAAACCGGAGCACCCAGAGGAAACCCACACAGGCGCAAGGAGAACATAAAAACTCCATACAGAAAGGCCCCGGTCAACCAAATATAAAATATAAAATCCAGCAAGGATTTTACTTAAATTATATTTAGCTTCAAAAATATAACTGGGGAGAAATTCCTTCAGGAGTGGGTGAGAGTGAGAAAAGCCCCATACAATCCTCATACAAAATAATAGCAAAGTGGTAATGTTCAACTGAATCCAAAGAAAAAACAAAACAGACTTTTTCCAGTCAGTGCAGTTGACTGTAAAACGGGTTGTAAAACATTTCTAGACTAACAAATCATTACACAGTTGGTCTACTTTCTTGACCATCTGCCTGCATGTCTTTATCACCTGCCAACTAACCGACAGCTCCCCACAACAGCAACTAATGATGTTTAAGTCCAATAATTTATCCAATCCTTCGCCTACATTGTAGTACCGTATCAGTAAATCATTCAGTCTCAGCCTATTGGTGACTGGTAGAAAGTGACCTGAAATTTGTATTTAAATTGGTAAAATGTGATCGTGAAAACGTAACCCTCTGGGGTCAAGAGCTTCGCCAGCTAAGTTCAGCAGGTTTAGAATGATTAGGTCATGTATTTAGATAAATATCTTTGCAGGTTTTTTATCATACAAGCATGATAAACAGATCGACAGAAACTTTATACAACCCCGATTCCAAAAAAGTTGGGACAAAGTACAAATTGTAAATAAAAACGGAATGCAATAATTTACAAATCTCAAAAACTGATATTGTATTCACAATAGAACATAGACAACATATCAAATGTCGAAAGTGAGACATTTTGAAATTTCATGCCAAATATTGGCTCATTTGAAATTTCATGACAGCAACACATCTCAAAAAAGTTGGGACAGGGGCAATAAGAGGCTGGAAAAGTTAAAGGTACAAAAAAGGAACAGCTGGAGGACCAAATTGCAACTCATTAGGTCAATTGGCAATAGGTCATTAACATGACTGGGTATAAAAAGAGCATCTTGGAGTGGCAGCGGCTCTCAGAAGTAAAGATGGGAAGAGGATCACCAATCCCCCTAATTCTGCGCCGACAAATAGTGGAGGAATATCAGAAAGGAGTTTGACAGTGTAAAATTGCAAAGAGTTTGAACATATCATCATCTACAGTGCATAATATCATCAAAAGAGTCAGAGAATCTGGAAGAATCTCTGTGCGTAAGGGTCAAGGCCAGAAAATCATACTGGGTGCCCGTGATCTTCGGGCCCTTAGACGGCACTACATCACATACAGGCATGCTTCTGTACTGGAAATCACAAAATGGGCTCAGGAATATTTCCAGAGAACATTATCTGTGAACACAATTCACCGTGCCATCCGCCGTTGCCAGCTAAAACTTTATAGTTCAAAGAAGAAGCCGTATCTAAACACGATCCAGAAGCACAGACATCTTCTCTGGGCCAAGGCTCATTTAAAATGGACTGTGGCAAAGTGGAAAACTGTTCTGTGGTCAGACGAATCAAAATTTGAAGTTCTTTATGGAAATCAGGGACGCCGTGTCATTCGGACTAAAGAGGAGAAGGACGACCCAAGTTGTTATCAGCGCTCAGTTCAGAAGCCTGCATCTCTGATGGTATGGGGTTGCATTAGTGCATGTGGCATGGGCAGCTTACACATCTGGAAAGACACCATCAATGCTGAAAGGTATATCCAGGTTCTAGAGCAACATGTGCTCCCATCCAGACGACATCTCTTTCAGGGAGGACCTTGCATTTTCCAACATGACAATGCCAAACCACATACTGCATCAATTACAGCATCATGGCTGCATAGAAGAAGGGTCCGGGTACTGAACTGGCCAGCCTGCAGTCCAGATCTTTCACCCATAGAAAACATTTGGCGCATCATAAAACGGAAGATACAACAAAAAAGACCCAAGACAGTTGAGCAACTAGAATCCTACATTAGACAAGAATGGGTTAACATTCCTATTCCTAAACTTGAGCAACTTGTCTCCTCAGTCCCCAGACGTTTACAGACTGTTGTAAAGAGAAAAGGGGATGTCTCACAGTGGTAAACATGGCCTTGTCCCAACTTTTTTGAGATGTGTTGTTGTCATGAAATTTAAAATCACCTAATTTTTCTCTTTAAATGATAATTTTTTTTCAGTTTAAACATTTGATATGTCATCTATGTTCTATTCTGAATAAAATATGGAATTTTGAAACTTCCACATCATTGCATTCCGTTTTTATTTACAATTTGTACTTTGTCCCAACTTTTTTGGAATCGGGGTTGTACTTTATACTTTCCTATGTGCCCACTGGCAAATAATATTATATTTTTAAATGACCTAAATTAGATGAAACATAAAACTTGTCACCTTACTCAGTCACACTGGATTCGGAGCACTGAGCGCCCACTTACTCATTCATAAAAGACGATTCACATGGTAATGGCGTGATAATCACTTTCACTCTTTCAATTACAATTGGTTTCTCTTTCGTGGTGGGAACACCCACTGTAAACAGGATAAAATCTGTCAGCCATAGTTCAGGCTACCTGTTTGGAGGTAAAACTACAGTAGTTGCGAGATGGCACATGGATGGTGCTTTAGATGATTCAGGACAGTGATTCAATTCAATCTTGAGAACTGCGGCACTGATGATGAGCGATGTCATTTTGATCTTCGACTCAATCCAGCCAAAGATCAGCTTGAGTAAGTGTAAATATTTCTTCTATTTACTGTGAGCAGATCGGTTGATATGCGTGCGCTGTAGTGCATACACAGGAAAAATGGCTGAGCAATTTTTCCAGAGTTAAAAATATTTTCCTCAAAAATAGTTAATTTTGCTCTACTGTATTTTGGGTTTGGAGAGTAAAATTTGGTGTTGGAGTGGGAGCAAAATTACAGAGTGATTGTGTAACAGAGTTGGTTGTAGTTCTGAACTGAGTAAAATAGTATAAGAGTTAATTTCAAGACACACTGAATAGAGTCGAATACCAAAATAAAGTCAAATAGCAGATAAATGAAGCTTTTGTAAAAAGCAGTTTTAGAACTGTGTTGGAATGTGTGAATAAAACATGACCTTACCCATTGTGACGAACCATTTTGATCACTTGACCTGATGGGATTAAGAGTTGGCAGTGGGAGGGGGTTTCACTCTTTTCATTGAATGGAATGGAAATTTTTACCCTTCTCACTGAATACCCCTCCCACTGCCAACCCTTTATCCCAAACCAATAGGACATTTTATTTGATGGCCAGTTAATTGTCAAAATTAATGGAGCAGATTTAAGTTTTTGTGCTTGACACATTCCTTAGACTGAACAATCACCTCAAGTGATCAAAATGGTTCATCACAATGAGTAAGGTCATGTTTTGTCACGCATTCCAACACAGTTCTAAAACTGCTTTTTACAACATCATTTATCTGTTTTTTTAAGTACAATCATGCCATACATACTACAGAGATATTATTGTAGCTGAACTTGTGCTGAATACAAAAAAAGTCGTATGACTGAAAATACTGCTTAGATTTGTTGAAATTGACAACAAAATCAGAGCATGCCAAAATCATAAGAGTTCCAGAAAATACACTCAGAAACCAGAGGGTTAATGACACACACGATGTGAAATGTACAACCTTGATTCCAAAAAAGTTGGGTCAAAGTACAAATTGTAAATAAAAACGGAATGCAATGATGTGGAAGTTTCAAAATTCCATATTTTATACAGAATAGAATATAGATGACATATCAGATGTTTAAACTAAGAAAATGTATCATTTAAAGAGAAAAATTAGGTGATTTTAAATTTCATGACAACAACACATCTCAAAAAAGTTGGGACAAGGCCATGTTTCCCACTGTGAGACATCCCCTTTTCTCTTTACAACAGTCTGTAAACGTCTGGGGACTGAGGAGACAAGTTGCTCAAGTTTAGGGATAGGAATGTTAACCCATTCTTGTCTAATGTAGGATTCTAGTTGCTCAACTGTCTTAGGTCTTTTTTGTCGTATCTTCCGTTTTATGATGCGCCAAATGTTTTCTATGGGTGAAAGATCTGGACTGCAGGCTGGCCAGTTCAGTACCCGGACCCTTCTTCTACGCAGCCATGATGCTGTAATTGATGCAGTATGTGGTTTGGCATTGTCATGTTGGAAAATGCAAGGTCTTCCCTGAAAGAGATGTCGCCTGGATGGGAGCATATGTTGCTCTAGAACCTGGATATACCTTTCAGCATTGATGGTGTCTTTCCAGATGTGTAAGCTGCCCAGGCCACATGCACTAATGCAACCCCATACAATCAGAGATGCAGGCTTCTGAACTGAGCACTGATAACAACTTGGGTCGTCCTTCTCCTCTTTAGTCCGAATGACATGGCGTCCCTGATTTCCATAAAGAACTTCAAATTTTGATTCGTCTGACCACAGAACAGTTTTCCACTTTGCCACAGTCCATTTTAAATGAGCCTTGGCCCAGAGAAGACATCTGCGCTTCTGGATCATGTTTAGATATGGCTTCTTCTTTGAACTATAGAGTTTTAGCTGGCAACGGTGGATGGTACGGTGAATTGTGTTCACAGATAATGTTCTCTGGAAATATTCCTGAGCCCATTTTGTGATTTCCAGTACAGAAGCATGCCTGTATGTGATGCAGTGCACAGAGATTCTTCCAGATTCTCTGAATCTTTTGATGATATTATGCACTGTAGATGATGATATGTTCAAACTCTTTGCAATTTTACACTGTCGAACTCCTTTCTGATATTGCTCCACTATTTGTCGGCACAGAATTAGGGGGATTGGTGATCCTCTTCCCATCTTTACTTCTGAGAGCCGCTGCCACTCCAAGATGCTCTTTTTATACCCAGTCATGTTAATGACCTATTGCCAATTGACCTAATGAGTTGCAATTTGGTCCTCCAGCTGTTCCTTTTTTGTACCTTTAACTTTTCCAGCCGCTTATTGCCCCTGTCCCAACTTTGAGATGTGTTGCTGTCATGAAATTTCAAATGAGCCAATATTTGGCATGAAATTTCAAAATGTCTCTGTAAAGCTCTCTGAAGTGTGGGTGGAGCACAGAGGACGGCAGGACAAAGCTTCAGATACTAATAGGCTTTTTATTGCCAGACTTTTCAGTATAACAGCCTAGTTTTATTCTGTAGAGAAACACACACACACACGTTGTGTTCTTGTCCCGGGATGAGCTCTCCTCTGCTCTCCCTCTGCCTCCTTAAATAGGGCGCGGTTACTGGGAAGACACACAAAACACAGGTTAATTACCGTCAGGTGTAGTGATTCTGCTACTCACCTTCCCTGGCTCCGCCCTCCTGTCACAGACCGGCGCTTGACCATGCCCCCACTGCCACATACCCCCACCGCCCGACTCAGGCCAGGCGCCCGTCCGGCCCGCAGCCGACTCCCCCCCCCCCCCCCCTTGACGGGAGAGGAAGTCCGCCACGACCATCTGCGCCCCCGGCCTGTGGACCACCTTGAAATTGAAGGGTTGGAGTGCCAGATACCAACGGGTGATCCGCGCGTTGGCATCTTTCATGCGGTGGAGCCACTGGAGGGGCGCGTGGTCCGAACAGAGGGTGAAAGGGCGCCCCAGCAGGTAGTAACAGAGGGCGAGGACCGCCCACTTGATCGCCAGGCATTCCTTCTCAATAGTGCTGTAGCGCCCCTCAAGCACCGACAGCTTCCTACAAATGTACAGGATGGGGCGGTCCTCCCCCTCCACCTCCTGGGACAACACCACCCCCAGCCCTCTGTCCGACGCGTCGGTCTGCAACACAAAAGGGAGAGAGAAGTCAGGGGAGTGTAAAAGTGGCCCCCCACACAGTGCAGCCTTTACCTCAGAGAAAGCCCGCTGGCACTGCTCCATCCACTGGACCGGATCTGGCGCCCCCTTTTTAGTGAGGTCAGTCAGCGGGCTGGTGACGTCCGAATAATTAGGTATAAACCTACGATAGTAGCCAGCCAGCCCCAGGAACTGTCTCACCCCCTTTTTGGTCTTGGGCCTCGGGCAGGCCGCAATCGCTGCTGTCTTATTAATTTGGGGACACACCTGCCCGTTGCCCAAGTGGAAGCCCAGATACCGTACTTCCACCCGCCCAATTGCACACTTCTTCGGGTTGGCAGTGAGACCCGCCCGCCTCAGCGACCTAAGGACGGCCCTCAGGTGTTGCAGGTGCCGCTGCCAGTCGTTACAATAAATGATAATGTCATCCAGATATGCGGCCGCATAGGTGGCGTGGGGCCGGAGGACCCTGTCCATCAGCCGCTGAAACGTAGCGGGCGCTCCAAACAGCCCAAACGGAAGTGTGATGAATTGGTGTAAGCCGAACGGTGTGGAAAAGGCCGTTTTCTCCCAGGATAATGGAGTCAAGGGGATCTGCCAATATCCCTTCGTCAAATCCAGTGTCGAATAAAAGCGAGCCGTGCCTAGTCGATCGAGCAGCTCGTCAGTACGAGGCATTGGGTATGCGTCGAATTTAGACACCGCATTGATTTTTCTATAGTCCACACAGAACCGGACCGACCCGTCGGCCTTGGGTACCAAGACCACTGGGCTGCTCCAGTCACTGTGGGACTCCTCGACGATGCCCATTTTGAGCATGGTCTGAAGTTCTTCCCGAACCACCTTTTTTTTGTGTTCGGGTAGCCTGTAAGGGCGGCTACGCACTACCACCCCCGGGGGCATCTCTATGTGGTGTTCTATGAGGTTAGTGCGACTGGGCAGGGGCGAGAACACATCCGAAAACTCGGCCTGCAACTGGGCGACCTCCGTGAGTTGGGTCAGGGAGAGGTGGTCTCCACAGGGGACCGGAGGAGGTCCCTTTTTGAACCTCCGGCCCCAGCTCCGCCTTCTCCGGAACTACCGACACCAACGCCACGGGGACCTCTTCGTTCCAGAGTTTAAGCAGATTGAGGTGGTAGATCTGTAGCGCCCCCTCCCTGTCCATTCGCCTTACCTCATAGTCAACGTCCCCGACTCGCCGTGTGACCTCAAACGGTCCTTGCCACTTGGCGATTAATTTGGAGCTCGACGTGGGCAACAGTACGAGTACCTTATCTCCCGGAGTGAACTCTCTAAGGCGCATGCCCTTGTTGTACAGGCGGGCTTGCCGTTCCTGGGCCTGCCGCAAATTCTCCTGAGTTAGGTGGGTGAGCGTGTGGAGTTTTGCGCGCAGGTCCATAACGTACTGAATTTCGTTTTTACTCTGTGAAGGTCCCTCCTCCCAATTTTCCCGCAGCACATCTAAAATGCCGCGCGGCTTACGCCCGTATAACAATTCAAATGGGGAGAACCCCGTGGAGGCTTGAGGGACCTCTCGCACTGCAAATAACAAGGGTTCGAGCCATTTATCCCACTTACGTGCGTCCTCACTTATGAATTTTTTAATTATATTCTTGAGGGTGCGATTGAACCGTTCAACTAAACCGTCCGTTTGTGGGTGATAAACGCTGGTGCGGATCGGCTTAATACCCAATAGCCCGTACAGTTCGCTCAGTGTTTGTGACATAAACGAGGTGCCTTGGTCAGTCAGAATCTCTTTCGGGATTCCAACCTGGGAGATGACGTGGAAGAGGGCCTCCGCAATACTGCGTGCTGAGATATTGCGAAGACGCACCGCTTCTGGGTATCGCATTGCATAGTCCACCAGAACCAATATAAAGCGGTACCCTCATGTTGACTGATCTAATGGCCCGACGAGATCCATCCCTTGATCCATCTTGATTAATGGTAGGGGGCGCAAAGGCGCTTTTGGAATGGCCGCTGGATTTACTAACTGGCATTCACGGCACGCCGTACACCACTTACGGACATCGCCGCGAATCCCCGGCCAATAGAATCGGGCCATTATCCGGGCTAGTGTCTTATCCTGCCCTAGGTGTCCAGCCATGGGTTTAAAGTGAGCCGCCTGAAATACCAATTCCCGGCGGCTCTTTGGAATTAACAGCTGTGTGACTCGCTCTTTCGTCTGAGTGTCCTGCGTCACTCGGTATAATCTATCCTTCATAATAGAAAAATAGGGGAAGGACGGGGTGGCGTTCGGCTGGAGTGTTTGACCATCGATTACTCTCACTTGGTCAAACGCATGTCGCAGAGTCTCGTCTCGCGATTATTCTAATGGGAAATCCGCGAGGGATTCCCCAACAGAAAGAGGAGGAGCCGGCAGCTCCTCACTCTGTCGCGGAGATGACGTAGACGGCTCTGCGACAGCAGCTCCAGCCAAAGTGACACCGGGACCTCCCCCTGTCAAATGGCAGGACCCACTCTTTACTAGACGTGTCATTAAACCCCGAAATCCCAGCCAATCAGTCCCCAAAATTAAAGAGTGGGTAAGGCAAGGATTAACCGCCGCCTTCACTATAGATTTTTCCCCTCTGAAAAATATGTGGACTGACACCAAAGGGTAGCTGTGAACATCCCCGTGCACACACAACACCTTCACCCCCTGTGCTCCCCCCAATGCCTCGTCTTGCACCAGGCTTTGGCGGATCGAGGTCTGATTGCAACCAGAATCCACCAACACCTGATATGTAGCCCCTTGTACACTCACCGGTATGCGATACGCTCCGGCCCGATCGAGGGCAGCTTCTGGCGCGTCGGGGATCCGCACCACCGCGCCCACCTCCATTGCTGCGCACTGTTGCTGCAGGTGGCCCGGTTCCCCGCAGCGCCAGCAAACCGGCCCGGGCTTTCCCTCTGCACCGGTGCTCTGGGGCTCACTCACCTGAGGGGAGGGAGAGACAGACACAGAAGGGAGAAACGGGAGGGCACCACGGGTGCGGCGGGCTGGCTGGGGTGGAGCCGGCCCCCGCCTCCGTGGTGGGGGAATGGGGCGAGGACGGGACACAGAAGGGAGGGGAGAAAGAGAGAGAGAAGAGGAGAGAAGAGAAGACGTCGTCAGTTGTCCTGCCGCCGGAACAGCCGCCAAATGATCCTCCGCCAGTCCTACTGCCTGATCCAGCGACGCTGGGCGGTGGCACTGGACCCACTCCGCGGTTCCGGCTGGTAAGCGGGCGATGAACTGCTCCAGCACCACCTGATCGATGATTCCCTCGGCGTCGCGATTGTCGGCCCTCAGCCACCGCCAGCAGGCGTCCCGGAGCTGCTTGCCGAACGCGAATGGCCGGCCGACTTCCTCCAACCGCAGCGCGCGGAAGCGCTGGCGCTGTTGTTCTGGTGTGCGCCCCACATGCTGGAGGACGGCCCGGCGAAGGTCCGCGTAGGCCAGCCGGCGGTCGGCGGGGAGCTGTAGCACGGCCAGCTGCGCCTCTCCCGTCAGGAGGGGGAGGAGGCGCGCCGCGCGCTGCTCCATCGGCCACCCCGAGGCTTCGGCGACCTGCTCGAACAGTGTGAGAAACGCCTCGGGGTCGTCCTGCGGGCCCATCTTGGTCACGGTAAGGGGAGACGGGCCCACGGCCGGGGCGCTGGTGGACCCCACCAATGCGAGGAGATGCCGGAACGCCTCGCGATCTTCCTGCTGGGCCAGCACCAGGGCTTCGAAGCGCCGCTCTTGCTCCTTTCGGAGCGTGACGAGTGCCTGGTGCTGGCTTTGCTGAGCCGTGGCGAGGGCGTGGACCAGGTCCGCGAACGGGGAGGATTCCAGGGGGCTGCGAGGTTGGTGCTCCACCTTGTCCCGGGTTTCAGCACCACTGTAAAGCTCTCTGAAGTGTGGGTGGAGCACAGAGGACGGCAGGACAAAGCTTCAGATACTAATAGGCTTTTTATTGCCAGACTTTTCAGTATAACAGCCTAGTTTTATTCTGTAGAGAAACACACACACACATGCTGTGTTCTTGTCCCGGGATGAGCTCTCCTCTGCTCTCCCTCTGCCTCCTTAAATAGGGCGCGGTTACTGGGAAGACACACAAAACACAGGTTAATTACCGTCAGGTGTAGTGATTCTGCCACTCACCTTCCCTGGCTCCGCCCTCCTGTCACAGACCGGCGCTTGACCACGCCCCCGCTGCCACAGTCTCACTTTCGACATTTGCTATGTTGTCTATGTTCTATTGTGAATACAATATCAGTTTTTGAGATTTGTAAATTATTGCATTCCGTTTTTATTTACAATTTGTACTTTGTCTCAACTTTTTTGGAATCAGGGTTGTACCATGTAGCATACATATCTGTACCTTACCATCTTACCATGTTATCCTGGTTTAAAATCAGGGTTAGGATCTGAATGAACAAGCTAATGTGTTCACGGACAGAAATTTGAAAGAAATCCTTTTCTTTGGATACTCACGCACTGTCCTGGGCTTGCTCATCTGATTTGGAGATCTTTCTGTAGCAGTAGATCATCTCAACGAGCAGCCAGAAGGTGAGAAACACCAGCAAAACGTACATCATGATCTCTGAGTACAGTGCTGTTGGATCTTCACTTGCTAGCACACACACAACATACTGTACATTAATACCAGATTAGTGACTTAATAATACAGTGACTGGATAACTGATTTTTCAGCTATAAGGGCTAAATGTTGAATGCACTTGAAATGTTTACATAACTCATTAGATACATCACTCAAATTGTGCCATGAATTCTTTCAGTAAGTCTGACACATTAATTTTCTATTAGTTATTAACGAATAGTTAACTATCAGTTATGTTTTGTGGACGTGCCACAACACTAAATGTATAAATTATACATACTATTTATGTATAAAATGTATGACGAGTTATTCCTTAATAAATCAAAATATTGTTAGCATGAGGAGAGTGCTGCAGTATAAGAAGAATTAAACACTTTTTGACATGATGTTATTGGAAAATAATCAACTTTAAGGTAGTAACTCTGTTTTACTTTACATCTGACCATATCACACCACCCTGTCATGGATTATTTTCCTATAATAGCACACTGTCATGTTTGTATGTATTCCTAATTTAATACAGTTGTGCTCATATATTTGCATAACCTGACAAAAATATTTCTGAAATATTTGCTTTTTTTTTTTTTGGGGGGGGGGGGTATGACTAATCATGCAGGAATAGTGATCACATATCACAAATGATTTGTCATATAGGGACAGGGGAAGAATACAGGGCACAGCCCCAATTGATTTTCAACCCCTTTGGCATAGATTTTTACACTGGATGTCCTTCCTGACACAACCCTCCCCAATCAATCAATCAATCAATCAATCAATCAATCAATCAATCTATCTATCTATCTATCTATCTATCTATCTATCTATCTATCTATCTATCTATCTATCTATCTATCTATCCATCCATCCATCCATCCATCCATCCATCCATCCATGCTTGGGACCGGTATTAAGTCTGCATTGGCTTGTGCACCCCCAGTGGTTGGATATTTTTACCTAATCATCGAACCTGGAACCTTCTTGCTGTGAGACAACAGTACTAACCACTACAGCACCGTGCTGCTAAATTGTGCGTGCCCTTTTTTAAATCATAATGATAACTGAAATCACCCAAATGGCCCTGATCAAAAGTTTACATACCCCTGAATATTTGGCCTGATAACCAAAATTTGACACGCACAGGTTTAAATGGCTATTAAGAGTAAGTTTCCACACTTCTCTATATAAATCAGACTTGTAGTACTCAAGTCCAGGACTTGTGCCCTAATTTTAAGGACTCGTGACTTGACTTGGACTTGAGCACTGATGACTCGGACTCGTGCATTAACTGTATTCGGACTCGTAAATTGGAGACGAGGACTTGGATTTTTTCTTTATTTTTTGTAACATGCCAGAATAATTTGGCATAAGATATTTATGTTTACATGAATTTTTGTACTAATTTCATGCAAGAGTGTCAGACCTGCGTGCCTTGGCACATGTATCAGATAGACTCTCAGGTGTGCGCCGTAAACGACTCGCACCTGCATAGGATTGAGGTGCAATCAGCGCGCTGATATAAAAACTGTGAAAACACACTTTGCGAAGTATTGAGTTGCGTTGCTGACACGTTACCAAGCCTTATTTCTTGTTTGGTCTCCTGATCCCTGATTTCTTGTTTCTCGTTTTTGATTCTGCCGAGTCTACGATAGCCTGTTTGTGCCTCGCTCGACCTATTGCCTGTTTCACTGTTTTATGATTCTGCCTGCCGTTCTGGATTGTTTACCGTCTTCACTTGTATTAATAAACACACCTTCTGCACTTACATCCGTCTCCCAACCATCTCTGACAGAATACTTCACACTCCCTGATAAAGAGAAGCACATTCACCTGTTCATACGTCATGTTCAGGAACAAAGTAATGTTAATGGCGCTGAAACAGCCACCGTCAAATGGTGTGGATGGAGTCTTGTTCTCGGACTCAACTCAGATCAATAGTGGACTTGACTCGGACTCAACTCAAAATTTTCTTTCATGACTTGGACTCGACTTGGACTTGAACACTGGGGACTCAAGACTGGACTCAGACTCAAGGTTTAGTGACTCGACTACAACACTGATATAAATATAGTCAATGAGTTTCTTATTTTATGAGAGACCCCTTGCATATTTCATCCACTAACTTTGCTGGATACTGAGGAATGGGGAAAGCAAAAGAGCAGTCAAATAACCAGCAAGAAAACAATGTTGAACTATAAATCAGGAAAGGGATATAAAAAGATATCCAACCACTTGAAAATGCCAATCAGTAGTACTCAAATTCTGATAAAGAAGTGGAAAATTAGGGGTTCAAGCCATGGTCAGGTAGACCAACAAAGATTTCAGCCACAACTGCCAGCAAAATTGCTCAGGATGCAAAGAAAAGCCCACTTTCAACTTAAGCTGAAATACAGACTTGGTGGTGAAGCTGTTTCAAGATAAGAATAAGAAGGTACTTGAACAAAAATGGCTGACTGCATGGTCAATTTGCCAGAAAAAAAAAAGCCTGACTTTGTTCCAGAAGTTTTGAGGCTTGTTTAGATGCTGTTAGGCGTGTTGTAAACAATACTGTACTGTATACTGTTTTGTGGATTTGGCACAGTAATGTATTTTTTCTGGCAATTTGACCATGCAGCAGGTTAGTTACTGTAAATCATGCAGCTCATTTCATTTCAGTTATTAATTAACAATTTTTCTCCAAAGGCGAGGTGAATATTGGTGATTATTATACATACAGGACACTTTTTCAATGGAATAAAGCATGCATTCTATTCCCTTCTAGCGGGTTTCATTAATTTGGTTTGATAGCATGCAATATTGTTAGCATATTGTTTATCCTACGTGTATTACATCACTCTACCCAATGGAGAATGAGCATTCAAGATTGTTATAATATTGCACATTGTCAAGACAACATGACTTCACACATCGGAGCTGATGCAAATATCCAATGACAAAACTTTTCTGCTGCGCATGCACAGAAGTGTTTCTTTGTCCAATGGGAAAGAAAAGACGAGGCTAATCCAGTGCTACTGCTAGGATTAGCTATGCTATAATTAAACACTAAATAAATAAACTGACAACTGAAACTAAAGACGTGTTGAACACCTGAAAGGCAACCAAAACTTCATTATATATTCTTCATGCATATTTACAAGAGAAAAACATACCAACGGACATTGAAAAACTGGAAAAGAGACACATCGGAGATGTAAACTTCTGTGCTAGTGAGTGACTGTGACAGTTTGTAAACAAACATGGCCGCCAGGTTTGCTTCATTAAAACCAGAAGATTTTGAGAGAATTTTGGCTGCCAGGTCTCTCTGTTGTGTGTAGTTGTCGATGTTGATTTTAAAAGTAACTAAATAAATTACATTGGGAAATGAATACTTAAGTATGAGTGAAAAATGCTGTGGTGAGCATGCAGCATGGAAGAGTCTGGAGACAGAAATCTTAGTTTCTCGGTCATTAGCCTGTGCTACTAGCTCAGGATAGCACTGGCTTGACTGCGCTAGCGTTGGCCTTTGCTAACACTACTGCTGAAAGCTACACCGGCTGATATGAAGAGTGTGTGTATACATTATCATAATAATAATAATAATAATAATAATAATAATAATAATAATATTGGCTGTCTTTTTTCATGGACTATCAGATAGCTACTCATCTTCGACTCATTCAATATCATGCTAGCTGAATGGAATATATCTGATATACCACTCAACGCCAGACAATATTATTTAAATAATTACCGAGGCAAAGTCAAGGTTATCATTCACCGAAATTCACTGAGCCTGAGACCGATAATTGTTTTAGTATAAATACACAGGTGATTATTTTTTTTAAAAATTGTATTAAAAATAATTTACTTCAAACTTCAAAGCAGCATGCAAATGTAATAAAGGCGCGGTGCAGACCTGTATCACTCATCTACGCTGACTCACGTAAAACATTTTGCTTTGAACTTGATAAAATAAATCACAATTCCACCTTATTTTTGAACAGTTTTAGACCAAACTTCATAGCATCTTTAGTGCTTTTAGGAACAGCATTTTCTTTCATTATTTGCAATTCTTCCTTACTTACGGTAACGAAGCGATTAGACGCCATTTTGCTGAGTCATTCGAGGTGATTATTGAGAAATAGTCCAAATTTCTTGACCGATCAGCACGCACAATTTTCTAGAATCACCTATGTATTTACTGTATACTAATATGATTTAAAAAGGGCACACACAATGATATGATAAGAAATTGCTTCACCTGACCACTATCCCTAAATTATAGAAAGGTCTTCTGCATGATCAGCCATATTTTCAGAAAAAGAAAAAAAGAAAAAAAGGCCAATATTTAGCAAATTCTGCCAGGGCATGCAAACTTATGAGCACAAGTGTACAGTGAAGAAACACAAATAAGGCTGTCAGATCGACTTTAATACTGAAGGCAGTTGGATGAATCTCAATTTGTGTAAACAGGCTTTATCAAAGTGGGAGATGATGTTTTTTGGCTAAATCAAAGAAAGATTATGTTTCATTTAATCTGAATGATGAAGTAACTTTAATTTAATTTAACTTATTTAATACATTTCATTGAACTGATTTGAAGTAACACAAACATGAATTACTTGCCAATTTGAGCATTTTCTTTACTAACAATTTGAACAAAATGTATTAATCAAATGGCACGCAAGATATCATTTTAAAGATTTATACCAACTTTGGATGGTATGTGAGTAAATACTGTCAAAGAAATAGACCACTGATTTTTTTATTTTATTTTTTTCTGTCATTTGATTTTAAGCGAAATCAGTCCTTAAAGTGCCATTCCACCATTGGATGTATTCTTTGGCATAAAATACAATATATTTTATGACAACATGACTAGACAGAGAAATCTTTTAGCTTCAAAATGATATATCAAACATAATTTTTTGACAACGACAAGTATATTAATTTTGCGACCAAAGTCACCTACCCTTTTAATTTCCGCGCAGTAGTGAAACGTGATGTCATCGGCAGGTTCCCTTTCTTGTGTACCACGTCACATGTGACGTGGCACAGATTATCAGCAATAGCGGATAGAACGCGATTGTCAGCTTCGGAAAAGAAGCGAAGGAAAATAGCAAGTGATGCCCAAAGGAGACGGTCGATGGTGAATATCGGCACAGCAATCGACAAGTGGAAATCGCGTTCTATCCGCCATTGCTGATAATCTGTGCCACGTCACACGTGACGTGGTACACAAGAAGGGGAACCTGCCGATGACATCACGTTTCACTACCGCGCGGAAATTAAAAGGGTAGGTGACTTTGGTCGCAAAATTAATATACTTGTCGTTGTCAAAAAATTATGTTTGATATATCATTTTGAAGCTAAAAGATTTCTCTGTCTAGTCATGTTGTCATAAAATATATTGTATTTTATGCCAAAGAATACATCCAAAGGTGGAATGGCACTTTAAGTTGTGGAGAGGCAATCATGAGTAACCTAAGCTTGTTTCTTTATTGTGTTGACTTTAATTCAGGATTTACACTAGCGCGGCGGCTACAATTATCGACAGTCCATAATTATCGACACCTTTTCACATTTACCAATAAAAACAATTTTTCAAAGGTAAGCTTCAGTTCCAACAGTTATTATCGGTTAATTAATCAACCAGAAGACCCGCCTCGCCCTTGGAGCTTGTCGTCTGATGACGCAGTTCGTTACCTGAGATGGAATTTTTTTAGCACGATCAGCAATTTGATGAAAAACCGGATGTTATCATCACAGGTAAGCATGGTGGAAAGATCATGGACATGTTTTTACTGATCAAATTCACCGATATTTCATGATCTCCTTGTCGAAACCTACTTTGTTTCTTACTCTTTCATTTGACAGTCGCCATTTTGTATCTAAACGTGCGTTTGAGAATCACGTGAGGTGTCGATAATAGTGATCACTTTCACCGGTGTCCACCATTATCAACACCCTGTGGAATTAAGGGGCATTTACAACCGTTATGGATCGATCTTTGTGTAACATTTTTGAAGTAGATAAAGTACTTTAAAAAATAAAAGTGCTGTGATTTATAATAATTTTTTTTTCTGATTCATAACAGAATGGAATGTTTATAGAGTATTTGGAATCCGATTGCAATAAATAGAATTAGAGCAGATTTAAATTCCGAGCATATAAAACATTACATGCTTGAAATATTCAGATTTTTCTATTCCAGTCAGAATTTTTTTTTGCAGTGTGTTGTAAATCTCTACCACATATTACAATATCAGGAGACATTTTATATTTTGGTTCGAAGAATGACATGCGACCCTTGACCTGGATTTTCATGCGGTTACAATCTCAATTCCCTGTTGGCGTTTATTGGTAAACTACAAAACTAGAAATTAATACAAACAACAACGAATGATGAACAAAATGTGATCTACGAAAATATTTAGAAAGTGGGTAGAAAGTGGAACAAAAAGATTTTCTGACAGGTTAAACATTATCAGTTCATCTGTTTACAAACATTAGAATTACTTCCTCACTTACGTAACCAACATTGATATGTTTATATAAAAGATATTTTGTACTAAATATAAGTCTGTGTAAAACATATTTTAAATAAAAACTATGTTTTGTTAACTTAATACCACATACTGCTGATTTTTTTTTTATAAATAATCATCTGGATGTCGATAACTGTGGAAAGGTTTCGATAATTGTGGACAAAGGTGTCAATAATTGTGGAACAGTGTCATGTGATCTGACACAGTAAGTAATCAGGAATCAACTCTTTTTTTTTTTTTTCCCAGTGGAAGCTTGTGTAATTATTCATGCACAGTTTATGTACTGAAAGTCTTTTCTAGTTTTGCAACGGCCAAAAGATCGTTAAGGTGTCGATAATTGTAGCTGCTGCTCTAATACGTGTTGTGATTGATTCACATGCACATAGTCCATGCTCCAATATGCTGTCGAAAATCTCTTTGCAGTTTACTGAAATGCATGGAGATCAATGATATGACAAATTCATCTCAGTCAAAATGAGTAAGAATTAGGTGCAGAGAGAGAGAGAGAGAGAGAGAGAGAGAGAGAGAGAGAGTGGAATAATATGACACCAGACTTCTCAGCTTTATCGTCTTCAGCAGAACAGCAAGGATGTGCAACAGGCAACAATTTATAGATGACGTTACATTCATCAGACGTTAGAGGTTTAGCTGGGAGACAGAAAAAGTTGAGAACTGTTGGTTCAATGATGCATCACAGGCAGTGCAGTGCAGGTGGAAAATAAAACACTTGCTATAATGACCAATGATCAATGACTAATCAGTTGTTTTATAGTTTTTATAATTAATATCTAATAATAATAATAATGAACTATCATATTTTTTTATTTATATGTAATAGCCATGTTGGCTTGTGCACTGCACTTCATGACATTGCATGCATGAAATGTGAAAGCTTTGCAGAGTTGTACAGTAAGTTTGTGAACGAGTGTATAAAATAGAAACAATCCACCACGGAAATACAACATTGTGGATTTCTATCTGTGCTGAAAAAAACCTGTGATCAAGACACAGATAGAGATAATGCAACTGCGGTCGCATGAGTCAATAGAAACAAATATACATTGCGTAAAGTATATTCGAAGTGCCGGATGCTGTGCATTCAGCAATCTCAAGGCAGGCATCCACAGAAGAGTATACAAGGCAGAGTCTGTACATTACCCCTTAAAATAGAAAGAGGAGTAACAGCTCGGTTAGATAAAACTCATCCCCTGAAAACCACTGCCTTCCCAAAAGCACGAGGCAGTAAGTAGTAACAAAAACAGAACAAAAACATACTATTACTTGAACAAACACAAAGGCACAAAAAGGGCAAATTGAAGCCATATTTAATGAAATGTCTAAACTGATATGGTGATTTTAAAATCTTAAACATTACATATTTGGGGACAAAATTGGCTTCATCAGACAGGCAACACCACAGTAGTCAAAATACAGTCATTCTACTCATAAAACAAGACTACAACAGTGTGAGCTCTTCCTTACCTTCCTTTCGCACTACCAGTTCAATCTTAACAGTCGTCTCAAAGGAAGGGGTGTACGAGTTGAAGGTAAACTGGCGGTGCACCACACACTCATACAGGCCGCTGTCGTTCATCATGACATTGATAATGCTGATGGAGACGTCCTGCAGGTCTTTGCTGCCGTTCCAGAACAGACGACCCTTCCACGGCCCATCCTGCTCCTGTGGCCCCATACTGTCATACCGGTAGATCTAATGGATTTAGAGAGTTAATGACATGCACAGGCATTTAATTAACACTTTCAAAGAGAGTGAATTAATGATTGTAAATCCTGTAGAGTTGAGGTAAACTTTCAGAAGGTTCAACTACATAACATGGTTCATAAAGGTTTACTGAAGCAACGCACATGGCTGACTGGCGACAGTGTGATATAAAGATTGAATAGTCGCTACGTTATATGACACTGCCATTATTCGAAGTGATGTTTACTCTGATTATATTATATCGCTAGGCCTGCTAACCTTGACATAATTTTGAGGTATCGCTCAAAATATGCCACACGAGCAGTCTTTTGTTCCCAATAAAACAGAAGTCGAGCCAATCAACAGAGTGCGAATGGAATGATTTACACCTGGAAACCCCGCCCTCTTCCCCATCACACATGATTTCAGGTTTCTTCTGGACTCTCAGAGCTTGTGTTCATGAAATATGATTTTATTAAGATGTGTGTGTGTGTATATATATATATATATATATATATATATATATATATATATATATATATATATACACTAGTGAATCTCAAAAAATTAGAATATTGTTAAAAAGTTCAATATTTTCCATCAGTTATTTAAGAAAGTGAAAATGTTATATATTATAGACTCATTACACATAAACTAAAATGTTTCAAGCATTTTTCTATTTTAATTTTAATCAGTATGGCATACAGTACAAAAACATAAAAAAAATCTCAAAATATTAGAATATTTCATTTCGAGTTTGAGTAAAACAGTATGAACAGAGTGTATCTCTTGGTCTAGTTCAGTACACACAACCACAATCATGGGGAAGACTGCTGACTTGACTGTTGTCCAGAAGATGATCACTGATGCCCTCCACAAGGAGGGTAAGCCACAAAAGGTCATTGCTGAAAAGGGTGGCTGGAAAAGGTGCACAAGCAACAGGGATGGCCGCAGTCTTGAGAGTATTGTCAAGAAAAGTCAATTCAAGAACTTGGGAGAGCTTCACAAGGAGTGGACTGAGGCTGGTGTCAGTGTATCAAGACCCATCATGAACAGACATCTTCAAGAAAGGGGATACAACTTTCGCATTCCTAATATCAAGCTACTCCTGAGCCAGAGACAATGTCAGAAGTGTCTTATCTGGGCTAAGGAGAGAAAGAAATGGACTGTTGCTCAGTGGTCCAAAGTCCTCTTTTCAGATGAAAATACATTTTGCATTTAGTTTGGAAATCGCGGTTCTAGAGTCTGGAGGAAGAGTGGAGAGGCACAGAATCCAAGGTGTTTGAAGCCCAGTGTGAAGTTTCCACAGTCTGTGATGATTTGGGGTGCCATGCCATCTGCTGGTGTTGGTCCACTGTATTTTATCAAGTCCAGAGTCAACACAGCCATCTACCAGGAGATTTTAGAGCACTTCATGCTTCCATCTGCTGACGAGCTTTTTGGAGATGCTGATTTCCTTTTACAGCAGGACTTAGCACCTACCCACAATGCCAAAACTACTACCAAATGGTTTGCTGACCATGATATTACTGTGTTTGATTGGCCAGCCAACTTGCCTGACCTGAACCCCATAGAGAATCTATGGGGTATTGTCAAGAGGAAGATGAGAAACACCCGACCCAAAAATACAGATACGCTGAAGGCCACTATCAAAGCAACCTGGGCTTCAATAACACCTCAGCAGTGCCACAGACTGATCACCTCCATGCCACACCGCATTGATACAGTAATTCATGGTAAAGGAGCCCCAACTATATATATATATTATATATTAACTATAACTATATATATATTATATTGTATGTATAAATGAATATACTTTTCAGAAGTTGGACATTTCTGTATTGTAAATCCTTTTTTTGATTGATCTTAGGGAATATTCTAATAATTTGAGATACTGGATTTCTGATTTTCATGAGCTATAAGCCATAATCATCAAAATTAAAACAAAAAAGGCTTTAAATATTTCTCTTTACATGTAATGAATATAGAATATATGAAAGTTTACCTTTTTGAATTAAATTATGAAAAAAAGGAACTTTTTCATGGTATTCTAATTTTTTGAGATGCACTAGTATACACACACACACACACACACACACACACACACACACACACACACACACACACACAGTGCCCCCCATGATTATTGGCTCCCCTTGTAAAGATTAGTAAAAAGGGTTAAGAAAAAAAATCCACCTTTTGGTGAAGTCGCTTCATCTCACACTGAAAAAATGAGAAAAATCCAACCTTTAACTGAAAGTAATTTATTCAAAGAAAAACAAATCACTCCTCAAGAAATAATCATTTTTAACAATAACAAAAAAAAAAAAAACATACAAAGCGTGCCACTATGACTGGCACCCCTGCACTTAATATTTTGTACAACCTCCTTTGCCAGTAAAACAGCACTGAGTCTCTCCTATAACATTTTATAATGTTGGAGATACAGAGCAGGGCATCTGAGACCATTCCTCTTTACACAATCTCTCCAGATCATCCAGGGTTCTCGGCCCTCTCTTGTGCTCTCTCCTCTTCAGCTCAGCCCACAGGGTTTCACTGGGGTTCAGGTCAGGGGACGGAGATGGCCAGGGCAGAAGCTTGATTCTGTGCTCAGTGAACCATTTTGGTGTTGATTCGGACAGCTGCTTCGGATCATTATCCTGCTGGAAGATCCAGTGACGACCCAGTTTTAGTTTCCTGGCAGAGGAGCCAGATTTTGATTTAAAATGTCCTGGTATTTCATGGAGTCCACTTTATTCATCACACGTACACTTGTGAAATTCCTCTCTGCATTTAACCCATCTGAAGCAGTGAACACACACATGAGCAATGAGTGCACACACATACCCAGAGCAGTGGGCAGCCATGCTACAGCGCCCGGGGAGCAGTTGGGGGTTAGGTGCCTTGTTCAAGGGCACCTCAGCCTAAGGCCGCCTCATGTTAACCTAACTTGCATGTCTTTGGACTGTGGTAGGAAACTGGAGCACATGGAGGAAACCCACACAAACACGGGGAGAACATGCAAACTCCACACAGAAAGGCCCCCATCGGCTGCTGGGCTCGAACCCACAACCTTCTTGCTGTGAGGCGACAGTGCTAACCACTACACTACTGTGCCGCCCACATGATGCCATGTACCCTAACAAGGTTTCCAGGGCCTATGGAGGAAAAACAGCCCCAAAACATCACAGAACCTCCACCAGTTGGGATTGGGTTCTTTTCATTATACGTAGCCATCCTTCTTTTTACACCAAACCCACCTTGAGTGTTTATTGCCAAAAAACTCCATATTTGTTTCATCAGACCATAGAACACAGTTCTAGTCAAAGCTGTAGTAGTGTTTCACAGACGTTTGTGGTTAAGTGACAAGAAAAGCCTTGTTTTTGACATACCTTCCAAATAATCTGTTGGCATGGAGGTGGAGTCTGATGGTGGTTTTGGAGACTTGGAAACCCCAAGATTTTACTTTTTCTTGTAATTCACCAACAGTGATCCTTGGGGATATATATATATATATATATATATATATATATATATATATATATATATATATATATATATTTGTTGTTTTTTTTTTGCCTCTCTTACCCTCATCACTGTACATGGGGGCAAAATAAACTCTGGTCCTCTTCCAGGTGAGTTTGTAACAGTTCCGGTATTATTATTGCCCTAACAGTAGAAACGGACATTTTCAGGCGAGTAGCTATGTTTTATAACCATTCCCTGACTAATGAAGGTCAACACACTTCTTCTCCCGCATTTGGTTTGTGTGTTCTTTTATCTTTCCCATGCTGATGGATGACTAAGGGAATTTGGCTTCTGTGTCACCTCATATTTGCTCCCCAGTTAAACAGGAAATCATGGATTACAGCTTGAAAGTTCCTACACACTCCAACTCGAAAATACTGTACAATTTAAACGGGAAACATGCTTCAGTTACATTATGGTTCCAGGGGCACCAATAATTGTGGCACATGTGTTTTTGTTGAAAATACTTATTTCTTGATAAGAGATTTGTTTTTCTATGAATAAAATTTATTTTAATTAATGGTTGAATTTTTCTCATTTTTTCAGTGTGAGATGAAGCGACTTCACCAAAAGGTGGATTTTTTTCTAACCCTTTTTCCTAATCTTTGCACAGGGTGCCAATAATTGTGGAGGACACTGAACAATGTAGCTAACTTTAGACAAGTATCTAATCCCATTGAGTGGTTTCTATATCCACTTCTTTTGAGTGTACTTCTTGGTTTTAATAACTTGTTTGTTTGCTGAACACAAACATGGCAATAAGTTCTTGTGTTAATGGACCAGACTCCACTTTTGGATCATTAATCCTTTTTGAGTGAGAATGACCTGCATGCATGGGTTTATGTTTAGCTTCTGGTACATCCATACAGTCTTAAATACAATACCTACAATTGCACTTATTTAATTCCTGGGCTCCCATCTGTAACAGGGAGTGATGTCGCATCCCATTAATACACTTTACAGTAGATTATTAGATTCTAATAGAAGAGATGAGCCAAAATAATTGGGGATCTTTTTTTAATAGGCCCCGACTCGTTACAAGTATGAATTGGTGGGTCTTAAAACAGAAAAGGTTGAGAACCCCTGTGTTAAATGTTTACGGTATTGGCTCTGGATGATTAGTTCTGATGAATAATTTATCAAATTTTTTGTAATGGTTATATGGTGAGCAGGGAAAATCATCATGTTGCACAAGCCTTGGAACAACAGATACAGTGTCTTGCAAAAGTATTCATCCCCTTTGGTGTTTGTCCTGTTTTGTCGCATTACAAGCTGGAATTAAAATGGATTTTTGGGGGGTGAGCACCATTTGATTTACACAACATGCTTACAACTTTAAAGGGGCACATTGTTGCTTAATTGTGACACAAACAATAATTAAGACAAAAAAAAAAGAAATCTGGAGTGTGCATAGGTATTCATCCCCCAAAGTCAATACTTTGTAGAGCCACCTTTTGCTGTAATTACAGCTGCAAGTCTCTTGGGGTATGTCTCTATTAGGTTAGCACATCTAGCCACTGGGATTTTTGCCCATTCCTCAAGGCAAAACTGCTCCAACTCCTTCAAGTTAGATGGGTTGCGCTGGTGTACAGCAATCTTCAAGTTATGCCACAGATTCTCAATTGGATTGAGGTCTGGGCTTTGACTCGGCCATTCCAAGACATTTAAATGTCTCCCTTTAAACCACTCCAGTGTAGCTTTAGCAGTATGTTTAGGGCCATTGTCCTGCTGGAACGTGAACCTCTGGCTGACTCAAACAGGTTTTCCTCCAGAATTGCCCTGCATTTAGTGTCATCCATCTTTCCTTCAGTCCTGACCAGCTTTCCTGTCCCTGCAGATGAAAAACATCCCCACAGCATGATGCTGCCACCACCATGCTTCACTGTAGGAATGGTATTCTCAGGGTGTTGTGTTTGCGCCACACATGGTGTTTCTGATGATGGCCAAAAAAATCAATTTTAGTCTCATTTGACCAGAGAATCTTCTTCCATGTGTTTGGGGAGTCTGACACATGCAGACTCCAAACGGGTTTTCTTTAAGCAGCGGCTTTTTTCTGGCCACTCTTCCATAAAGCCCCGCTCTGTGGAGTGTATGGTTTAAAGTGGTCCTATGGACAGATACTCCCATCTCTGCTGTGGATCTTTGCAGCTCCTTCAGTGTTATCTTTGGTGTCTTTGTTGCATCTCTGATTAATGCCCTCCTTGCCCGGTCTGTGAGTTTTGGTGGGCGGCCTTCTCTTGTCAGGTTTGTAGTGGTGCCATTTTCTTTCCATTTTGCTATAATGGATTTAATGGTGCTCCCTGGGATATTCAAAGTTTGGGATATTTTTTATAACCCAACCCTGATCTATACTTCTCCACAACTTTGTCTCTGACCTGTTTGGAGGCTCCTTGATTTTCATGTTGCTTGCTTAGTAGTGTTTCAGAGTCAGGGTCCTTATAGAACAGGTTGATTTATACAGACATCGTAAATTGCAAGCAAACTTTTTTTTTTTCTGTGAGACTGTGTTAGCTATAATGATGCATGTTGATCTTACCTCCTGGCGGATGGCATCCTCGTCAGATCTGTAATACCAGTTCACCTTAGTCTGAGCACTGATTTCCTCTCTTTTCATGCATGAGATGCAGGTGAGCTTCATACGGCTCCCCAACACTGCCTCTGTGTCCGAGGTTGCATCCACACACACAGGTGTGCATTCCTTCACTGGATGTAAGAACAGAAAGTATTATAATGATTGGAATGTGTTATCAATGCAGGCCTTCTCTCTATAGTGTGAGGCGACAAATTCATGTGATAAATTGTGCAATCCCAGATCATCATGCAGAGACCGTTGATGAACTTTCGTCTCAGACAGTTTGGCATTACAGCACTAATGCAACTTGTAGCCATAATAAGCCTCTGAGAAATAGTTCTCATTATTGGGCATGCTTTTTTTTTCAGTTCTAGAAAATGAATAGTCCAGTCTCAGTTTCATCGAACAGATCAGATCGCATCCTTGAAACCTCATCCATCCATCCATTATCTGTAGCCGCTTATCCCGTCCTACAGGGTCGCAGGCAAGCTGGAGCCTATCCCAGCTGACTATGGGCGAGAGGCAGGGTACACCCTGGACAAGTCACCAGGTCATCGCAGGGCTAACACAGACAACCATTCATACATATGGTCAATTTAGAGCCACCAATTAGCCTAACCTGCATGTCTTTGGACTGTGGGAGAAACCGGAGCACCTGGAGGAAACCCACGTGGACACAGCATGCAAACTCCATATAGAAAGGCCCTCGCCAGCCGCTGGGATCGAATCCAGGACCTTCTTGCTGTGAGGCGACAGTGCTAACCACTACACCACCGTGTCACCCTCCTTGAAACCTACTTTTATTCTTTCCTTTGTCAAACTTCTAGGCTTTCTCTGAAAAGCAGGTCAATTAATTCAGATTCAGAAAGCTGCTCAGGGAGAACATGAGTGTTCATTATTATTTTAGTGAAACTGAATTGAGCTCATCAGCCTTCACAGTGTCTGACCCGACTCAGGCATGCATTTTACACCTGTACAGCACTGCATGTGCCCACATACATTAGAGTACAGTGGAGTACAAGTCACTGTGATGAGGAAATTATAACACTCTTTTACACTCAGCACTGTGAACACAGTCTTTTGATCCACTGTTTGAATTAGCAGCCATCTTACATAACCTACATCCCCAAGCCCAAAACGTCACATGGATGATGGTTTCTTATTTGGAAGGGTTAGACCAGGAAAAAAAAAAAACAGTTAACGCATCACTATTTTGCCATGATTGAGAGTTTTAGTGTTTGAGGAGCTGCACGAGTCCAAAAATTTGAGGCTGATATTTACATGCGTATTGGATCTGATTTGACATATTTTCCAATCTGATCCTCTGATACAGGTTTTCTAAACAGAATGATGGCATGTCATGTTTGCTGAAAAGTTCTAGTAGTTTAGCTGTAACAATTGCCATCTTAAGAGCATTTAATAGATGTTAACCCCTTGAACTCTCAGGAGTCACTGCAAGATTTAGATTTACAATTTTCTCTCTCTAATAACATCCATCCATCCATTATCTGTAGCCGCTTATACTGTTCTACAGGGTCGCGGGCAAGCTGGATCCTATCCCAGCTGACTATGGGTGAGAGGCGGGGTACACCCTGGACAAGTCGCCAGGTTATCACAGGGCTCTCTAATAACATACTGTATATTTCTTATTAGTTTAATTCTAGTTAATGAATAACTCATATTATTTTTTTCGCGGTCCGGTTTCCATCAAATCCTGCGCTCTGATTGGCTGGCGACCGGGTCCGTATCCTATGGTACGGACCCCAGTTACAGACTCCGGTTACGGACCTCTGTCGACTCGCTCGTTCACAACAACAACAAACATAGTAGCAATTTTTGTCAACATTTATCTTTTTTATAAGATTTATTTATAAGATTTTTATCAAAAATCTTATAAATTTTTGCCAGTATTTCTCAGTATAATAGCATTAATTTTATATCATGGATCGCGATAATGACAGTCTTCACAGCGAAAGCGAGTTTTACTACCCTGAGGAAGAAGAAATAAAAGAAAACATTTCAGGAGAAAGCTAAAAACCTCTAACTGTTGCTAACGCCGAGCAAAAACATGGCTGAATCCTGAATGACTCAATTTTGTATAAATAGGGGACTACATAGGCGGCAAAATGTAGTTTTTTTTTTTTCTGCCATGGAAGTGCACTTGTATACTGAGGAGGAAGCCATTTGCATTACAGCCGTGAATGAGGATTCAAAATCTTGGCTCGGTTTTCCCTTTTGGGCGCTCATGTTTTCTGTTAGAATTTGGTAAAGAAAAAAATTAATATATTATTTACCAGCTTAAGGTCGGTCCGTATGGTGAAATACCGTGACCTCGGCCTTGAATACAGTACTTTCAAGACCTCGGTCACGGTATTTCACAATACAGACCGAACTGAAGCTGGTAAATAACATATGTATTTACCAGGCTTGTAGTACTTGAGTCCAGGACTCGGACTCGAGTCCGACTCATACCCTAATTTTAAGGACTCGTGACTTGACTTGGACTTGAGCACTGATGACTCGAACTCTGACTCGTGCATTAACTGCATTCAGACTCGTAAATTGGAGACAAGGACTCTGATTTTTTCTTCATTTTTTGTAACATGCCATAATAATTTGGCAGAAGATATTTATACCTACATTAATTTTTGTACTAATTTCATGCAAGAGCGTCACACCTGCACGCCTTAGCGCGTGCATCAGATAGACTCTCTAGCACGCGCCGTAAACAACTCGCACCTGCACAGGATTAAGGCGCAATCAGAGCGCCTACATAAAACTGTGAAAACACACTTACTTTGCAAAGTATTGAGTTGCTGACACATTACCGAGTCTTATTTCCTTGTTTGGTTTCCTGATCCCTGATTTCCTGTTTCTCGTCTTTGATTCTGCCGAGTCTACGATAGCCTGTTTGTGCCTCGCTCGACCTGTTGCCTGTTTCACTGTTTTACAATTCTGCTTGCCGTTCTGGATTGTTTACCGTCTTCGCTTGTATTAATAAACACACCTTCTGCACTTACATCCGTCTCCCAACCATCTCTGACAGAATACTTCACACTCCCTGATAAAGAGAAACACATTCACCTGTTCATATGGCATGTTCAGGAACAAACTAATGTTAATGGCGCTGAAACAGTCACTGTCAAATGGTGCGGTTGGAGTCTTGTTCTCGGACTCGACTCGGATCTATAGTGGACTCGATTCCAAATTTTTTTTAATGACTCGGACTTGAACACTGGGGACTCGAGACTGGACCCAGGCTCGAGATTTAGTGACTCAACTACAACACTGGTATTTACTGATTAATGTGCTTTAGGAAGTACTAAGCCCATTTCCAGAAAAATTGGGATATTTTCCAAAATGCAATAAAAACAAAAATCTGCGATTTGTAAATTCATGTGAACCTTTATTTAACTGACAAAAGTACAAATTAGCAATTTTCAATAGTTTTACTGAACAAACTTAACTGTATTTTGTAAATATAACCAAAGTTAGAATTTGATGCCTGCAACACACTCAAAAAACGTTGGGACAGAGGCATTATTACGATTGTGTTACATCACCTTTCTTTTTAATAACACGTTTTTAATCGCATGGGATCTGAGGAAACTAATTGTTGCAGTCTTGCAATTGGAATTTTTGTCCATTCTTGCTCGATACAAGACTTCATCTGTTCAATCTCAACTTTTCTGGAAATGGAGTCAGAACAACAATAGTTTGAGGGTTTAAACGGTTTAGCAATTATTTAAAATGAAAAAAAAGGTCTGATAGTGATATTAAAGATGGAGACAAATGGAGTTTAAGCAAATGTCAGGCACTGACATAAGAGTTTAAGCTAACACATGACATGCATCAGCGTATTACAATATGTTTTCAATACAGCTGCCTTTTCCAACAACTTTTATAATCTACTATATATAATGTTTCTTAATGACAGGTTACTCTGCATTCAAGGCTTAGTTTTCTCAGAAGCAATGCATCTGTGTACAACACACACACACACGACATGTTTGATCATGCATGACATGTTTTTCCTCATTACAATGCACACCGGGTGGCACGGTGGTGTAGTGGTTAGCGCTGTCGCCTCACAGCAAGAAGGTCCGGGTTCGAGCCCCGTGCCCAACGAGGGCCTTTCTGTGTGGAGTTTGCATGTTCTCCCCGTGTCCGCGTGGGTTTCCTCCGGGTGCTCCGGTTTCTCCCAAAGACATGCAGGTTAGGTTAACTGGTGACTCTAAATTGACCGTAGGTGTGAATGTGAGTGTGAATGGTTGTCTGTGTCTATGTGTCAGCCCTGTGATGACCTGGCGACTTGTCCAGGGTGTACCCCGCCTTTCACCCGTAGTCAGCTGGGATAGGCTCCAGCTTGCCTGCGACCCTGTAGAACAGGATAAAGCGGCGACAGATAATGAGATGAGATGAGATGAGATGAGATGAGATGAGATGAGATGAGATGAGATGAGACAATCCACACCTAAAATGCTTACCAGCAAATATGAGCAGCAAAAGGAAATGCCACAGAAGCATCGTTTGAGTTGTCATGCTTATGGCAGGGCGGCGTCCCCTGTTCACCAGCAAACACACCAAGAAACAAACATCAAAGTGTTAAAAAATGACATATGAGTCAAAACAGACTTGAGTAAGGAAATCTGAGTTTTGAGACCGATTTGACAGAAGACTGTAAATCATAGATAAAAAAGAAGCCTGTCAGGACCATGGACAGAGACTTTCCGCTCTCAGGCTACTTCATGAATTAACTGAACGCATTAATTCTATTATGAAGTAATATATAATCATAATTATACATAATATATAGTACAGCTATTTAATTACTTATTTACTAATAATAATAATAACAATAATAATAGTAACAGGAATAATAATAATAATGAAATGTGCGCGCGCGCCACACCCGCCATGCACGAGCTAACAGGTTTCATTAGAATATTATTGTTTGTTTGTTTGTTTGTTTGTTTGTTTGTTTGTTTGTTTGTTTGTTTTTCCCCACGTGCCTTTGTTATTGCTAAGCTAACTCACCTGACAGGTGTTATGCAGGTGTTATTCAGGCGCTAAAGTAACGCTCAGGCTAATAGAATGGTTTTTTCCCTTCTTGAAATAGGAAAGTTTAAATCATACCGCGAGAGATACACATTACAGCCACAGCTCTAAGACAAGCCCTTCCACTCTACAGAACTGACGCTCCGTTTTTCCGCCGACGTTTTTCATCCTAGTAATGTTCAAAAGCAAAGCAACATCGCCAAAAAACACTTGCATTCCAGATAATTCTTCAAAGAAAATCCCCCCTGCTCGGAAAAAAAAAAAGCTCTAACGCTTCAGGAAGAGCGAGAACGAACCTCCTTTTCCATCCATTTGAGTCCCACAGATTATCCAGTGTCCCACTGAAGCTCTCTCTCTCTCTCTCTCTCTCTCTTTGTGGATGAAGAACCGCCCGGCTTTGTGTTTTCCCCGTTCAGTAGCCCCTTTCACGGTTGTCTTTCATCTCAACTGCGCATGCGCGACAAACTCAGAGTTGAACCAGACTGACTCTGTTCCCCGACAGAGGAGGATGTGGAGCAGAGCAGAGCAGAGGGAGTGGACTGCCTTCCGTTTTGCACCCGTGAACACTTTAGCATTTGACCTGATATGAACTCTGGATTCAGACTGGAACATTACCCCATCAGTACCATTTTACACAACCGACACTACTGTTCAAAAGTTTGGGGTCATCCAGACAATTTTGTGTTTTCCATGAAAAGTCACACTTTTATTTCCCACCATAAGTTGTAAAATGAATAGAAAATATAGTCAAGACATTTTTCTGGCCATTTTGAGCATTTAATCCAGGCCCGGCGCCAGGAACAGTTCACTAAGGGGGCAATTAGAAATCGCAAGGGGGCAAATATTTTTCATATAGTGTGTAGTAGTGATGGCGGTCTGACAACGTGTTTCAAACAATTAACTGCGCCAACCACAAAACCACGGCCCCGAAGGTTGCTTTAGTCCGGGAAAATCATGTGGCATATTACCAGGGCAGTTGCGCTTTATCAACCCCCGTGCCCACCTGTTAACCCTCCCCTCCAATTTTCTCACAGACACGCGGTACAACCGGAAAGATGCCAAACATAAAACAACACACACAAACCTACAGGCAAGTCCTTTAAATTTAAAATACATACAAATAGCTCCGTGGCATGAAAACAAAACGTCAATGCAAGTCTAAGGTACTTGGCTCGGCGGCCAAAATCATAATTTAAAAAAAATCAACAGACCCCGCGGCTGCACCAGTAATAGCCTTCCTGACTCGCACCGAGTCAACGCTAACCACTTAATCCGCGATCCCAGTTTAGGCGTGTTGGGGACTAAACACTCTGAAGTGATGAATTTTCACCCCCGCTGCATGGGGGGGTGACGTCAACAACACATATTCTTACACTATTTGCGCACAAAGCAGACCATATATGAGCACATACACCAACATAAACGGAGATAAACTTAGCCTACAAAGAAAGAAAATGGATTCACAATATTGTGATTTAATTCAGTGGGGGAAAGACTACTCCCATAAACTGACTGCATATTGCAGAGACAGTGCACTTGTAAGTGTAGACTACATGTAAAACCCCCGCCCGCACGACCCCTCCCCCTGTCCTTATCACAGGTCTGTGTGTGCGCGGCTGTGTCAGCATTTCACACATACACCCACAATAACAATTAAGAAAACAATTAAGTGATCTGAGTCTCCGTTGAGGGGGCGGGGCTGTAGCCACGAGGGGGTGATGCCCCCTTTCGCCCCCCCACGGCGCCGGGCCTGATTTAATCGACCCCACAAATGTGATGCTCCAGAAACTCAGGTGGGGTTTACATTAGACCGTATCAGCGGATCATCAGATTAACGTTTTTAAAACGATTCGCGTGCACACAGCAACGCCAATACACGATTCGCGTGCACACAGCAACGCCAATACACGGATACGCTCGGCTCCGCAGGCATCCTGCGCTCCAAATCACTCCGTCCTGAACAGCGAGTGCCCTCTGGAGGGTGCGCACTCCGGCCCTGCGCAGCTCACAGAGCGCGCGAGTGAAGCGCATGAGCAGTGATTCGGGACAAATAGCAGGAAGTGAAAGTCCACGCCGTTTTTCAGCAGTCGCGTCACATGACCAACGTGGCATGACCAACGCCAGCGAATCAGGAAGGTGGATGTCACAGTGACGTTGTCCAATGACGACGTCAGCTAGAGCTCAGCACAGCGTATCCTCGCTCCTCAATGTTTACACAGCACCGGATCAGATACGTAATGGATTGAATACGTGGGCCCTGGCGGATTCAAGTTGTTCCGCCTGTGGAGTCGTTTCCCGGCGTTTTAATGTGAACGGACAGTGCATCCGTGACCAAAACGAGACGGATACGGTCCAATGTAAACACCACCTATATCTGCTCAAAGGAAGGTCAGTTTTATAGACCCTTTGCACTGACGTCACCCAAAACCGGAAGTAAACAAACCCTGCGCCATATTGGAAGACCAACAAACTCGTGATTAGGGGGAAATAATGGCAGCGTGCGGTATGTGAACCCACGAGACACTTGATTCATCAAAAACCTACAATGGTAAACTTTTGTGCTGTGTTAGGGTGTTCTAACAAAGCTGATGGGAAAGGTGAAAAGAAGTCTTTCTTCAGAATACCAGCTGTGATTGAGACACAAGGGGAGCAAACCAAGGAGCTTTCTGCCAGGAGACAGAGAGAGTATTTAGCTGCTTTATGCAGAGCAGATCTGAATACTTCAAGTCTACAGCAGTACAGAATATGTTCAGACCATTTTGTTACTGGTAAGTCACTAGGCTAGAGTGTTGTAGAACATTTTTTTAAATGTTTACTGAATAAAAACATCCTTAATTTTATCACATTTATGTTATATATTTCCTTTCTTTTGTTTTAATTTTCCTCCCTCCATCCCTCTTTGGATTTTAAATATAGTTAAATATAGATTTTAAATATAGTTAAATATAGTTTTTCCCTTATGTTTCCATTCTCCCTTGCCCCGAGTCTTATCATATGGGTCAAACCCATCTATCACAGCCAGTTTCTCCACATACCGTGCCCTTTCTGCGGCTGGTAATGTACTCACATAACCAGAATTATCAGCCATCGTGTCACTTCACAACAGCTGTAATATCACTTCACTATCGCTCGTAGTTTGTTTTGTATTGCAAGTATGTATGTACTTGGTCTTCCAACATGGTGCCCTAACAAAATCACGTGGTACGGTGACGTCATGCAGCAGCCCTCTATAGCTTCTCTAAAGAGCTAAACTGTTTTCAGCTGTGCTAACATGATTGTACAAGGGTTTTCTAATCATCCATTAGCCTTCTGAGGCAATGAGCAAACACATTGTACCATTAGAACACTGGAGTGATAGTTGCTGGAAATGGGCCTCTATACACCTATGGAGATATTGCACCAAAAACCAGACATTTGCAGCTAGAATAGTCATTTACCACATTAGCAATGTATAGAGTATTTCTGATTAGTTTAAAGTGATCTTCATTGAAAAGAACTGTGCTTTTATTTCAAAAATAAGGACATTTCAAAGTGACCCCAAACTTTTGAACGGTAGTGTACAATAGTGTGCAAAGTCTTAGGTACCCTGAGTGCACTTTGATGCTGATGAAATGAAATGCTGAGGAAATGAGCTGTAGGTTTTACTGAGCATCTTACAGAACCAGTCACAGTTCTTCTGGACACTGGGACTGTCACACTCGCTTCTTCATTTTGCACCAAAGCCCTGTAGCCCATCCATCCATCCACTATCTGTAGCCGCTTTATCCTGTTCTACAGGGTCGCAGACAAGCTGGAGCCTATCCCAGCTGACTACGGGCGAAAGGCGGGGTACACCCTGGACAAGTCGCCAGGTTATCGCAGGAACCCCGTAACCGTCTTTATTTATTTATTTATTTATTTATTTATTTTTGTCTGAAAAGTAGTCTATGTATTATTCTATCCACATTCACTAGATATGAGCAATCGCACGCTCTGATTGGCTACTCTACTACTAGGATATCAGCTCATATACCATGAAGAGAGAAAAACAAAATGGCGGAGCGTGTTGCCGAACCAACCGAGGATGAAAGAAAAACTACTCGAAAACAACCCCCCCCCAAAAAAAAATACAAACTATGAAATGAAAATATTTCATGGTAAAAACGAATCTTTTTTTTCAAGAATTATTATTATTATTATTATTATTATTATTATTATTATTATTATAGCATGTGTCACAAATTGCTCCTGTCATTTCGCTGGCTTGTTTACATTCTAAGCGGAAATGATTTTGTTGGACGTTTTGTATAAAACGTTTTTGTTTATCAAATTTGCAAAAAATGAAAGTAAAAATGCTCTGTTTCTCAAAATCCAGTGAATGTGGATAGAATAAAAGAGTTATTCCACTTATGGACCATGGTGTTTGGGTGCTGTGTGAGACGGCTGCCTCTCCAGTAGCTCTGTAGTTTTTAGCTTTTTAAACCTCTTTTTTCCACCTTTTTTTTACTTTTCTGCTCTTCTTACGAAGACATAGTGTGTTTAACTATATAACATGGATATATTTAACTTTAACATGCAACCAGGAGCCAGTTTTCTCACTTATTTGAGAGAGGAGCTGCTGGCCCTGAAAACAACAGGACAAGCCTGGACACGACACCCCATCCTGGCGGAGCTGAGGAGGAAACCCAGGGGCTGCAAAGCCAGAGCTAAGCTAAAGGCTAGGCTAGCGGACAACCGGCGGCACTACAAACCATCCATTCCCTCCATTATCATGGGGAATGTGAACTTGCTGCCGAATAAAGTTGACGAGCTTTCGCTCTGAACAACCAGTGGATTTACCGGGAGAGCAGCTTATTTATCTTTACGGAGACATGGCTAACACACCTTGTACCGGATGCTAACGTGGACCTGCGGGGATTCACTGCTGTGAGAGCCGACAGAGACACTAACACATGCGGGAAAAGCAAAGGTGGGGGACTCATCATTTATGTTAACAACCGCTGGTGTAACCCGGGACACATCTCCATAAAGACAGTTTTATGTTGCCCGGACTTGGAGCTGCTAGCCGTTAGCCTGCGGCCATATTATCTGCCAAGGGAGTTCAGTCACCTGATCACCATCTGTGTTTACATCCCTCTGAAGGCAGATGCAGCTGCTGCATGTGAGAGGATTCACTCTGTCACAGCAAGCCTGCAGACACAGCACCCTGAGGCATTTATCATCATTTCTGGGGACTTTAATCATGCTACTTTGGACTCTACTTTGGCTGCTTTTTACCAGGCTGTGGATTGTCCAACAAGGAACAACAGGACAATTGACTTGCTGTATGCTAATGTGAGGGATGCATACAGAGTCACACCCCTCCCCCCACTAGGGAAGTCTGACCACAACCTGGTTCTTCTACAGCCAAAGTACACCCCCCTGGTTCAAAGGCAGCCTGCAACAACTAGCTCCATCAGGAGGTGGTCCCCTGAAATGGAAGATGCCCTCAGAGACTGCTATGACATCACGGACTGGGATGTGCTGCTTAGCCCACACTCTGAGGACATAGAGGGGCTGACACACTGTCTGACGGATTACCTCAACTTCTGTGCAGACGTGGTCTCCCCTGCTAAGACTGTACGGTGTTACCCTAATAACAAGCCATGGGTAACACAGGAAGTCAAAGCTGTCCTCAACAGGAAGAAGGCCGCCTTCAGGAGCAGGGAAAGGGAGGCGATGAAAGCAGCACAGCAGGAGCTGAAATGCTGCATGAGGGAAGCTAAGGACAGCTACAGGAGAAAGGTGGAGCAGAAGCTGAAGGAGAACAGCATGAAGGAGGTCTGGGAAGGTGTGAAAACCATCACAGGCCACAATACAAAGGCCAGAGTCGTTGAGGGGACAGTGGAGAGGGTGAACAAGTTGAATGACTTCTTCAATCTGTTCAACCAGCCTACGTCCCCCCCACCCTCTCCCTCACTGCAGCCATCTCTCCTTCTTCCCTCAACACACCTCCCCCCAGTCATCACAGCAGCCCCCTCCTCCCCCACCTCAACAAAGACTCCTCTATGCATTACTGCAGACCAGGTCAGAGGTCAACTGAGGAAGCTTCACCCCAGGAAAGCAGCAGGCCCGGACAAGGTGTGTCCCCGACTACTGAAGGCCTGCGCTGCTGAACTGGGTGAACCACTCCAATGCATCTTCAACCTCAGCCTGCAGCTGGGGAGAGTGCCAACCCTCTGGAAGACATCATGTATCGTTCCAGTTCCCAAAAAGAATCGGCCCAGCGAACTGAACGACTTCTGACCGGTGGCGTTCACTTCACATCTGATGAAGACATTGGAGCAGCTCTTCCTCAGCCTCCTCAGACCCCAGGTACAACATGCCCAGGACTGTCTGCAGTTTGCATACCGGGCAGGTGTTGGTGTGGAAGACGCCATCCTCTACCTGCTACACCGAGCCCACTCGCACCAGGATAAGAGAAATGGCACAGTGAGGATCCTCTTCTTGGACTTCTTGAGTGCCTTCAACACCATCCAGCCCCTACTGCTTCAGGACAAACTGAACAGGATGCGAGTGGACCCCTGCCTGGTCACCTGGATCTCCAGCTACCTCACTGACAGGCCGCAGTACATCAGGCTGAAGGACATCATGTCTGACACTGTAATTAGCAGCACCGGAGCACCCCAGAGCACGGTGCTGGCCCCTCTTTTCTTCACCCTGTACACCGCGGACTTCTGCTACAACTCGGAGCTGTGTCACATTCAGAAGTTTGCCGATGACACAGCCATCGTTGGGTATATCAGTGACGACAAAGAGGAGGAGTATAGGAGTCTGGTGAGGGACTTTGCTGTGTGGTGCAACAGGAACCATCTGCAGCTCAACACCTTGAAGACCAAGGAGCTGGTCATTGACTTTGGGAGGTCCAGACCAAGGTCATGACCAGTTCTGATTGAGGGAGTTGAGGTGGAGGCTGTGGATTCCTACAAGTACCTCGGGCTGTGGCTGGACAGCAAGCTGGATTGGACTTGCAACACTAATCACTTATACAGGAAGGGATAGAGCAGGCTATACTTCCTTAGGAGGCTGCGGTCCTTTAACATCTGCAGGAAACTCCTGTGGATGTTCTATCAGTCTGTGGTCACCAGTGTCCTGTTTTACATCGTGGTGTGCTGGGGGGCAGCACATCCAAGAAGGACACATCCAGGCTGGACAAACTGATCAGGCGGGCTGGCTCTGTGGTCGGCATGAAGCTGGACTCTCTGGTGATGGTGGCAGAGAAGAGGTCTATAGACAAACTATTGAACATCATGGACGATGCCAGTCACCCTCTGCACACCGTCATCAGCAACCAGAGGAGCCTGTTCAGTGACAGAATGCTCCTTCCCAAGTGCAGGAAGAACAGACTCAAAAACTCCTTTGTCCCTCATGCCATCAGACTGTACAACTCCTCTCTGGGGGGAGGAGGGGTAACAGGAGGACAGAGGACAGGAAGGAGCAGTAGCCTAGCCTAACAATAAGCAATACCGGACAATGTGCAATATAAAGTGCAATATCTTTCCTGCTCCCCCCCCCCCCCACACACACACACACTAACCCCACTCCCCCCCCTTCCTCTCTACCCCATATCTTATTCTTTTATAGAACCCCAATTCCAAAAAAGTTGGGACAAAGTACAAATTGTAAATAAAAACAGAATGCAATGATATGGAAGTTTCAAAATTCCATATTTTATTCAGAATAGAACATAGATGACATATCAAATGTTTAAACTGAGAAAATGTATCATTTAAAGAGAAAAATTAGGTGATTTTAAATTTCATGACAACAACACATCTCAAAAAAGTTGGGACAAGGCCATGTTTACCACTGTGAGACATCCCCTTTTCTCTTTACAACAGTCTGTAAATGTCTGGGGACTGAGGAGACAAGTTGCTCAAGTTTAGGGATAGGAATGTTAACCCATTCTTGTCTAATGTAGGATTCTAGTTGCTCAACTGTCTTAGGTCTTTTTTGTCGTATCTTCCGTTTTATGATGCGCCAAATGTTTTCTATGGGTGAAAGATCTGGACTGCAGGCTGGCCAGTTCAGTACCCAGACCCTTCTTCTACGCAGCCATGATGCTGTAATTGATGCAGTATGTGGTTTGGCATTGTCATGTTGGAAAATGCAAGGTCTTCCCTGAAAGAGACGCCATCTGGATGGGAGCATATGTTGCTCTAGAACTTGGATATACCTTTCAGCATTGATCGTGTCTTTCCAGATGTGTAAGCTGCCCATGCCACATGCACTAATGCAACCCCACACCATCAGAGATGCAGGCTTCTGAACTGAGCGCTGATAACAACTTGGGTCGTCCTTCTCCTCTTTAGTCCGAATGACACGGTGTCCCTGATTTCCATAAAGAACTTCACATTTTGATTCGTCTGACCACAGAACAGTTTTCCACTTTGCCACAGTCCATTTTAAATGAGCCTTGGCCCAGAGAAGACGTCTGCACTTCTGGATCATGTTTAGATACGGCTTCTTCTTTGAACTACAGAGTTTTAGCTGGCAACGGCCGATGGCACGGTGAATTGTGCTCACAGATAATGTTCTCTGGAAATATTCCTGAGCCCATTTTGTGATTTCCAATACAGAAGCATGCCTGTATGTGATGCAGTGCCGTCTAAGGGCCCGAAGATCACGGGCACCCAGTATGGTTTTCTGGCCTTGACCCTTACGCACAGAGATTCTTCCAGATTCTCTGAATCTTTTAATGATATTATGCACTGTAGATGCTGATATGTTCAAACTCTTTGCAATTTTACACTGTCAAACTCCTTTCTGATATTGCTCCACTATTTGTCAGCGCAGAATTAGGGGGATTGGTGATCCTCTTCCCATCTTTACTTCTGAGAGCCGCTGCCACTCCAAGATGCTCTTTTTATACCCAGTCATGTTAATGACCTATTGCCAATTGACCTAATGAGTTGCAATTTGGTCCTCCAGCTGTTCTTTTTTGTACCTTTAACTTTTCCAGCCTCTTATTGCCCCTGTCCCAACTTTTCTGAGATGTGTTGCTGTCATGAAATTTCAAATGAGCCAATACTTGGCATGAAATTTCAAAATGTCTCACTTTCGACATTTGATATGTTGTCTATGTTCTATTGTGAATACAATATCAGTTTTTGAGATTTGTAAATTCTTGCATTCCGTTTTTATTTACAATTTGTACTTTGTCCCAACTTTTTTGGAATCGGGGTTGTATTTGTATATGTCTCATCTCATCTCATTATCTTTAGCCGCTTTATCCTTCTACAGGGTCGCAGGCAAGCTGGAGCCTATCCCAGCTGACTACGGGCGAAAGGCGGGGTACACCCTGGACAAGTCGCCAGGTCATCACAGGGCTGACACATAGACACAGACAACCATTCACACTCACATTCACACCTACGGTCAATTTAGAGTCACCTGTTAACCTAACCTGCATGTCTTTGGACTGTGGGGGAAACCGGAGCACCCGGAGGAAACCCACGCGGACACGGGGAGAACATGCAAACTCCACACAGAAAGGCCCTCGCCGGCCCCGGGGCTCGAACCCAGGACCTTCTTGCTGTGAGGCGACAGCGCTAACCACTACACCACCGTGCCGCCATTTGTATATGTAAATACTTAATTTATTTTAATTTATCTAGAAGTTTTCTCTATTTCTTTTCTCTGTTTATCTGTCATGATGCTGCTGGAATCTTAAAGGTGGGGTATGAGATTTTTTTCAGGAGTATTTTTTTACCATATTGCTTGAAAAGCTCCTCACACCCATGTTGCAAGCAGTACAATAGAAGGTTTGACCCAAAAACGAAATATTTTAATCCAGTCTACAGTGTAAAATAAAGCAAAAACGCCATCCAATCCTATCGAGGTACCACCTCAAAATGATTGGATACTGACACGTCAATCAGACTGAAGCCCGTGAGCAGCCCGGCCCTTCTGTGTGTGTGTGAGTGAGAGAGAGCGCGAGCAGCCCCTCCCCCAACCCGCGCGCTGAGCAGGGAGAGACAGAAATGCATAGAAAAAGGTCCCTCCAAACAACGGGGATTTACACGAAAACGGAAGGAGATATTCACAAAATTATTTCACAGTGAGCGCCACAAGGCTCCCCTGAACACACTGATGTAATTTTTTTGTCTGTAGTCTAAAAAATGAGGTCACTAGAGCGAGTTAAAAATGAGTGACTTTTCTGCCAAGTTTATAATGGCAGTCTATGGGGCTGAGCGCCTGTTCTCTCCTCACTTTCAGGCTTCTCATTCAAAAACTGCAAGTCCTATCGTGTAGGTAGACACATTGTGTGCATCAGGACAAGTGTGGCTACTACTTTTGAGAAAATTATGGGTGTGGAGTGAAAATTGGGGCTGAAAACACAGTTTAAATGAGAAAGTTTGAGCTATTTTTCCAAGCTCTCTACACTCTTAACTTAACGAGACGCGGGGGGTGGGAGCATGGCGAGGGCGGGCTTGTTTCTTTTCAAAATATGGCTTGCGGAACCGTTATTCCAAAATCTTGTACCCCACCTTTAATTTCCCTGAGGGAACCCGCCCAAAGGGATCAATAAAGTTTTATCTAATGTAATCTCTATCTAATCAATCTCGTGGTACATGGCTTATAGCCTACTCGGCACTACATGCCTTGTCAGCTATCAGCTTATGTATGACTAGATTTCATGTAATAACTTCAATAAGCTGCTGTCTATACTGACATTTTTCTGTAGCACTTAATTCTGTGCTGGAAAACGAATGTTTGGAACTCTAAAATGTTTTTTTACTGACATGATAATGTAGCTGGCCTAGTGGTTAGTGTGTCCCCCTCTCGACCTGGAGATCACAAGTTCTACTCGCGGTCGGGTCATACCAAAGACCATCATAAAAATGGTACCTACTACTGTCTGGCAAGGCATGCTACAATACAGATGTGAGTGGGGAAGCCAAATTCTCCTGGTTACCAGAGGACTAGCTCCCCCACTGTAACCCTAGCTGTATAGGCGAGAGGCTGAGGGCTATGGAAACAGAGATTGGCGCCGCACCCATACGCCTTAAAGAGCTGGTTAGTGCTGGGACAGGAGACTGCCTGGGAAGACCAGATCCTGGCGTGAGAGGGACTTTGACTTTGATAATGTAGAAATCATAAAATAGGAATCTATAACACACTTTCAACTAAAAAAAAAATAGAGTACTGTACAGTATATTTGACTCTTATTATTAGGTGATCATCCCACAAGCCCCCCCACAAAAAAATCGCAGGAATGGATCCATATTAAAAAATGAAATGAAGTTGACCAGACAAAACGTGAAATATCTCTTGGGTTCATCCTATCTGCAATGAAATACATGTCAAATTAAATTTAGAAATCATTGCTTTTTTTTTCATTTTCCATACCGTCCCAAGTTTTCTGATTTAGGGTTGTATAAAGGCATATTTGACGTGTGGTGATTCAGTAATAAAAACGCACTATTGAGGAAAAGGTGCACCAAAATGCATATTCCAATGTCCACACCATGACTCATGCTGAGTAACCTATTATTAAAAATGCATTAGTAATCACTCATGACTCTTCCAAAGTACTCTCTATTAGCTAAACCAATTAATGAATGAATGGGTCATGCACTGCTATTTTAAGGTTCAAGTTCAAGTATAAATGACTCACTTTTGTGAAGAAAAAATAAAGGTAGGCCTAATGATGGCAATATCAGGACAAATGTGCGATTGTGGCTGGAAGGCTGTTCACCTAGATCTGTGCACAGGTGGATGATGGCTTCAGGGTCGAGACAAAATCACTCAGTGCCCTGCAGGTCAGTGAGCCCTGACAAGGTTGGAATACTCCTGGCTGTCTTCTTTGTGGTTGTTGAGCTCTGCGCCGTCTTTCCCAGTCTCTTGGGAGCACAGGCAAATGCGGAGCATGCTTTTTGGTGTTGGATTGTTGAGGAAAATGAGAAGGTTGGTCCTATTTATACACACCTTAATTGACATTTCTGTTTTACAATCAAACTGATTATTTACCAGGATTTGCAAGTTGAACACCATCTGATGTAAAACTTTTTTTTTTCTGTTTAACAATGTAATGTAGGGTTACAAGAAATGGTATTGTAGTTTCAAACTTCAGGGTCAGGGAGGTTGGGGAAGCCATGGCCTAATGGTGAGAGAAGCAGCTTTGGAACCGAAAAGACGCTGGTTTGATTCCCTGGACCAGCAAGGCATCTAGCCCCAGGCTGCTCTGGGTATATGTTGTGCTGGTGTCTGCTAAATGACACACAAATTTAGGATTTTTTTTTTACTTTATTTGTACATGTATAATAATGTTTAAAGTAGGCCTACCACTGACTTCAAAGGCAATATGGTGTTTCACCATGTCATGGTGCTTGATATACTATAGCCCTCACAAGCACAGAGATGAGCAGCATGTAAGTCAAGGGCAGAATGCATGTGAATGGTGTTTACATAGGTAATACTCAGGTTTGGGGTTTGCTCCACCCAAAGCATGTAACTGCCTTCATGGTGCAAATTGCATGAGTTGCACATACTGTGTTAATTCACCTTTCCTCAATAAATGCTTTATCCTGGTCAGGGTTGATGTATTTTGAATTACTAGTTTGTTTATTTTGTTAAATGATCAAATCAAGTCAAAGTCCCGTCCACACCAGGATCTGGTCTTCTCAGGCAGTCTGCTGTCCCAGTACTAACCAGTTCTTTGAGGCGCATGGGTGCAGCGCCCATCTCTAGTTCCATAGCCCTCAGCCTCTCGCCTATACAGCTAGGGTTACAGTGGGGGGCTAGTCCTCTGGTAACCGGGAGAGTTTGACTTCCCTACTTGCATCTGTATTGCAGCATGCCTTGCCAGATGGTAGTAGGTACCATTTTTATGATGGTCTTTGGTATGACCCAACCGTGAGTAGAACTCGCAATCTTCCGGTCGAGAGGCGGACACGCTAACCACTAGGCCAACTCACGGTCTTTGTTAAATGATACTTAAGGAATAAAACTCAACAGTTGTATGTGCCATGGAAGTCTGAACCTCAAAAGTAACCAAACAAATGCTTACATGAAAGAAGTGACCTTGAAGCACTTTTATTGCATTAACAGTCCAAGCACTGAGCGATACCCAGGATATACACCAAAGTAAAACTTCTACCATTAATTCTCAAACTCTTTCCTGCTACAAGGGACCCAAACTAGAACTACCCCAAAACAATATGGCGGCTCCTATTAAAATCAG
The DNA here is from genome assembly GCF_027579695.1 of Neoarius graeffei. Lineage (NCBI taxonomy): Eukaryota > Metazoa > Chordata > Actinopteri > Siluriformes > Ariidae > Neoarius > Neoarius graeffei. The sequence goes on from NC_083585.1 coordinate 21,639,175, forward strand.
TGTAAAATAACTTTTCTTTGTTTGAACACAGACTTCTCTTTGGCTGCCCACTGTAGGCTTCTAATTGGCTAAGGCATACCTTCTGCTGAATTTGAAATAAAACAGACCAGCTTGTATTTCCTACCATAGGATGTTTTAAGGTTTTAACTACAGAATGGTGAGTCTTGCTTAACACACTAAGTGCTTTTACAATGATATCAGTGGTGGAGAAACATAAGATGATCACACGCAAGATCCTCGAAACATTTGAACTCATAAATGGTTCCTAGAGTCAGCTTAATGAAGCCTCATGTCAGAAAACCTCCTAAGTAGAATATCATAAATTCAGGCTCAGTATTATAATATGATTTCTCCATGGTCTTAGGTATTTGTAGCAAGTGAATACAGTTGTGTGTGTCATGCCTATAAAATATTGAAATGAGAGAGTACTAACTTTTTAAACTAGCAAACAAAGGTACATTCCACAGTCTGACCTACTGACCCTTGTAACACCAGGCTTGTAGTACTTGAGTCCAGGACTCATACTCAAATCCAACTGGTGCCCTAATTTTAAGGACTCGTGACTTAACTTGGACTTGAGCACTAATGACTCGGACTTGGACTCAGACTCGTGCATTAACTGCATTCGGCCTTGTAAACCAGAGACAAAGACTCTGATTTTTTTCTTTATTTTTTGTAACATGCCATAATAATTTGGCATCATACATTTATATTTATCTCATCTCATCTCATCTCATGCCGCTTTATCCTTCTACAGGGTCGCAGGCAAGCTGGAGCCTATCCCAGCTGACTATGGGCGAAAGGCGGGGTACACCCTGGACAAGTTGCCAGGTCATCACAGGGCTGACACATAGACACAGACAACCATTCACACTCACATTCACACCTACGGTCAATTTAGAGTCACCAGTTAACCTAACCTGCATGTCTTTGGACTGTGGGGGAAACCGGAGCACCCGGAGGAAGCCCACGCGGACACGGGGAGAACATGCAAACTCTACACAGAAAGGCCCTCGCCGGCCCCGGGGCTCGAACCCAGGACCTTCTTGCTGTGAGGCGACAGCGCTAACCACTACACCACCGTGCCGCCCCCATTTATATTTATATCTACATTAATTTTATACTAACTTTGTGCAAGAGAATGCACATTCACATGTTCATACATCATGTTCAGGAACAAACTAACATTAATGGCGCTAAAATGCCTGGAGAGAATGCCCCTAGGATTGTCCACTTTGCTTATACAGACTTCTTGTGTGGTGGGAAAAAATGCAGTGCTATGTGTTCCATATGTAGAAGAACAATCGAGAAGATGACGGGGACAACCTCGAACTTCAATCGTCATTTGGCAAGACTACACCCAGAGAAGGAAGTGACACGCTATGTTCATTGCCCTGTTGATAGCAGGGCTTGCTGAGATATGAACTAGCTAGTTTTAACCCTCTCTCATGTTATTGGCCCTGTTGATAGTGGGCGGGGCTTGCTGAGCGATGAACTAGCTAGTTTTAACCCTCTCTCATGTTATTGGCCCTGTTGATAGTGGGCGGGGCTTGCTGAGAGATGAACTAGCTAGTTTTAACCCTCTCTCATGTTATTGGCCCTGTTGATAGTGGGCGGGGCTTGCTGAGTGATGAACAAGCTTTTTATCTGTAGCCTATTAACTAAAATGAGGCAGTCGAGCAGTAATGTTAATCCAACACAGTAGCAGAGATGGTTTCACATAAAGGCAGCGACAGCCACCGTCAAATGGTGCAGTTGGAGTCTTGTTCTGGGATTCGACTCGGATCAATAGTGGACTCGACTCGGAATTTTCTTTAATTACTCGTATTTGACTCGGATTTGAACACTGGCGACTCAAGACTAGACTCGGACTCAAGGTTTAGTGACTCGACTACAACACTGTGTAACACAGAGCCTGGCACAAAGATAACTGTGGCTAGAGAAACAGAAATCCTAACACATTTTGAAGCTCTAAACAGCAATCTTGAGGTATAAACTAATTCCACATGTGCTGCAAGAGGACAATAACTAATGACGAGTGTGATGGTCACTTTCCTATAACAGTGCATCCCAAATTGTTTTATTCCTCTTATACTACAGCAATTTCCAGTAATAATAATGTGTTAAAATGCATGCATTAGAGATCAGTTATGTGAGAATTGGTATTTTTGCTATTGGTCTCCCCTACAGTTACAGAGTGTAATTCACTTTTACATCACCACTGTAATCATGCTTTGAGCCCCCTCAAGGATAGCTGTACACATGTATTTGTTGACAAGCTGAAGGATTCAGAACTGGCAAAGACAGTGCCACAAGCCAAAGATGCCTGTCAACCGACAAGGTAGAGTAATATTACGGGATTTTACACAAACTAAACTGGCAAGATGGAGTCCCAGGTTTCTGTAACACGCTTTTCAGATGTAATGTATGTGCTAACCATGAACAAAACCTGCAGCATCATACCAATGGTGTGTTTTGAAAATGTATGTCTTAACGTAAACATGCATGCTCAGACATCGCTTTCTGTTGTGAAGCAGTCAAAGTTTGCACAAGTATTGTACACAACTCAGAATAGAGGCATGCTCAGCACATGTAACAACAACCACAGACAATATGCTGCTACCATCAACATATTTAATGCTAGGGATGGTAACAGACAAAGAACAGCTAATCAACTAAATTAACCTTACAAAACTTTGATGCCCCTGACGTAAAGTGATGTAAACTTGGATGACAAGCTAGTCAATACAGATAGACAGCAACTGATGCAAGAGCATGTATTACTAGTACCAAGGTCTGAGTGTTATCTAGCAAGTTTGCAAACAGCACCTCAAGATCTAAGGGTGTCACAGTGGTGTAGTGGTTAGAACTGTCGCCTCACAGCAAGAAGTTTCTGGGTTCGAGCCCAGTGGCTAATGGGGACCTTTCTGTGTGGAGTTTGCATGTTCTCCCCGTGTCTGCGTGGGTTTCCTCCGGCTGCTCCGGTTTCCCCCACAGTCCAAAGACATGCAGGTTAGGCTAATTGGTGACTCTAAATTGACCATAGGTGTGAATGTCAGTGTGAATAGTTGTTTGTCTCTATGTGTCAGCCCTGCAATGATCCAGTGACTTGTCCAGGGTGTACCCCACCTCTCACCCATAGTCACCTGGGATAGGCTCCAGCTTGCCCCCAACTCTGCACAGGATAAGCGGTTATGGATAATGGATTGATGGATGGACCTCAAGATCTAGCTAGCAGCTCAACCTTTGTTGAAATGGGCAGACATGGCTTACGATCAACACCTTTGCTAGCACAGCCAAACATCAAACAAGTGCAACACCACAAGACAACAAGGCAGCTAATGTAATATTACTTACTAGTCCAACAGAAAGAAGGCCAACTTGGTATCTGTTTAGCAGCCTTTTATGTCTCTTTGCTCTCACCAACAAGTAAAATCCAGTCCAAGATTTACTCTTGTTTGGTCACTCTCTCTCTTGTTCTCTCTCTTTTTCTTTTCCTGGCTTTCTCCAACAGCATCTTCTTTGGTCTCTGTGCCTCTGCCACGATTTCCATACTGAGAATACCAAGCTAGCTTGTTCATCAAAAGTCGAAAGTCCTCCCTGCACCACATGGTGCAGCGCTGATCTCTGTTTCTGTAGCCCTCGACCTCTTGCCTATTACATAGCTAGGGTTACAGTGGGGAGCCAGTCCTCTGGTAACCGCAAGAGTTTGACTTCCTACTCATGTCCATATTGTGGTGTTCCTTGCCAGATGGTAGTAGGTACCATTTTTACGATGATCTTTGGCAGGGATTCTCAACCTTTTCTACTTCGAGGCCCACCTATTCATATTTGTAATGAGTCAGGGCCCATTAAAAAAGATCCCCAATTATTTTGCTCATCTATTCAATGAGAATCTAATAATCTACTGTAAAGTGTATTAATGGGATCACTGTTTTCACAGAGGCTTTGCGAAGTATCATCATCACTGTCATGTTTGTTTTGAGCCATGTTTAATCACTCCCTGTTACAGATGGGAGCCCAGGAATTAAATAAATGCAATAAAAACAAACTGTTTTTAATTGTACTAGGTAGTATATTTAAAACTGTATGGATGTGCCAGAAGCAAACATACAACGCATGCATGCAGGGCATTCTCAGTCAAAAGGGATTAATGATCCAAAAGTGGAGTGTGGTCCATTAACACAAGAACTTATTGCCATGTTTGTGTCCAGCAAACAAGCAAGTTATTAAAACCAAGAAGTACACTCAAAAGAAGTGGATATAGAAACCACTCAATGGGATAGAGCCTCCACGTGAACAAAAAAGGATTTTTCCTATGAGTTGGAAAATTATCCATCCGTTGAGTTCCCCGACATCTCAAACTACCTGGTGCTGCATTCATCATTCTACACAGACAAACAGATAAAAACCTGGAAGAGCATGGAGGCATATAACTTTTTATATGTGGCTGGGTTAAAGATCTGAGGATCAGGACACAACAAGATTGATGGCAGTAGACGGATCTAAGTGCAAGATGAGTGTTTATTAGCAGTCATGATATTTATAAAAACAAAACAAACAAAAGCAAAGCAGAATCATAAATTAGAGTATTTAAACAGCGTTATAAACATGGCTCAAAACAAACGTGACAACGATGATACTTTGCAAAGCCTCTGTGAAAACAGCGTCTGTGTCCTTATCTGCTGATTGTGCTCAAATCAATATCAGTTAATGACTGGGTCCCAAGAACGCGCATCATGGGCTCTGTAAGTGCATGCGGCCGCTCGAGCTGCGCCAGACTCAAGTGCACCAAGGCACGACAGTCAAGTGTTTGCTTGCTGTGTAACCACAACTTTTAGCTCACGTGTATATCACCAACAAAATGCCTCATTTTCATCGATAACCCATCGCAAAGCATCGCGAGCTGTAGTTTGACCATAGCTTAATGAGGCGGATGTGACGTTGGATGCGACCCAGCGACTGTGCCCTACTACGAGTAAAAATTAACTTAAACTTGGTAAAAATTTGTGGCCCACTAGATGGCGCTTCGCGGACCACTAACGTGCCGCGGCCCAGTGGTTGAGAAACACTGGTCTTTGGTATAACCTTACCATGAGTAGAACTCTTGATCACCATGTTGAGAGGCGGACACGCTAATCACTAAGCCAGCTCGCAGTATCATACGTTTGTATCAGTTCATTTTTATGAGTCTGGGTGAATGAGAAATACAGTGGGGCAAAAAAGTATTTAGTCAGCCACTAATTGTGCAAGTTCTCCCACTTAAAAAGATGAGAGAGGCCTGTAATTTTCATCATAGGTACACTTCAACTATGAGAGACAGAATGGGGGGAAAGAATCCAGGAAATCACATTGTAGGATTTTTAATGAATTAATTGGTAAATTCCTCGGTAAAATAAGTATTTGGTCACCTACAAACAAGCAAGATTTCTGGCTCTCACAGACCTGTAACAACTTCTTTAAGAGGCTCCTCTGTCCTCCACTCGTTACCTATATTAATGGCACCTGTTTGAACTCGTTATCAGTATAAAAGACACCTGTCCACAACCTCAAACAGTCACACTCCAAACTCCACTATGGCCAAGACCAAAGAGCTGTCAAAGGACACCAGAAACAAAATTGTAGACCTGCACCAGGCTGGGAAGACTGAATCTGCAATAGGTAAGCAGTTTGGTGTGAAGAAATCAACTGTGGGAGCAATTATTAGAAAATGGAAGACATACAAGACCACTGATAATCTCCCTCGATCTGGGGCTCCACGCCCCGTGGGGTCAAAATGATCACAAGAACGGTGAGCAAAAATCCCAGAACCACATGGGGGGACCTAGTGAATGATCTGCAGAGAGCTGGGACCAAAGTAACAAAGGCTCCCATCAGTAACACACTACGCCGCCAGGGACTCAAATCCTGCAGTGCCAGACGTGTCCCCCTGCTTAAGCCAGTACATGTCCAGGCCCGTCTGAAGTTTGCTAGAGAGCATTTGGATGATCCAGAAGAGGATTGGGAGAATGTCATATGGTCAGATGAAACCAAAATAGAACTTTTTGGTAAAAACTCAACTTGTCGTGTTTGGAGGAGAAAGAATGCTGAGTTGCATCCAAAGAACACCATACCTACTGTGAAGCATGGGGGTGGAAACATCATGCTTTGGGGCTGTTTTTCTGCAAAGGGACCAGGACGACTGATCCGTGTAAAGGAAAGAATGAATGGGGCCATGTATCGTGAGGTTTTGAGTGAAAACCTCCTTCCATCAGCAAGGGCATTGAAGATGAAACGTGGCTGGGTCTTTCAGCATGACAATGATCCCAAACACACTGCCCGGGCAATGAAGGAGTGGCTTCGTAAGAAGCATTTCAAGGTCCTGGAGTGGCCTAGCCAGTCTCCAGATCTCAACCCCATAGAAAATCTTTGGAGGGAGTTGAAAGTCCATGTTGCCCAGCAACAGCCCCAAAACATCACTGCTCTAGAGGAGCTCTGCATGGAGGAATGGGCCAAAATACCAGCAACAGTGTGTGAAAACCTTGTGAAGACTTACAGAAAACGTTTGACCCCTGTCATTGCCAACAAAGGGTATATAACAAAGTATTGAGATGAACTTTTGTTATTGACCAAATACTTATTTTCCACCATAATTTGCAAATAAATTCTTTAAAAATCAGACAATGTGATTTTCTGGATTTTTTTTCTCATTTTGTCTCTCATAGTTGAAGTGTACCTATGATGAAAATTACAGGCCTCTCTCATCTTTTTAAGTGGGAGAACTTGCACAATTGGTGACTGACTAAATACTTTTTTGCCCCACTGTAAATAGAAGACATAACACAGTTGCACAAAGATATGAAGTTTATTTTCAAGTGATGAACATACGAGTGAAAATATTTTCAATACGAGAAGATAAACTTCATATCTTCATGCCACCATGTAATGTTCTTTATATTACAGTGGGGCAAAAAAGTATTTAGTCAGCCACCAATTGTGCAAGTTCTCCCACTTAAAAAGATGAGAGAGGCCTGTAATTTTCATCATAGGTACACTTCAACTATGAGAGACAGAATGGGGGGAAAGAATCCAGGAAATCACATTGTAGGATTTTTAATGAATTAATTGGTAAATTCCTCGGTAAAATAAGTATTTGGTCACCTACAAAAAAGCAAGATTTCTTGCTCTCACAGACCTGTAACAACTTCTTTAAGAGGCTCCTCTGTCCTCCACTTGTTACCTGTATTAATGGCACCTGTTTGAACTCGTTATCAGTATAAAAGACACCTGTCCACAACCTCAAACAGTCACACTCCAAACTCCACTATAGCCAAGACCAAAGAGCTGTCAAAGGACACCAGAAACAAAATTGTAGACCTGCACCAGGCTGGGAAGACTGAATCTGCAATAGGTAAGCAGCTTGGTGTGAAGAAATCAACTGTGGGAGCAATTATTAGAAAATGGAAGACATACAAGACCACTGATAATCTCCCTCGATCTGGGGCTCCACGCAAGATCTCACCGCATGGGGTCAAAACGATCCCAAGAACGGTGAGCAAAAATCCCAGAACCACACGGGGGGACCTAGTGAATGATCTGCAGAGAGCTGGGACCAAAGTAACAAAGGCTACTATCAGTAACACACTACGCCGCCAGGGACTCAAATCCTGCAGTGCCAGACGTGTCCCCCTGCTTAAGCCAGTACATGTCCAGGCCCGTCTGAAGTTTGCTAGAGAGCATTTGGATGATCCAGAAGAGGATTGGGAGAATGTCATATGGTCAGATGAAACCAAAATAGAACTTTTTGGTAAAAACTCAACTTGTCGTGTTTGGAGGAGAAAGAATGCTGAGTTGCATCCAAAGAACACCATACCTACTGTGAAGCATGGAGGTGGAAACATCATGCTTTGGGGCTGTTTTTCTGCAAAGGGACCAGGATGACTGATCCGTGTAAAGGAAAGAATGAATGGGGCCATGTATCGTGAGATTTTGAGTGAAAACCTCCTTCCATCAGCAAGGTCACTGAAGATGAAACGTGGCTGGGTCTTTCAGCATGACAATGATCCCAAACACACCGCCCGGGCAATGAAGGAGTGGCTTCATAAGAAGCATTTCAAGGTCCTGGAGTGGCCTAGCCAGTCTCCAGATCTCAACCCCATAGAAAATCTTTGGAGGGAGTTGAAAGTCCATGTTGCCCAGCAACAGCCCCAAAACATCACTGCTCTAGAGGAGATCTGCATGGAGGAATGGGCCAAAATACCAGCAACAGTGTGTGAGAAAACCTTGTGAAGACTTACAGAAAACGTTTGACCTCTGTCATTGCCAACAAAGGGTATATAAAAAGTATTGAGATGAACTTTTGTTATTGACCAAATACTTATTTTCCACCATAATTTGCAAATAAATTATTTAAAAATCAGACAATGTGATTTTCTGGATTTTTTTTCTTATTTTGTCTCTCATAGTTGAAATGTACCTATGATGAAAATTACAGGCCTCTCTCATCTTTTTAAGTGGGAGAACTAGCACAATTGGTGACTGACTAAATACTTTTTTGCCCCACTGTATATGGACACATCCACAGGAAAAAAAAAAAAGCAAGTTACTCAAAAGAATTTTTATTTTGAACCAGTTTGCCATTTTACCAACGCACGTCTAGTCAGTGGGAAAACATTGGGAGTGACATCAGAGTGAAATATCGGAAAATATATCACTCAGATCCATGATGAATTTTGTGAATGAGTTTTTCAACACGAGAAGATAAACTTCATATATCCAAGCCAATGTGTGATGTTCTTTTTATTATATGGACACATTCACAAATAAAAAGTACCCAAATTTATCAAAACAATTCATCGATTTTGTCATGAGTGACATATAGAGATTCATGTCATGGTTTTGGATCTCCATGTCCTGGATGTAGCTCGTATGAAAAGTATGAGTTATGAAGTTCCCAGTAAAACACTCGTTTCCGTATAAAATAATGTACTATAATCAGTAACCGGATACCTCGAATGTGACCTGTAAAGTAAACTGGCTGATAACTGAATTATCTGACTATGCTTTTCATTATAATGTCTTGATTCTCACAAAATGCCCTTCATAAGCACACATATCAGATTTTAAGTGTGTGCTCTTGATTCCCTATGATCATAGAGATTAGGCAGCAGGGTAAATAGAGCATGTCGAGTCAGAGCACATGTTATCCACAGATCAGTGAAGCGCTCATGGGCATCGATAGCTTTGCATGACAGTTTGCATACACTGGTATACAGATCATTGAAGCACTCATGGGCATCTTTGGTTTTGTATATTCGTTTGCATATTCAGCATCCACATCATCCATGCTCTGACAAACAATGTCCAGTCCCAGAACATAACAACAGTGGTTCATCTCCAGCATTCATGGCCAGGCGGTAGTCAGTTTGTTTGAGAACAGAGGTTCATTTTTCCAGTGCTCAAACCCACGCACATCTCTTAACCCAGGAGATGCTGGAAAATCAGCTTCCCTGCAATTATAGCAATTACTTCATGAGTCACGCTGAGTGCAAACAGTACGTGCCTTGAAATAGTACATCGACTGAGATTAGAGACTAGTGGCAACTGGAAAAAAAAAGGGTGATATAGTTCTCTTATCTGTGTGAGCAATCATTTTATACCACACTAGTGTTGAATTCTTCAATATGATTGTGTAGATGTTATTTTATTATCTATAACCACAAATCTGACTGACGTGCCTGCTGTCAGGCAAATACAGTGTCTTGCAAAAGTATTCATCCTCCATAGTGTTTGTCCTGTTTTGTCGCATTACAAGAAGGAATTAAAATGGATTTTTGCAGGGTTAGCACGATTTGACTTACACAACATGCCTAAATGTGCAAATTGTTGTTTTATTGTGACACAATAATTAAGATGAAAAATCAGAAATCTGGAGTGTGCATAGGTATTCACCCCCTTTGTATGAAACCCCTAAATAAGAGCTGCTCCAACCAATTCACTTCATAAGTCACATAATTAGTTGATTAAAATCCACCTGTGTGCAATCAAAGTGTCACATGATCTGTCACATGATGTCTGTATAAATCAGCCTGTTCTGGAAGGACCCTGACTCTGCAACACGACTAAGCAAGCAACATGAAAACCAAGGAGCCTCCAAACAGGTCAGAGACAAAGTTGTGGCAGACTCCCCAAACACATGGAAGAAGATTCTCTGGTCAAATGACACTAAAATTGATCTTTTTGTGTTAGGGTTTTGCTGGGATTCGAACCTGGTTCGTTGGTGTGATGATCCAGCAAACCCCCACTAGGCCACCAGGGGAATGACTCAAATGCAGAGGCGTGAGGTGGAAGTAGAAAAAGTAACAAAAGGTTTATTTATACTATGTACACTATATACAATCCAGGGCAAAACAAAAAAAACAAAAACAAAGAGTATAATTCAAAAAGAAAAAGGCAAAAATGCAAAAGCTCAGAAGATCCACAAAACACAGTACAAAGGAAACTGGAGATAAACATAACAGCACAAAGACTCCGTGACAAGAGGACTGAACTCAGGGGTATAAATACACAAACTAATTAAGGACACAGGTGAAGATAATTAGGACTAACAGGCAATTAACAAAAACACAAAACACAGGAACAGTGGCGGCCTCTAGAGGCCAAAATAAACAAGACACGAAAAGGAAATAACAGCGGCCTCTAGAGGCCAAAACAGTCCAAGTCCTAACAGGACCCCCCCCTCTAGGAGCGTCTCCTGACGTTCCCAGGGCGATCCGGATGGGCCGAATGGAAGTCCCGACACAGTTCTTTATCTAGGACATCCCGAGCAGGAACCCAGCAGCGCTCCTCAGGACCATAGCCCTCCCAGTCCACCAGATATTGCAACCCGCCGCGGACCCGGCGGGAGTCAAGCAGGCGATGCACAGTGAACACAGTCTGCCCCTGGAAGATGCGGGGGGGTGGGGGGTTCCTAGGGGCAGGGGCATACGTAGACGTCAGTACAGGCCGCAACAGGGAAACATGGAAAGTGGGGTTGATCCTCAGAGTCCGGGGCAACTGGAGCCGGTAGGAGACAGGGTTCACCCTGCACACCACCTTGAAGGGGCCAATGTAGCGAGGAGCAAGCTTGCGGTTCTCCACCCGCAGCGGAAGGTCCTTAGTGGACAGCCAAACCCACTGCCCAGGGCGGAAAGTGTGTGCAGGTCTTCTGTGGCGGTTGGCCTGAGTCTGGTTGGTTCTGGAGGTCTGTATGAGGGTCTTCCTGACCTTGCTCCAGGTCTTGCGACACCGTCTCACATATTGGTTGACCGAGGGCACCCCCGCGTCCTCCTCCTGGTCCGGGAACAGAGGTGGCTGGAACCCGAATTGGCACTGGAATGGCGACAGCTTGGTGGCCGATGACTGCAGGGTGTTGTGGGCGTACTCTGCCCATGGCAGCCAGATGCTCCACGATGTCGGGTTATCCATAGCCAGGCCTCGCAGGGTGGTTTCCAGGTCCTGGTTGAGCCTCTCCGTCTGACCATTGGACTGTGGGTGAAACCCAGAGGAGAGGCTGGCAGTGGCTCCGATGACCTTGCAGAACCCGTGCCACACTCGGGAGGAGAACTGGGGCCCTCGGTCTGAGACGATGTCCTGTGGAAGACCAAAGACTCGGAAGACATGATTAAATATAAGTTTCGCTGTTTCAAGAGCAGAGGGGAGTTTGCACAGAGGTATGAAGCGGCAGGCCTTGGAGAATCTGTCAACAATGACCAAAATGACCATGTTACCTTGTGACTCAGGGAGACCCGTGATGAAGTCGACTGCCACGTGGGACCAGGGACGCCGGGGAATGGTCAGAGGATGCAGGAGACCCTGGGGACGCTGTCGTGGGTTCTTGGTTCTGGTGCAAACCTCACAGGACAGGACAAATGACCTTACTTCCTGCTCCATGTTAGGCCACCAGAAGCGTCTTTTCAGGAAGTCCAGGGTCCTCCGAGCTCCCGGGTGGGCGGTGAGAGGGGAAGAGTGACCCCACTGGAGAACCTTGGCCCGGGCTTGATGTGGGACGTACAAGAGGCCCGGTGGCCCCGTCCCAGGACCGGGGTCCTGGCGTTGGGCTCGTCGAACAGCCTCCTCAATACCCCAGCGGACAGGGGCAACAATCCAGGACACCGGGATAATAGGCCCGACTTCATTCTCCCTGTTAGTGGCAGAGAACAGCCTGGACAGTGCGTCAGGTTTGGTGTTCTTGGAGCCGGGACGGTACGAGAGGGTGAAGTCAAACCGACTGAAAAACAGGGCCCACCTAGCCTGTCGAGGGTTCAGTCTCTTGGCTTGCTGGAGGTACTCCAGGTTCTTGTGGTCAGTCCAAACCAGGAATGGATGTTGCGCTCCCTCCAGCCAGTGCCTCCACTCCTCAAGGGCCAGTTTGACCGCTAACAGTTCTCGATCCCCCACATCGTACCGGGACTCCGCAGGACTCAGGCGGTGGGAGAAGTAAGCGCAGGGGTGCAGCTTTCCTTCCGAACGTTGAGAGAGTACCGCGCCGACACCACTGTCCGAGGCGTCCACCTCCACGATGAATGGTTGGGAGGTGTCCGGGAGGACCAGAATGGGTGCCGTGCAGAAGCGGGCCTTGAGGTCTTTGAACGCCTTTTCTGCCTGAGGAGACCAGCCATAAGATCCACCTGTCCCTTTGGTGAGGTCTGACATGGGTGCTGCCACAGAACTGAAGTTCCTGATGAACTTGCGGTAGAAGTTAGCGAATCCTAAGAACCGCTGAACCTCCTTAACGGACTTGGGAGTAGGCCAGTCCCGGACGGCCAGGGTCTTGGCAGGGTCCATTTGGAGTTGGCCTGTCCGTACAATAAATCCCAGAAAGGAGACCTCGGGAACATGAAATTCGCATTTCTGGGCCTTGGCGAACAGATTGTTCTGTAGCAGCCTCTGGAGAACCTGGCGGACATGGTGGCGGTGCTCCTGCACGGTCTTGGAAAAGATAAGGATGTCATCGAGGTAGACAAAGACGTACAGGTTAATCATGTCCCTTAAGACGTCGTTGATTAGGGCCTGAAAAACAGCTGGTGCGTTGGTGAGTCCGAAGGGCATCACCTGGTATTCGTAGTGCCCAGACGGGGTGTTAAAGGCAGTCTTCCACTCGTCTCCCTGTCGGATACGGATGAGGTGGTATGCGTTCCGTAGGTCCAACTTGGTGAAGATGGTGGCGCCTTGGAGCAGGTCGAAAGCAGTGGACATCAGCGGAAGGGGATATCGGTTGCGCACAGTGATCTTGTTCAGGCCCCTGTAGTCAATACATGGTCGGAGCCCCCCAGCCTTCTTGCCGACAAAGAAGAAGCCGGCACCAGCAGGTGAGGTGGAGGGTCGAATGAACCCAGAGACCAGGGCGTCTTTGAGGTATTCCTCCATGGCCTTGCGTTCTGGCTGAGAGAGGGAAAACAGTCTGCCACGAGGAGGGGTAGTCCCAGGGAGCAAGTCGATGGCACAGTCGTAGGCCCGGTGCGGAGGAAGAACAGCGGCCCTGCTCTTGCTGAATACCTCCTTGAGATCCCAGTACTCTGTGGGAACTTGAGATAACTCGGTGAGATCAGGGGGCTCGGCAGGAGACACAGGAGAGCTAGAGAGCAGACAAGAGGCAAGGCATGCAGGGCCCCATTCCACAACCTGGCTTGTTACCCAGTCTATGCGAGGGTTGTGGCGAGTAAGCCAAGGAAGGCCTAGAATAACTGGGAACTCAGGTGAAGGAATCAGGTGCAGGGATATTTCTTCCTTGTGACCTTGAGACTGGAGGAAGACTGGAGAAGTAACTTGAGTGACTCTTCCATCACCTAACGCTTGGCCATCGAGGGCAGACACAGACAGAGGGACTTCAAGAGGTGCAGTAGGTATATTGATGCTTTGGGCGAAGTGAATATCCATAAAGTTCCCAGCCGCCCCTGAGTCTATCAAAGCTTGACAAGAGTGGACAGACTCACCCCAGGAGATGGAGACCGGGATGTAGATTCCTTGGCCAGGGAGTCCGGGAGAGAGGGTAGGCCCCGTCACAACCCTCCCTCGGCTGGACGGGGCGGTCCTTTTCCCAAGAGTTCGGGACATGATGCTCGGAAGTGACCAGGCTTGCCACAGTAGATGCAGCACTTGTCCCTCCTTCTGCACTCCCTCTCAGATGCGGAGAGGCGAGTACGACCCACTTGCATGGGTTCTGGACAGTCACTGAAGGAGGTAGATGGTCTCCAGGTAGAGGTAGGGAGGCTGGGGGGGCTCAAGGCTTGGTGGCGTTCTCTCATCCTGTTGTCCAGACGAATAGCATGTGAGATGAGGGTTTCGAGGTCACTTGGGCATCCAATAGAGGCCAGACCGTCCTTGATGGGGTCAGACAGACCATGGTGGAAGGCTGACACCAGGGCAGTCTCATTCCATCCACTTACTGCTGCGAGTGTTCGGAACGAGATGGCGTAATCTGCGACGCTTCCTCCTTGCCAGATGGACATGAGCTTTCGGGCTGCGTCGGTACTGATGACTGCCTGATCGAAGACCCGAAGCATCTCTTCAGAAAACAGCTGGAAATCAAAGCACTCAGGTCCCTGTCTTTGCCAGATAGCAGTAGCCCAGGCTCGCGCCTTACCAGCTAATAAGGTGATCACAAAGGCAATCTTGCGGCGATCCATAGTGTAGGTGGTAGGCTGAAGCTCAAAGGTGAGTTGACACTGGGTAAGGAACTCTCGGCACTCACTGTGCTTGCCGTCATACCTCTGTGGTGCAGGAAGGCTGGGTTTGCAAGGTGAAGAAGGCAGCATGGCAGGAGGCACTGGAGCAGGAGTGGGAGCTGGATCAGGAGCAGGAGATGTAGGCAGAGATGTCAGCTGTGCCAGGGTTTTCCCAATTTGCTGAAGCAGTTCCTCGTGGCGAGCAAGGGCCTCACGTTGGCTGGTGAGCGTATGTCCATGAGCGTCCATGGTCGCTCCGAAGCGTGTCAAAGCTGACATAATTCCCTGAAGGTTGGCCGGGTAGACAGTTGAAGCAGCCTCTGCTGAGTCGGTCATGACGGAGTCTTTCTGTTAGGGTTTTGCTGGGATTCGAACCTGGTTCGTTGGTGTGATGATCCAGCAAACCCCCACTAGGCCACCAGGGGAATGACTCAAATGCAGAGGCGTGAGGCGGAAGTAGAAAAAGTAACAAAAGGTTTATTTATACTATGTACACTATATACAATCCAGGGCAAAACAAAAAAAACAAAAAACAAAGAGTATAATTCAAAAAGAAAAAGGCAAAAATGCAAAAGCTCAGAAGATCCACAAAACACAGTACAAAGGAAACTGGAGATAAACATAACAGCACAAAGACTCCGTGACAAGAGGACTGAACTCAGGGGTATAAATACACAAACTAATTAAGGACACAGGTGAAGATAATTAGGACTAACAGGCAATTAACAAAAACACAAAACACAGGAACAGTGGCGGCCTCTAGAGGCCAAAATAAACAAGACACGAAAAGGAAATAACAGCGGCCTCTAGAGGCCAAAACAGTCCAAGTCCTAACATTTTTGGCCATCATGGGAAATGCCATGTGTGGAGCAATCCCAACACCCTAAGAACACCATTCCTATAGTGAAGCATGGTGGTGGCAGCATCATGCTGTGGTGATGTTTTTCATCTGCAGGGACAGGAAAGCTGGTCAGGACTGAAAGAAAGATGGATGACACTAAATACAGGGCAGTTCTGGAGGAAAACCTGTTTGAGTCGGCCAGAGGTTTGAGACTGGGACAAAGGTTCACGTTCCAGCAGGACAATGACCCTAAACATACTGCTAAAACTACACTGGAGCGGTTTAAAGGGAAACATTTAACTGTCTTGGAATGGCCTAGTCAAAGCCCAGACCTCAATCCAATTGAGAATCTGTAACATAAATTGAAGATTGTTGTACACCAACACAATCCATCTAACTTGAAGGAGCTGGAGCAGTTTTGCCTTGAGGAATGGGCAAAAATCCCAGTGGCTAGATGTGCTAAGCTAATAGAGACATACCCCAAGAGACTTGCAGCTGTAATTGCAGCAAAAGGTGGCTCTACAAAGTATTGCCTTTGGGGGTGAATACTTATGCACACTTCAGATTTCTGTTTTTTCATCTTAATTATTGTTTGTGTCACAGTAAAACAACAATGTGCACCTTTAAAGTGGTAGGCAGGTTGTGTAAATCAAATGGTGCTAACCCTCCAAAAATCCATTTTAATTCCAGCTTGTTCACATTACATTAATTACATCTTTTTAACACATTAGCATTATCAGAGTAATGGCTAATTCACAGGGACTTATATGGTGGAAGTCAAATAATGAATGGAGTAAAAAACACATGTTATTTAAAGCTAGACTGTCTTTCAGATTTTTCAAGTGTAGGTCATAAAAAAAAAAAAAATCCCCGACACCCAATTATTTTGGTTTAGTGGACCGAAAGTTACTGAATTCGAATCACAGACTTCCAATTTTATTAGTTTTTTTAAATAGAACAATTAATGAATTTATCTCCACATGACCCTAAATTCTGTGCTATTTTTTTCCTGCTTCACCATGACCCGATACAAGATACTACATCATGCATCACGTGGTGGGCTTTCCCTGTTCACGCAAGGCATTGTGGGATACAAATTTGAAACAGGAGAGAAAAATGGAGGACGTGAGTGTGCGAATGAAATGTGAAAGACTGACTACAGTAATGGAAAGTGAGAAGAAAAGACATTATGTTACGAAGGAAGGGAAACGCAGGACCAAACTAATAAATATCGGCGCTCAGCGAGCACCTCGGTGTGATCAGCTGTTCGTTTAGCGACAGAATGATGGAACTGTCAGTGCACGCTCAAAGGTAAACCTGCGCATGCGCACACACACGGACTTCCTCTGTCTGCTTGACTGTGCGAAGCGAGCGATTTCATGCACATTATTTGCTCGGGAATCCCCTCAAATTAAATAACTTCCCAGCCGCAGAATGGCCTGATATTTTGTGAGATATTACAGAAATAAACATACAATGACCACATTTCACTAGGAACAAAATTATGAAATCGAAAGGCCACCTAGCTTTAAATAAACATCTACATATAACCTATACTCTTTTATAGCCTGAGGATGTTTAACTAACATTTAAATAAAATTATTTTAAATTTTCCATGAGGGGTAAAGACAGAATACATTATACTGAAGGTTTCTCAGTAACAAGCTGCAATTTTACATTAAATGTAATTATAATGAATAAAAGTGTCATTATTTAACAAATGAAAAACTGTAATCATTGGCATATACTGTGGTATAAGACAAATTAAACACTTCAGGACATGCTCTTATAGGAAAATAATGAATTTCAGGGTGGTACCAGAAACTCACTCATGAAAGGCTTTATCGTAACACCCCATTGTTGATGATTTTCCTATATCAGCACTCTCTGTCATGTTTTTGTCTTTAATTATCATTTTGTAATGTATGTAAATCAAATCACTGGACATCATGAATTCACAGTCCAAGTCTTGATGTCAAAATCTGAGGTTGAGGACTGATAAAATCCACCATTATTGAAAGGGCAGTCATCATCGACTTACCTTTTCATATTGTCGTGGAAGACAGTCTCCTTTAGATTGCTCTTCTTTCAATGGATTAGACTGTTGAAAACATGGACTAAACATATCTGTTTAGTCAAGCCTTTTGATAATAGTGTTTGAGGTAAAGGAGTAGATCTGGAGGATCCTCAGGCACAGAGTATTTTGGTAAACTGGGATGTATGGATGCTGTCAGTCCCCCACTCACTTGCTCACTCGGGTTTGTTGACGGTGTGGTGGCTGGCTGCTTTATGTCCCGGGGCTCCCTCATGCCTGATGACCTCATGTCTAACCTCATAGTTAGTTTTGCCAGAGTCCCTGCTTGCACTCAGCGCAAAATGTATACTGTTCTTACTCATCAGATGACATTGGGCATACCTAACAACCTGTGTTTTCTCTCTCTTTCTCTCTCTCTCCCCCCCACTCTGTCTGTCCCTCTGAGTTACATGTTGATCCTGAGATTGAGATGCTGACCTCTTCTGCTCCTCGGACCTGCCTGATCCATCTTGATGCCCTACATCTGGCTGGAGTCTCATCACATCGCTCCTGTGGAGGAGGACGGCCCCATACGAACAGTTGAAAGTCACACCTGGAGGACACTCTGGACTCTTACAGTAATGCTTTTATGGCTGAGGACTACAGTTGACTTGCTAACTTTAGGACTGCAGTTGTCATGAACAGTTTTGCACTCAAGTTTCCATCAATGAACAGTTTCTAACATCAACAAAACAGACTTCATGTTAAAACTGTTAAAAATGTTATAATCATGCTATCTGTTATCACCCAAATGAGGATGGGTTCCCTTTTGAGTCTGGTTCCTCTTGAGGTTTCTTCCTCATGTCGTCTGAGGGAGTTTTTCCTTGCCACTGTCACCACAGAGATAGATGAGGGATAAAATTAGCTCATGTTTAAAGTCACTAAAATTCTGTAAAGCTGCTTTGTGACAATGTCTATTCTTAAAAGCGCTATACAAATAAGCTTGAAACTTGACAGCGTGGGCGGCACGGTGGTGTAGTGGTTAGCGCTGTCGCCTCACAGGTCCGGGTTCGAGCCCCGTGGCCGGCGAGGGCCTTTCTGTGCGGAGTTTGCATGTTCTCCCCGTGTCCGCGTGGGTTTCCTCCGGGTGCTCCGGTTTCCCCCAAAGACATGCAGGTTAGGTTAACTGGTGACTCTAAATTGACCGTAGGTGTGAATGTGAGTGTGAATGGTTGTCTGTGTCTATGTGTCAGCCCTGTGATGACCTGGCGACTTGTCCAGGGTGTACCCCGCCTTTCACCCGTAGTCAGCTGGGATAGGCTCCAGCTTGCCTGCGACCCTGTAGAACAGGATAAAGCAGCTAGAGATAATGAGATGAGACTTGACAGCGTAAAAAAGTCTCAAAAGTGAAGCCACTGCAGGTCTAGTGCCCCTGCTGGCTGGCTGAAGAATAGCGTGTCGCACAGCCCATGCCCATTAGCTTCAATGGCAATATAGCCTAATTCCATGTCACTTTTCTCATCTAAACTGTCTTTCCATCAACAGCATCAAATTCAAGGAGTTAGTTTTCCCTGTATTGATATCAGCACGTGGCACGGTGGTGTAGTGGTTAGCGCTGTCGCCTCACAGCAAGAAGGTCCGGGTTCGATCCCCGTGGCTGGCGAGGGCCTTTCTGTGTGGGGTTTGCATGTTCTCCCCGTGTCCGCGTGGGTTTCCTCCAGGTGCTCCGGTTTCCCCCACAGTCCAAAGACATGCAGGTTAGGTTAACTGGTGACTCTAAATTGACCGTAGGTGTGAATGTGAGTGTGAATGGTTGTCTGTGTCTATGTGTTAGCCCTGTGATGACCTGGCGACTTGTCCAGGGTGTACCCTGCCTTTCGCCCGTAGTCAGCTGGGATAGGCTCCAGCTTGCCTGCGACCCTGTAGAAGGATAAAGCGGCTAGAGATAATGAGATGATATCAGCACATTTTAAAATTTTTCCCCAAAAAATTCATTTTTAAAACGTTATTCTACGATATTATAAGAAGGTGTTGATACACTTGGGAATGAAGTGATTGACAGCCTTGGCGACAGGCTGGACATTGGTATTTTGAGAAGTGTATGGGCTGACCAAATGAGTAAGTGTACCTGACTTTGTGCAAACTTTGGCTCCAAATTTGACAACATGGCAAAGGAGTTTTGGCTTCATTTCTATAAAATGGAAGGGCATGGAACCATGCCATCCATGGTATATATGCATATTTTTTTTCAAGTCTTTGAATTCGACAGATTCATCTTTACTTTTTCGTCTAATGCTCCAGATGATTTGACAGAATGATTTCTTCACTGGGATTCCTTTTTCCAGTTAAAAGGTCTTCTGCTCGGTACTAACCTGATATGAATAAATAAAGATAGATTCTGGGCTTCAACCAAGCTTTGCTGTGAATTTTACTATATAAAGAACAAAACCTATATTTTAACCAATGCTCACACCAACATATTGTCAGTTTACTGCAGTATAAAATTGCTAATATAGTGTTTCCTTGTATAGAAATGGGTAATGTCTTGTAATAGCATTAATACTGGTGTGCTGCTGAGGGAACGATTTGCTGGCAGCCGCCTGAGACTTGTCTCAAGCTAAAAATGGCAGTCCTGGTGGTTGCCATATCCACAAGATAGGGAAACCATGGTAACAGTGATGCAAAATGACAGCATGCTCTGAGCAGCCCAGAGGAGTGCACTCGCATAGGAGCAAAGCACAGAGCCATTCTGGTTCATGCTCAATTAATATCAATATACTGTATAGGATGAGAAAAATATTTAGAAGTAAACACTTTGATCAACACAGGGGATGTGACCATTGTCATCCATTATCATTACTCTATCTATACTTTTACTATCATAATATAAAAGCACATCATGTATCATTTAAATAATGCTTGCTTTATATCTATATATGGAAATTACCAATAAATAGGATACACTGAAATAAAATGTCCACATTGACTAACAAAATATAACAAGCTTTAATTATTTTTCTCGACGTGAGTAATCATGCATGGTGTTTGTTCCTTTCAGTCTGTTACTCAAGAGCACGCCACAGCTCAGTTGTGTGTTTCAGTTGTCTGACTAGTTCTCCCAAATAACCCAGGGCTATTCATTTCCAGTTAATGCACAGTCTCTCACGGACTTGTGTGCCATCTTATTCCAATTTCAAGCTCCAATATTCATACAGTCTGAGAACTGGAATCGACGGAATCATCTCCCCATTGGATAGCAGTCATGTGACCATAATAAACAGTCACCCTGGCTCTCCATGCTTCCTTGCCTAACCTGTACTTTGGTCTTTTACTCATTAAATAGGTTGACAAGGCAGCTTCTTCAGGCAGATTTGCAATGTTTATAACAGTGCTTCATGGTGGTAAGTGTTCTTCCATTTGCTATCGGGGAAAAAAACAACAAAAAAAACATTTCATTTAGACTAAAGGCTATATATGAATAATTTAGGGCTTGATGCACAATTTTACAGACAAACAAAGGAGTCTGTTCAACACCCAGTGTAAAACAATAGTCCTCTTAGACTGGATCAAAGTGAAGTGTGGATGTGAACAAGAAGGTAGGTGCTATGGGAATGTCAAAGTTTCTTTGTCCAATCGATTTTATTTCTGTCATACTCTTAGAAAAAAAGGACTTCCTCAAGAGTTCATCAGATATTTAAAGCTGGAGCTTCTGAAAATGTTTCTACTTTGACCTTTCTTCATACTTGCCAACCCCCAGAGGATTAAAAGCGGTAGATTAGATCGTCCTTCCAGTCACGTCCTTCCATTAGATCATCCTTCCAGTCACATCCTTCTAGGGGGGTCTCGGGGCATGCTTCCCTGGAAAATTGCGGCAAAATGGTGCATTTTCCTGCATTCTGAATGCCATATTTGAAGAAAATTGATCGAGAAATTGGACCGACATACTTAATAAAATGCATGCTTCTCACTTTGCCTCGATGCTTTGATGCTGGATGATCCAGTGACCAATTTGCCTTGAACTTGTTGTCATAGCGAATCTTTATTTTCTTCAGAGTTTTCATTGTTCGTGATCACCAGTGTGTGTTTGGTTTATACACATACTGGCACGGGCGGCACGGTGGTGTAGTGGTTAGCGCTGTCGCCTCACAGCAAGAAGGTCCGGGTTCGAGCCCCGTGGCTGACGAGGGCCTTTCTGTGCGGAGTTTGCATGTTCTCCCCGTGTCCGCGTGGGTTTCCTCCGGGTGCTCCGGTTTCCCCCACAGTCCAAAGACATGCAGGTTAGGTTAACTGGTGGCTCTAACTTGACCGTAGGTGTGAATGTGAGTGTGAATGGTTGTCTGTGTCTATGTGTCAGCCCTGTGATGACCTGGCGACTTGTCCAGGGTGTACCCCGCCTTTCGCCTGTAGTCAGCTGGGATAGGCTCCAGCTTGCCTGCGACCCTGCAGAAGGATAAAGCGGCTAGAGATAATGAGATGAGATGAGACATACTGGCATGATTTGTTGCAACATGTGACCTCATTGTCAACTGGCTAGAACCATAATGAGAACCAATGGAATGGTGCGATAGAGTGATACAATTTAGATTTGGTTTACGGTTATTTAGTACAAAAGTCTTTTAGCACAACTCTAAGTTCTTTAGTGCAAGATCCAAGAATACAATCTTTACTATGAATACTCATGTTTAAAGATGTTTGATGGATTTTTTTAATGAAAGTTGCCGAGATTCTGATCAAAAGCGAGCAATTGTATTTCCCCCTTCCGCCATCTTGAAACCGCCATGTTTGATGTAGCCTGTACTGTATGCTAGTCACCAATCCTCCCTCCAAATTATTTAACACAGCACGTACCCTGACACAGTACACCGCTCCAGCCCACTTCCAGGTTTGTTTTGTCTTTATTAAAGTGCTAAGCTTAATATGAAGGTGCCTAGAATTCAAGGTTTGTTATGGCTTAACTACAAATATCCAAAGACACCAAAGAATCAGATTTTCAGTCCACGTTTCAGGGATCAACAACTGATCCTTAACATGCACAGCAGCAGAAATTCCAGCTCCCAGTCCCTAAGCAATCATAATAAACCCCTTCCTATATCAAGATGAGTATTTTTTTTTCTATTGTGACCGTAATCCGGAGTTGTGCTCAAGAACTTAGAGTTGTGCTAAGAGACTGTAGAACTTGTACTAAAAGACTTTGGATTTGTGCTAAAAGACTTTTGTGCTCAATAACCAGATACCTTAGATTCTACATCATTATCAAACTATTCCACTGGCTCTTGGCTTCACTTAATATGACTATTTGGCGCAATATACTTGTATCTCCTGTGCCAAAAACAGCTGAAGCAAGATCAGAAGAGCAAATCCAACAGAGTTCGCTGATTATTTTGTAATATGGTAGTTTTTAGAACTAAAAACAGTCGGTGATATTCACCTGTCAAAAGCGGTAGACTATCACGTGACTCAGCAACTTTCTTTACGTTCTTGTTAAGCAATTTAAATCTCGGTGAACTACTTACTATACTAATGCTTTTGACATTAATGCTTTTAATACTTGGAAATCCATTTGCCTTAAGTGCTGCTCTTCCTGAAACATTTTAACAACTAATGCTTGTTGTTATCGAGTAGGTTTAGAGATTTTCAGTCAGTTTTTAAGTATAAATAATATTATAAACAATAGGCCATAGTAATTGGAATATTATAATTGTAAATTTTATATTCTTTTGTTATGAGATTTTTAGAATATATTCTAATTTGTGGTATCCACAAGCACGTTTCTGTGAGGCGAATATTTTTTAGGCTTCTGCTAAATGGGCTTTTGAATATCAATTAAGTAAAAATTACAATTTTTTTTAGTTTTATTTATGTTTTTTTGTGATGTGATGTATTTATAGTTATTATTTAGTTTTATTTATATGTACATGCATTTCCCCCCCCCCCCCCCCCCCTTTTATTATTATTATTATTATAGGGCACATTGTTATTGGAGCCTAGCTGTGTAACCCCCACCATTTTTTAAAAATCTATTTATTTATTTTAATTTATTATATGTTTATTTATTGTATCTGAAGTGGAAGCTTAATAAAATAAAAATAAAAATAATAAATAATAATAATAATAATAATAAAAGTAAAGTTGGCAAGTATGTTTCTTTGATTGGGAAAAATCCTCCGTTGTAGTGTTTTTACACAGCACCTTTAAGTGTTCCTCTTGAAGACCAAACCGAAGAACTCTTAAGGATGATATATTTATCCTTTTTTCCCTTAGAGTGTGTTTCTCCTTATTTATGTTATAGATCTGTATTGGCGATATAGGCTAAAGACATATATGAGATTCATGTTCTATCACAATATGTTGATATTGTTGTGATCTTTGCCAGCTGAGATAGATTTGGCAAATTTGAATGGTCAGGTGATGAATCTGCCGCATCACAAATCAACACCTGCTTCAGATCGTCTACGCCAAAGGGAGGAATACATTCTCATCAGCATAAGCCGTAAGAAAATTGATTTTTTTTAAGAGACATGACCACATACTTCATTCACACTCAAGTCTTGTCTTTGTTAGTCTTGATGTAATTTGTCCCAAAAATGCATGTCTGGAGACACAATGCCTTGTGAACGTGGAGGTCAAAGTAAGGGCAGCCATGAAAAAAAAGCACTCTTGTCAACATTGTCTAACCAACAGCAAGCATGACGTATGGGTAGAAACCAGGATGTCTGAAAAGATGCCAAATTACATACCGTTGAAACATGCATCAGTGTGTTATGTGTGTGGAGAACAAATTGCAAATTGATTTAAGATAATGAAGCTACAGCCAGTCTATTGATAAAGTAGCTAGTTACACTTTAAGCTACTAAAGGAAAACTAACTAATTACAACTAACTAGCTTTGTCAATCAGAAAAATCACCTGACATTTTATTTTATTGTGCACTTAATTTATTACACAAAAGAAATTTACATGCTTTTTATAGGATCTGCCAGAAAGATTTTGTTGCTACTTTGACACCCCTTTTCCACCAACAGGGGATGGGTTTTGTTCTGGTTCACGTACCAAATTTTGAACTGTTCAGAGCATTTTTTTGGAGCTTTTTTCACCTTTTATTGGATATGACAACATAGAGGCAGGAAATGAGCAGGAAAGAGACGGGGAGGGATCAGGAAATGACCTCGGGTCGGAATCGAACCCAGACCCCCGGATTTATGGTATGGCGCCTTATCCACCTGAGCCATGACGCCCCCTGTTAACAGCATTTTTGACTAAAAATAAATTGGTTTGGAATATTAAAGCTAGCCTGCCTTTCAGATTTTTCAAGTGCAGGTCATAAAAATAATTTTCCTTGACACCCAATTATTTTTGTTTAGTGGACTGAAAGCTACTGAATTTGAATCACAGACTTCCAATTTTATTAGTTTTTTTTTTTTAAATAGAACAACTAATGAATTTAGAGCCATGTGGCCCTAAATTCTCCACTATTTTTTCCTGCTTCACCATTCAAGATACTATGTCATGCATCACTTGGTGGGCTTTCCCTGTTCGCACAAGGCATTGTGGGATACAAATTTGAAACAGGAGAGAAAAATGGAAGATGTGAGTGTGCGAATAAAAAGTGAAAGACCGACTACAGTAACAGAAAGTGAGAAGAAAATACGTCATGTTATATACGAAGGAAAGGAAACGCAGGACCAAACTAATAAATATTGGCGCTCAGCGAGCACCTCAGTGTGATCAGCTGTTTGTTTAGCGACAGAATGATGGAACTGTCAGTGCATGCTCAAAAGTAAACCTGTAGATGGCAGTAATGCAACACTGTGGATGCCAGCTGCCATAAAACCCTAAAGAAGAAGAAAAAGAAGCAGAAGAAGGTAACTCTGCGCATGCGCACACGGACTTCCTCTGTCTGCTTGACTGCGCAAAGCGAACAATTTCATGCACATTATTTGTTCGGGAATCCCCTCAAATTAAATAACTTCCCAGCCACAGAATGGAATGTTTTTGTTTTTTTTTTAGATGTTGCAGAAATAAACATGTACCACAATGACCAAATTTCGGAGGGAATTAAATTACACTGGTTTTATGAAATCAAAAGGCCATCTAGCTTTAAAACTTGGTTCCCAGCCAAACCAAAATATCTGTTTTTTCCAGTGTGAACTGCGATGACATCAGTGGGTATGTTATTAGTCTGGTGAGAGAGAACGCAAACGAAAAGGATACATCTTCAGAAAAAAATGGGATGAAAATAAATAGCTGCAGTAACAGAACAAAAGCTCGCAGTTCATCAATGTACTCTGCAATCTTGCTCCAACTGTTTACTTCCATGGTGCATTGTGCATCGCCTTCTTTTCATGACACATCCTTGATTACAATGGTTCCACTCAAAACTGGTAAAAATGTGGACTGGTTCACAAGCTGGCACCGAGTTTCAAAGAATCCTGAATGGAACTGGTTCAAGAACCCATTCCCTGTTGGTCAAAAAGCGGTAAAAGTAAACTACTCTTGGGAAAAAAATCATTACATAAATTCGTTAAAATAACAACCATCAAAAACAGAGAGGACCCACTCGACTACTTTGGGTTCAGGTTATTTCAGGAACTACTGGATGGCATGGTGGTGTAAGTGGTTAGCACAGTTGTCTCACAAGAAGAAGGTTCTGGGTTCAAACCCAATGGCCAGCAGGGGCCTTTCTGTGTAGAGTTTGCATGTTCTCCCTGTATCTGTGTGGGTTTGCTCTGGTTTCCCTCATGGTTCAAAGACATGTGGTTAGGTTAATATGGGATGGCCTTGGGCTGAGGTGCCTTTAAGTGAGGCACCTAAGTCCCAACTGCTCCCTGTTAGCATGGCTGCCCACTGCTCTAGGTGTGTGTTCACTGCTTCAGATGGGTTAAATGCAGAGAGGAATTTCACAAGTGTGTGATGAATAAAGTTGTTGTTGTTGTTCTTCTAAATTAGCTAGTTTTGTCCTGCCATGCTGCTACCTTGGGGAAAAAAGTATCTAATAGAGGCGTTGCACTGTCACATGACCCCATAGCAATGGTAACTAGGGCACCATGACAGGAGGCACGCTTATAATGCTTCATTCAGCCAAGTTAGTTGTGTTATGCCCCGGACTTCCACTCCGGAGATTTACTATCTCCCAGTTCAGTGCAATCTGGATCCGGGATGGGACTTCCATCTTGCCGGCATTCACTTCCTGGTCTGCTCTGCTGTGCATAAATAGGCCGTTCTCAGCCAGGGACTTTGCCAGAACATCTCTCTGTGCCATTGTTTATTTCCTGGATTTTTACTCTCTGTTTTGCCTAGTCTTAGCCACAGTCTTTTTTGTACTCATGTTTTTTTGTCTCCAGTTTTGTCAGAACTATTTTTCATGTTTTTTCATATTAGCTCTTTGCCTACCTCGTTGTTGTCTGAATTATTTTTGTTCGTTGACTCTTTTTGGACTTTAATTAAATCATTTTTTTATTCATTGGATTTTCTGGTTTGTGGTCTGCTATTGAGACGGCACGGTGGTGTAGTGGTTAGCGCTGTCGCCTCACAGCAAGAAGGTCCTGGGTTTGAGCCCCGGGGCCGGCGAGGGCCTTTCTGTGTGGAGTTTGCATGTCCTCCCCGTGTCCGCGTGGGTTTCCTCCGGGTGCTCCGGTTTCCCCCACAGTCCAAAGACATGCAGGTTAGGTTAACTGGTGACTCTAAATTGACCGTAGGTGTGAATGTGAGTGTGAATGGTTGTCTGTGTCTATGTGTCAGCCCTGTGATGACCTGGCGACTTGTCCAGGGTGTACCCCGCCTTTCGCCCGTAGTCAGCTGGGATAGGCTCCAGCTTGCCTGCGACCCTGTAGAAGGATAAAGCAGCTAGAGATGAATGAATGAATGAATGAATGTTCTGCTATTGGACCCTAACTCACCACATCTCGCCACCCCTAACAAGTTGCTATTGATCAGCATGGGAAGACTTTGCTGCGTTTTTGGATGTGCAAATCATTTTGAACGAAACAAAGGCATCAGATCACTTTTTTTTTTTTAAATTTACCAAAAGTAATTCATCAGGAGGAAAAAAAGACTAGAGAAATTTCTTAACGTAGAAGGAAAAATGGGGAAAAACATTCAGTGGGACTCAGTATTTAACGGAGAGGTCAAAAACCCTATGGTATACTCACTTCATTTCCATGATGCTAAGAATGGAAAAAAAAAATTCACAAGTGCAGTGCTCATGCTTATACAGTGATGTGAACATAAGCCTCGACACAGCAGCTCTGCAGAGCCTCACCTTCACCGAGACTTAAAGTGCATTTACATTTGGGGATCTTTCAGAGCGCGTTAGGTGCACACTTGGGACCCAGTCATTATGGGAAACACCTGATGCTGATTTGAGTGTAGTCAGTATGAGCATATGAGGACACAGAGGCTTTATGAAGTATTTTCATTATCACTGTCACATTTGTTTCTAACCATGTTTATGACTCTGCTTTCAGTTTCGTTTGTGTTTTGTTTTTGTAAATATCACGCCTGCTAATAAACACTGTTCCTACGCTTAGCCCCGTCTACCAATTGCATACCTGACACAATACTTCAAAGTCTTTGTGAAAACAGCATGCTGACTGCATTCAAATCAGTATCGGGTGTTTCCTATAGTGACTGGGTCCCAAGTGTGTGCACAGCACGCTCCGAAGAATCCCCAAATGTAAATGCACTTAAAGTCTCGGTGACGGTGGGGTTGTACAGAGCTGCTGTGTTGATGCTTGTGTTCACTTCAGTGTATAAGAATGAGCACTGCGCTGCAGTTGTATATATACACTACCATTCAAAAGTTTGGGGTCACTTTGAAATGTCCTTATTTTTGAAAGAAAAGCACTGTTCTTTTCAATGAAGATCACTTTAAACTAATCAGAAATCCACTCTATACATTGCTAATGTGGTAAATGACTATTCTAGCTGCAAATGTCTGGTTTTTGGTGCAATATCTCCATAGGTGTATAGAGGCCCATTTCCAGCAACTCTCACTCCAGTGTTCTAATGGTACAATGTGTTTGCTCATTGCCTCAGAAGGCTAATGGATGATTAGAAAACCCTTGTACAATCATGTTAGCACAGCTGAAAACAGTTGAGCTCTTTAGAGAAGCTATAAAACTGACCTTCCTTTGAGCAGATTGAGTTTCTGGAGCATCACATTTGTGGGGTCGATTAAATGCTCAAAATGGCCAGAAAAATGTCTCGACTATATTTTCTACTCATTTTACAACTTATGGTGGGAAATAAAAGTGTGACTTTTCATGGAAAACACAAAATTGTCTGGGTGACCCCAAACTTTTGAACGGTAGTGTGTGTGTGTGTGTATATATATACATATATATATATATATATATATATATATATATATATATATAATTTTGAATTCTTACCTTCGTGGAAATGAAGTGAGCATACCATAGGGTTTTTGACGTCTCCTTTTGACAGAGTCCCCCTGAATGCCCCCCCCATTTTTCCCTTTGACGTTTAGAAATTTCTTTAGTTTTTTCCCCTGATGATGAATTACTTTTAGTAAATTAAAAAAATCTGATGTCTTTGTTTCGTTCGAAACAATTTGCATATCCAAAAACGCAGCAAAACCTTCCCATACCGATCAATAATAACTAACTCAGCTGAATGAAGCACTACAAGTGTGCCCCTTGTCATGGCGCCATAGTTACTGTTGCTATGGGCTCACGTGATGGTGCAAAGCCTCTATTACTGGAAAAGCAACTTTATTTAAAAAGCAGCTCTATTTTTGGTATGCAACTAAGATATTCAGTTAAGATAGTAACATAATCACATGTAGCTAGCTACTCCCCAGCTCTGTCGTACAGACAAATTAGCTTTTCTGAAGCCAAGGTGGTTCAATTAAACATCTCATCTCATTATCTGTAGCTGCTTTATCCTGTTCTACAGGGTCGCAGGCAAGCTGGAGCCTATCCCAGCTGACTATGGGCAAAAGGCGGGGTACACCCTGGACAAGTCGCCAGGTCATCACAGGGCTGACACATAGACACAGACAACCATTCACACTCACAATCACACCTACGGTCAATTTAGAGTCACCAGTTAACCTAACCTGCATGTCTTTGGACTGTGGGGGAAACCGGAGCACCCGGAGGAAACCCACGCGGACACGGGGAGAACATGCAAACTCCGCACAGAAAGGCCCTCGCCGTCCACGGGGCTCGAACCCGGACCTTCTTGCTGTGAGGCGACAGCGCTAACCACTACATCACCGTGCCGCTCAATTAAACATCAGTTTGGAAAAGTTCACTTGTACTAGATGATATTAATATTGCGTGAACTACAGGAAAAGACTGTGAGTGTAGCGTTTTCACCAAACGTTACTGCTTTTGAAAGACTGTCTCCAGAAGTGTATTCTCATTCGAGATCTCATCTGTCCCCATAAGCCATGGCCTTTGTTAATAAGTATGTGTAGTTAATATATGATTTTGCTCTCACTCTAGGGACCAATGATCCATCAAACCCAGTACACACTTCACTGCTTCGTAACCATGACCTGCACAATCCTCAGTGCTTATGTAAGTTATACCAGTGATTTTAATGATTCAAAATTGTTTCATGACATTGATTTCTGTTTTGACAGTGTTTCATACCTATAGCTAAATTACGAGAGGAAAAAACTGAAGAGAAACCATGTTCATCTGCAGAAGCAAACAAGTTGAGCAGAAGGGTGACCTCATCACTGTCCACTGAGAGTAAGCTCTTCATGCTAATGCTCATGCGCGTAGTTCCACCAATTCAAATGACATCTCAACAAACATTACTTACATTCAGCTTCTGCACTTATTATTATTATTATTATTATTATTATTATTATTTTTATGGGCTGTACTCTAAAATGTGCTGTATTTTCCTCTGTTGTAGGCCAACCAAAACTCTACAAACAAATACGCTTCTCAAGTGCATCAACTTTTCAAACATACCCTGTGTAACTGACATACTGTTCGATTTTGTGAGAATTGTTTCTTTTAGGCCAGTATATGAGCTACGGTACAGAATGTAAATTTCTATCAAATTTTTGTTAAAGGAGACATATTATACCTTTGGCCAGATTGAGTGCCTCTTCCTTTAAATGATAATGTACCACTGCTCACCCCACCTCCCTCTTCCATGCTACCATGGCAACTAGAAGCCTGCATGTACAGTTCAACAGGTGGCACAGCAGGTGAGATGCGCCTACGGATCCAAATTAAATTAGCGCTTGCATTGCTGCAGCTATAAAACACTCCGTTTACTCTGAGGTTAGGTTTCTGCTCATTCTAACCAAGCAGCAGCACACACACACACTGCAAAGTATTGCCATTTGCCAAATTACAGATGGATGTAAATCACATTTTCCCCAAGCACAACATGCTAACATTGCTAACCCCTACACCCATTCTCTCATTTTACACTCACATTATTTAAGTGCGTTGATAAGATTAAGTTCATCTTACATTCAACTAACAAACTAATAGAGTTAACCGTATCATGGATCCTGCAACAAGTAATGCAAATAACTTTCTAGACAATTAGCATACATCTGTGACCTCAGCTGATAGCATTAGCGAATGCTAAATAGCCAAAGAAACAGAATTATTTTTTAAATACTAACCCCATTTCCAGAATAGTTGGGATATTTTCCAAAGTGCAGTAAAAACAAAAAACAGCGATTTGTTAATTCACGTGAGCCTTTATTTAACTGACAAAAGTACAAAGAAAAGATGTTAAATCGTTTTACTGACCAACTTGATTGTATTTTGTAAATATAAACGAAGTTAGAATTTGATCCCTGCAACACACTCAAAAAAAAGTTGGGACCAAGGCAAAATAAGACTGAAAAGTTTGTAGAATATTCAAGTTAGACCATTTTGAAAGATTCCACAAGAAGCAGGTTAGTTGGTTACATCAGGGCTTTTCAAAGTGTGGGGCGCACCTCCCCTAGGGGGCGCCAGAGTTCTTCAGGGGGGGCGCAACGTGAGGAAAAATAAACCAGAATAAGTTACTATTGCGGACATTTAGCGAACTTCAGCTAGCCTTTGCCAGAGACAAAATGGATCGATTTTTAGTACCTAAAGCTACAGTGAGTGAGGAGACAGAGTCTGGGCCAAGCAAAAAAAGAAGGAAGTATGACCACGATTATTTAAAGTTTGGATTTTCATGGACTGGATCTGAAGATGCTCCACTGCCACAGTGTGTTGTCTGCCAAGAGGTGCTAGCTAATGATGCTAGGCCTCGTTCTGCATGGGCTGCAACAGTGTGGCTTCAGAGACACAGAGTGTGTGTGCTTGACTGGCCTGCTACCAGCCCATATGTGTCTCCTATTGAGAATGTATGGCGTATCATGAAGAGGAGAATCGGACAACAGCGACCACGGACTGTTGAGCAGCTGAAGTCTTCTATCAAGCAAGAATGGACTAAAATTCCCGTTGCAAAACTGCAACAGTTAGTATTCTCAGTTCCCATATGATTAAAAAGTGTTATTAAAAGGAAAGGTGGTGTACTACAATGGTAATTTTGCCTCTGTCTCAACTTTTTTTTTTCAGTGTGTTGCAGGCATCAAATTCTAACTTTGTTTATTTTTACAAAGTAAAATTAAGTTGGTCAGTAAAACTATTGAAACTATAGAAAACTATTTTCTTTGTACTTTTGTCAGTTAAATAAAGTTTCACATGAATTGACAAATCACAGATTTTTGTTTTTATTGCATTTTGGAAAGTATCCCAACTTTTCTGGAAATGGGGTTCGTACTTGCATTTCCCTCGTCTGCAGTTTTGCCACAGAGAGTTGGTATTGATCCCTCTTTTAGGAACAGTTTCATTGCCCATCCTGTGTCCTGTACTGGCCCACATTGGTAAAGCAGTCAGACAAAAATTTAGCGTACACAAACACAGGTTTTTGCAGACTGTAGCTGGGATATTGGCATCAAAAATAAACTCAATCTACCCAGCTGTTCTGTCTTCTAAGGTTGGGAGGTTGATGTAATGATGTATGCTGCTCTGTGCATCTGTGAGCAGTTCAAATACTTAGCATGCTTTGACATAATGCAAGTGTATCTGGCACTTACGAGAAAAAAATGGTACACCTTCACAAAGTAGTGGGTGGAGATACTCAGATTAGGGGCAGTATAATTCTTATGAGCTGCTCTGTTTACGGTACCTAAGAAGAGGAGCCAAATCTGAAATCTGAATGGCTTGTTGAAGCACATGTTTTTGAACTAGGCAGCCCAAAAGAAACTGTCTGGGTTGTTTTATTTCAGAGTTTTTGGGTTGGTAGGTACTCCAAATATCTAAATGTATGCGCACAAGCGGCGGCACGGTGGTGTAGTGGTTAGCGCTGTCGCCTCACAGCAAGAAGGTCTGGGTTCGAGCCCCGTGGCTGGCGAGGGCCTTTCTGTGCGGAGTTTGCATGTTGTTCGTGTGGGTTTCCTCCAGGTGCTCCGGTTTCCCCCACAGTCCAAAGACATGCAGGTTAGGTTAACTGGTGACTCTAAATTGACCATAGGTGTGAGTGTGAATGGTTGTCTGTGTCTATGTGTCAGCCCTGTGATGACCTGGCGACTTGTCCAGGGTGTACCCCGCCTTTCGCCCGTAGTCAGCTGGGATAGGCTCCAGCTTGCCTGCGACCCTGTAGAACAGGATAAAGCGGCTAGAGATAATGAGATGAGATGTGCACAAGTGCTATGAAAGTGGGTTGTTCATTATATGTCACCTTTAATACTCATAATTTCTTAATTATTATGAGCCAGTTAGAAAGAAAAAAAGCAGCAGAAGACCACATCAGCTTCCTCTCCTGTTAGCTAAGAACAAGAACCTGAGGCACAGACTCACCAAAACTGGACAATTGAAGACTTGGAAAAAGACCAGTGTGGTCTTCTACTGTTGTAGCCCATCCACCACAAGGTTTGATGTTTTGTGAATGCTGAGATACTTTTCTGCCCAGCATGGTTGTAAAGAGTTGCTATGAGTTACTATATCCTTCCTGGCAAAAAAGCTCGAACTAATCTGTCCATTTTCCTCTGATCTCTCTGATCAACGAGGCGTTTTTTTCCACCCGCAGAACTGTCTCTCACTCACTCGATGTTTTTTGTTTTTCACACCATTCTGTTTAAACTCTAGAGACTGTTGTGTGTGAAACCCCCAGGAGATCAGCAGTTTCTGAAATACTCAGACCAGTCCATCTGGCTCAAACCAACACCCATGCCACAGCGAAAGAAAGTCACACTTTGAGATCGCAATTTTTCCCGTTCTGATGTTTGAAGTGAGCATTAACTGAAGCTCGTGATTTGTATCTGCGTGATTTGATGCATTGTGCTGCTGGCAAGAGATTGGCTGATTAGATAATGACATGAGTGTACAGGTATTCCTAATAAAGTGGATGGTGACTGTAGTTTATTCCAGTAATTTGACATAGAACTAAGAGTGAAGTCAAGCATAGCATGCAAAGGAAGAGATTTCAATGGATTTGGTCGGATGTCAATATTACTACATGTTCACAACATAAAACACCTCTGCCAACCCTCTTTTCTTCATGATTTTGCATAATTTTTACCCCCGGCTGGCCAAAAGGCCCGAAGGGGGATTATGTCGTGGCAAAGTCCATCCGTCCGTCCGTCTGTCCATCCAGGAAAG
The DNA here is from genome assembly GCF_027579695.1 of Neoarius graeffei. Lineage (NCBI taxonomy): Eukaryota > Metazoa > Chordata > Actinopteri > Siluriformes > Ariidae > Neoarius > Neoarius graeffei. The sequence continues at coordinate 21,673,350 of NC_083585.1, forward strand.
GATTCTCACCTTCTGAAATAGACTCCTCACAATTTTTGTCACGGGGGATATTGTGCTCTCGGAGCATTCTTGTAGAATATCTTGAACTGAAATCTTATTACACTAGGTTTCAAGCAAGTGTTCTCAAACTTTGTCCAACCAGTAACACTTTAAAAAAAAAATCCACTGACTCACTCGGCACAGATTCATTCCATGAAAACAGCTCAGCTATTCAAATGTTATTCTTATAATTTAAATATGACGAACAGTAATATTTTGGCTACTTGTTAGAGCTAGAGAGCTTTTCATTCCTGAAATGAGCCACAAGGACACGTTTTAAATAAACTTGGTATTAGTTTGAAGTTGATATTATTTCGAGGTATGGATTAAACCCATTCCATTCAGTTCGGCTTTACTTTAAGAACAATGGCTTAAAAATTATTGGAGGAAGAACAAATGCATAAATCTTAGTCAAACGCTTTATCTTCTAATGTACCTGGATAGATCACATTCACTGTATTTTGTTAGATGTTCTTTTGACATTTCTTTAAAGGTATTATTTGATCTCTTAATGCCTTAAAATCAATGTAATTCATGTACAGTATAAATATTAAATGATCACACTTACTTGATAAGGGCTCCTTCTAACTGAGATAGTACACCTCCATCTCGTCTATTACTAGATGACTAGAGTCTTAAAAAAAAAAATCCCCAGTAACCAAAGTCCCCTTGCAGAACTGGATCAGTGTGTTTAAGGTTATTCAGACAAACCACTCAGTCAGGTATTGCAGCTGTCCATGTGTAATAGAGAGAGCCAGGACAGAAATAGGTATAATAACAAGTGGCTCTCCACCCCTGATATAGAAATACAGCCTGACAACCTATTGACAAAAATTTAAATCATCCATCCATTATCTGTAGCCGCTTATCCTGTGCAGGGTCATGGGCAAGCTGGAGCCTATCCCAGCTGACTACGGGTGAAAGGCGGGGTACACCCTGGACAAGTCACCAGATCATCACAGGGCTAACACATAGAGACAAACAACCATTCACATACCTTCACATTCACACCTACGGTCAATTTAGAGTCACCAGTTAACCTAACCTGCATGTCTTTGGACTGTGGGGGAAACCGGAGCACCCGGAGGAAACCCACGCGGACACGGGGAGAATATGCAAACTCCACACAGAAAGGCCCTCACCGGCCACGGGGCTCGAACCCGGACCTTCTTGTTGTGAGGCGACAGCGCTAACCACTACACCATCATGCCTCAAATGTAAACATCTAAAAAGAGCAAGAAGAAAGGCACATCACCAGGCGTGACATTCGCCACTGCGGCAGAAGGAGCAGCTGAAAGGTATGTCAAGTGTCACAGTCACACTTCTTTGAATTAATCTAAGCGATAAGAATGAGACAGAATGCAGCCAGGACAACTTTGCCGTGTATCAGCACTGACAAGGAATAAAGGAATACTCCAGCTGGCCCTTTCCAATCTGTCCACAGGCTCTGGGGATGAGCTTAGCGAGTTCACTGATGACATGACACAGATAAAGCATCAATCTACAATCTGTGTCCTGTCAATCCTAGACTTTTAAAATAAGCCTCATCATTCTGAACTCACAAACTGTTTTCTTTTTTTTTTTTTGAATGTTGCTTTGAATACTAGGTCCTTAGATATAAGACTATTTCAAGCAAGCATCATCTGTTCTCTTGTTTCATGTGAACGTGTTGATTAAATGCAACACAAGAACCACAAGGGATTGGACGTTGACCCACAAACAAAATCAAAAGCATGCTTTGATTCGTCAGGCCTCATTCTCCTCGAAAGACAGGTCCATGTTTTCATTATTAATAATGAGACCTAATTAAATAAATAAATAATTGATTGTGGATAATTTTGGATCAGTTGTGAATTGGATCTGTGAAATTAAACGTAAAGCCAGGAAATCGGTCAATCTTTTCTATGCAGGTACAGAATAGAATTCAAAAGGTATGTTTACACTAAATCCAGTTAACTACAGTCCCCCCCATACATTGATGGGAGTTAATCAGTATTCAGAAAAGATTTGTGTCTTTTTACGTAGCAAAGCTTTGATATTATATGCATATATTAAAATATTACTATTTTTAAAACAACCCAGATGTGGTTCATTTCCAGAACTTGTCAACAAATAAGAGAAACACATCCTCAATTTGAGAAACACTAAAATACACACAGTATCAGTCAAAAGTTTGGACACAACTTCTAATTCAGTGGTTTTTCTTTCTTGGTGTTAATTAAAAGGCACTTCTTCATGTCTTAAAGCAGGGCTTTTCAAAGTGTGGGGCGCGCCTCCCCTGGGGGGCGCCAGAGTTCTTCAGGGGGGCATAACGTGAGGAAAAATAAACCAAAATAAGTTACTATTGCGGACATTTAGCGAACTTCAGCTAGCCTTTACCAGGGACAAAATGGATGAATTTTTAGTACCTAAAGCTACAGTGAATGAGGAGACAGAGTCTGGGCCAACCAAAAAAACAGAGCCTCCAGGATGTTGCAGTTTGCAACTTCAATGCAAATTCAACCAATCCCCGCGAATTCAGGGCGGTGTTGCAATTCTATCCAATCACCGCAACCTTCCCGCAAATTTGACCAATCGTTGGCGTCGTCTTGAGGTGACGTTGACAAACTACCTTCTGCCTTACTTCCGTGTATACGTTCAAGAGAAGCAGCATGCATGCAGTGTTGCCAGATTGGGCGGTTTCAAGTGCATTTTGGCAGGTTTTGAACATATATTGGACTGGAAAACGTCAGCAGTATCTGGCAACATTGCATGTGTGAGTCAGTGTTTATGTAGGCTTAAATTCTGTTACTGAAAGTGTGTTATGTTTACAGTGAAGGACTGTGTGCACTTTACATTATTTTTTTACTTAATACAAGAAATTAATGGATGCCAACATTTTTGCCAAAATGGTATTTTATTTTCCATTGTTTAGGCAGCTTCAGCATCATACTGTGAGATTCTGCTCAAATTGTTTTTTTTTCTTCTATGAAGCCTGAGCCATTTATTTTATTAGTTTATAATTACTGTTTAATTTAGTCTTCAGGAGAGACTGCCTGCACACAGTACTAGTATTAATAGTTTTTTTTTCTTGCATGAAAGCTGAGACATTTATATTATATTTTAAGGTAACTTCATGTTGTGCACTTTAACTTTTGAACCAACAGGTGCACTTGGATAAGTAAAGCCTATTTTTCTGCATTTTTGTAGTCCTGGTAATCTTTTATATTGGTAAAGTTGTTTATAGGACCATTTCTCAGTGTCTTTGTTCTTTTAAATCAATAGTTTTTCAGTAACAACTTCATATTTAAACATATCACTCAATTTTAATCACAAAAAGAGAAAATCGCAACAATTTCTCGCAACTTTCACTTCCTCCCGCAATGTAATCGCAACAAAAACCTAAAAAACACCGCAACTTTCATCGCAATTTTTTGGAAACCCCCCCCGCAACATCAGACATTTTAGCCCGCAACAATCACAAAAAAGGCCCGCGGAATCCTGGGGGACTGAAAAAAGAAGGAAGTATGACCACGATTATTTAAAGTTTGGATTTTCATGGACTGGATCTGAAGATGCTCCACTGCCACAGTGTGTTGTCTGCCAAGAGGTGCTAGCTAACGATGCTATGAGATGTTTAAAATGTGTAAAACAAGATGGTTTAAAAAACACAGATGTTTAAAATGTGAAAAAGAAAAATGTGTACAACAACCATTTTTTAAAAATATGAATGGAACATTAAGTATAGCAACAACAAAAATTGTAAGGGGGGCGCTGTTGTTTATTTGCTCTCCGAGGGGGGGGGGGGGGGGGGGGGCTGACTCTCCCACACTTTGAAAACCCCTGTCTTAAAGTAATGATGGATGTCGTTTCTCTTTACTTCGTTGATTGGTTCTTGACATAATATGGATTACTACAGTTGTGGAATAGGGCTATTTACTGTATTTTTTATTATTTACTATTTACTGTTTGATCTCAAACGCATTAAAGCTAGACTGCCTTTCAGATTTTTCAAGTGTAGGTCATAAAAAGAATTTTCCGACACCCAATTATTTTGGTTTAGTGGAACAAAAGATACTGACTTCGAATCACAGACTTCCAATTTTATTAGTTTTTGAAAATCGAACAATTAATGAATTTATCTCCACATGGCTCTAAATTCTCTGCTATTTTTTCCTGCTTCACCATGACCCAATTCAAGACACTATGTCATGCATCATGTGGTGGGCTTTCCCCGTTCATGCAAGGCATTGTGGGATACAAATTTGAAACAGGAGAGAAAAATGGAGGACGTGAGTGTGTGAAGGAAACGTGAAAGACTGACTACAGTAACGGAAAGCAAGAAGAAAAAGACGTTTTGTTACTGTGTTTCTGCCCTCGAGAAAACTTAATAGCAGCAAATCATTGGCAGTTATCTGTTATTTCTCTTGAGTCTGAGTTTCTGCTCGCCATGCATTTTTTATATGAGAGGCAATGAAGACTGGAATGAAATTAAATGTGAATATCTCTTTGAATAAATGGTTTAATTAATGCTTCTCTCATAATCCTCAGTGTGCACTAAGATTATTTTGTCAACTTCATTTCATCATGTGCAATAGTAGTGCATGGTTAGAATGATCTGACATTAAAGATAGGCTGCCTTTCAGATTTTTCAAGTGTAGGTCATAAAAATAATTTTCCCCGACACCCAATTATTTTTGTTTAGTGGACTGAAAACTACTGAATTCGAATCACAGACTTCCAATTTTATTAGTTTTTTTTTTTTAAATAGAACAATTAATGGCCATGTGGCTCTAAATTCTCTGCTATTTTTCCTGCTTCACCATGACCCAATTCAAGAGACTATGCCATGCATCACATAGTTGGCTTTCCCTGTTCATGCAAGGCATTGTGGGATACAAATTTGAAACAGGAGAGAAAAACGGAGGACGTGAGTGTGTGAATGAAACATGAAAGAGCGACTACAGTAACGGAAAGCGAGAAGAAAAGACGTTATGTTCTATACGAAGGAAAGGAAACGCAGGCCCAAACTAATAAATATCGGCGTTCAGCGAGCACCTCGGTGTGATCAGCTGTTCGTTTAGCGACAGAATGATGGAACTATCAGTGCACGCTCGAAGGTAAACCTGCGCATGCGCACACACACGGACTTCCTCTGTCTGCTTGACTGCATGAAGCGAGCGATTTCATGCACATTATTTGCTTGAATCCCCTCAAATGAAATAACTTCCCAGCCACAGAATGGCCTGATATTTTGTGAGAAATTACAGAAATAAACA